>NC_073303.1:367701385-368301385 GCF_027595985.1 Sorex araneus
TAAGAAAATATGAATAATTTCCCCAACAGCCAGCACCTTGCTGGCTGACATGGAATCTATTCAAATGTTAGGTTAATACATGATTGAGCGAATGCATGCTTGAGTAAAGATAAGCTTCAGGCAAATTTTTGGTAATAGGTTAAGTCAATAATTTACCACCTGATTTGTTAGCCTATGAGCTTGGATGAGTCCAATTCACTTGTCAGTTTAGCTTTGAGAAAGTCCAAAGGTAATATTTTCTAGTTCTCTAAGAAATTTATTAATAACATTCCACTTCTGAGTGAAAATGATTGCCAATTAAAATATAGGCCTACAATTTGGAGTTTTAAGAAACAATTTTTGCAGAATCAATTGAAAACAGGTTGTTTAAATATAAATATTAGGGTAATTTGTTTTACACTATTATCTTAATAATTGTTCTATAAATTTAATAGTTACAAAGATATTATATAAAATGGTATTAACACTACAAAAATGATTTCTTTGGAGAACTATGAGAAATAGTAAGACATGTGGGCTCTAATTTTTATTGAAAAATTTGGATAGAAATAAAAAGCAGAATGCTAGAATTGGTCAAATTCTATTTTATTTGTCAAATAAAATTTGTCAAAACCCCTATTTTATTTGCTAATAAAATTAAAAATGCTGTTAAAATAAGGAAATATAAATTATACAGCAGTAGAAAAAGTATAGAAGAATTCTATTGCAATTTTTTTTTTTTTTTTGCTTTTTGGGTCACACCCAGCGATGCTCAGGGGTTACTCCTGGCTTTGCACTCAGGAATTACTCCTGGCAGTGCTTGGGAAACCATATGGGATGCCGGGGATCAAACCCGGGTCGGCCGCGTGCAAGGCAAACGCCCTACCCGCTGTGCTATCGCTCCGGCCCCTCTATTGCAATTTTTAAAAAATTTATTATCAAATAAAATAGAGGTTTTGACAAGAGTTTAATCAGCTGCCTCAGTAAATATTTTCATAAAACCTAGTCCTGGTAGTACTTTAAGCAATTTGGAACTGATAATTTGAAACTTTTAATGCATTATATTATTTTACAGGGACCCAATTACCAAAAGCATCCCAAAAATAAATATTTTTTTCATAATTAGGTGATCCTTAAAGTCAGTGAGTATGTAGATATCCTTTTTTAGGTTATTTAACATTGGTCTATGTTCAAAAGGGAGAACACCATGCAATGCCTTGCAACTGTAGTATTATGATTTTGAAACATATTTACATGCTTTTATAGTGGCAACACAAAGAAATGAGGTAAATAAAGGCTAGCTGCATTTCCCCCCTCAAAACTGGAACTTTCCTTTCTGATGAAATGCACTCAACCTTTCTTTCTTCACCTTCTTTATAATTTTTCATGTTTCAAAATTAAATTTCAACCTTATCTGATCCCTTGTTTTATTAGCTAATTTCAATGGGGGATAAGTTTAATGAGACTATCTCTCTTTAATGAAATGAGTTAGGCTGTGGCTTTGATTCAGAGTCCTGAGATTTGAGTGTTGAGTCTTCTTGTTCCCCTCTTTCTCTTCCATTTCTCTTCCTTCCCCTTTTCCTTCACCAGCTCTTCCTCCAATCTCCTTTTCCTCTTCCACCTTCTTTACCTCCTTCTATTTCTTTCTCCTTCTTCCTCCTTTTATTATTCTTTCACCTTCTCCTTCTCCTCCTCCTCCTCCTCCTCTTCTCCTTCTCCTTCTCCTTCTTGCTTCTTCTTCTTCTTCGTGCTTCTGCTTCTTCTCTTTATTTCCTCCTATTCCTCTTAAATTTCTGTGGAGTTTACATTAGGCTTTCTCATTTTCTTCTCATGCCTCTTAGCATATTTTTCAACTTTTAATTCTTTTGTGGTGAATTCTGAGTAATTGTAACAGATAAGTCTTTTGGTTCAACAGTTGCTCTACAAAAGTATATATTATACCATCTAAAATATTCACTTATTTTTTAATTTTAGTTTTGATATTATCACATGAATCATATAATATAATAAATATATTATATTTTATAATCTATAAATTATATTTATATCATATATATTTATATTATTATATAATATAATAAATATATTATATATTATATTTTTTAATGTTCTAGTTTTGTTTTCCATAAACTATGGTGTCACTACTCCTTAGAATAAATTTGGAAATGTTCAGAAATGTTTTTTTATTTTCACCATATATAAATAGTGAATAGGAATTAGGGTTTACGAAAATACATTTTACTCCCTTGCCTTGAGGTACATTTGAATCTCCCAATTCTTGTGCATTTTGAGCTTTTTACTCTATTTTAGATTGAGCTATGCATAACTCTTCGGGACAATGAATCATGGAAATAATTTCCTAGGGTGGGTTGAGGGGAACTCTCTAGACTGATTTTATTTTTACTTATATCAAATGCCCCAGCAGTATTTTAATAGGTCTGTATGAAGTTTTAATGTGATTTTTGAACCATTGTTACACATTTAAATTTGAATGATAAATTTGTATAATGGATGGCAGGTCTGTGGCTAGGAGATCTTACTATTGTATTTTTCTCACTCATGATAGAGATGAGGATATTTTAATGTCATCTCTCCCTTGGATAAATAAACATTTATTTTTATCCCCATTTTATGCCTGTATATATCAATTATAATTTCTCTATTTGCATGAGACAAACTTTATCTCTGCCATCCACATGGATATTAAGGTCAGATTCCTCAATTACTTAAAATCCAGTCCCAATCTGCCCCTGAGGGTCACCAGCAAGTACTGAAGATTAGAATCCAAAGTTTCAGAAGCCCCTTATGTTTATTACTTCTAGGAATTAATATTAATTGTAATAAACTCAAAAGTACATTAAGAAGAAAAGGTGAGTAATTTTATCCTGTATTTGATAATTTTTTTTCAAAAAATATCAGGTTTAATTATTGATAAAATTTTCCTGTTCTCCAAATTCTGGAGTAATGGGTTTTTTTCCTGTTAAGTTAGAGTAAAACCATTCTCATACTCACAAAAAAAACTGGAGGTGATAGTTCTGGCATTTTCTGACCATTTTAATATTTTAATATTGAATATTTAAACTTAAAGTTTTAAAGTACAGATGATATATCCTAAGATTGACCCCGTTTACAGCACTTAGTATTCATGGGCATTTTTAACCTAATGGTTTAAGCTGTTCCAGTAGATTTCTCAGAGCTTGATGGTAGTGTAGCTAATTGAAGTTGCAGATCTAATGCCCTGACCCATTCCCTAGATGATTATCCGAGATTTGTGACTGTCACACAGTCACAGAAACATGCTGATTTACTTACAAAATATATAACACACAGATACATGAAATGGTTCAATAGGATCTCTTTCTCCCCGCCCCCTCTCTTTTTGGGCACTGTGGTTTGCAATATTGATACTGAAAGGTTATCTAGAATACTATCTACTTCCACCTTTAAAAGATAACAGCTTTCAAATTTGAGCTAACATGCCTTGTCTGTTTTCTTTGCAGTTCTGACTATGCCATCAAATTACATGATTTCAAGGCATATTGTTCATGATTTTCAAAATTATCAAACTTTAATTATTCTAGACAAAATAATCATGTTCAAGAGAGGCAAAAACAAGAATAAAATGCAGGTTTATCATAAACTGCAGCATAGGAGTATGTGTTACTGGGAGAGTTTCAAATTGGAAATGATAAGATTGTTCTCTATTGTAGACCACAATTGAACTGTAGACCCATTCTCTGATTTCAAAATAAGTTCTACTTCTCATGAATCTCTGATAAATACAAGTGCTATAGCATCCATGAAACTGTTTCGGTGATTAGAGGAAAAAATAATCATTTAAATGAATTGCATTCTTAGTTTATGATGACTGTGAAATATATTAACAGTATAAAATATAGGTATATTATTTGCAATAATATAACATATTGGATCATGATGTCTATTAATAGGGCTATTATGTGACAAAATCAGTATCATAGAAGGAATGGAGTAACTGAGAAGTCTGAGGAAATGGGGGAAGTCTGAACTCTTTGACCAGTGGCCAAAGGACCAAGAAATACACAGGAAGCTGAGGGTAAGGCTACCTCTTCTCGGCATGCGCAGTAAGTTACATAGCCTGCTGTGCTCAAGGGTGACCCCAGGAGAACCAAGTGAACTCCCTGAAAGTATAGTCAAAGTTTCCAGGGCAAGACAAAGAGCAAGCAAAGGAAAATGCATGTCTTTCATCTCTCTAATGTAATGGCAAAAATTGCAATGCTAAATCAAGCCAAGGAAACATGTGTTCTAGGACTCTATACTGCGAGAGTTCTCTGACTTTTGCCTTTGTGTTGAATTTGGCTTTCATATCAATTACCATAGCTCAGGGCTAGTGGGCACAAATATAATTATACCTAAAATCCAACTTTGATCCTCCAACATTTGGGACTGTTTCCAAGGCCTGAATTACAGGTACTAGTGTTAAAATGAAGTGCAGTGTTAATTACTTGTATATAACATGGTTAAAAGAAATCGCTTTTGAGTTTCTACTTTAATCACTGAGGGCCTATTTGACACTCAGATGAAAGAGAGTTAACTAATCTCCAGGGTGAATTTAAAACTGATTTTATAACTCTGCCTGTTTGGATACTCAGGTCATACTGCTGTTGGCTTGGTTGAACTTTGAGGTCTACTCTTGATATTAATTTTTACACTGAATCACCTGCTGTATTATTGGGTGATTTTGGCCATTATTAACATTAATAAAGTAAACATGATGCTTTTGCCACTATATCACAAAACTAAAAGATTGTAGTTGTGATTTGTTATACACAATTTGTTTTTAGAATGAAAGGTTTAAAATGAATTACACAAAATGTATTCTTGTAACTCTGAGGAAATTATCAGGGTAGAATTTTAGATTTGCTTGGGATATGGAGATAAATAGATAACAAGAGGAATCATAGGCCAAGTTCACTACATTTGTGTATGTGTATGTGTGTGTGCTTGCATGCACATATGGGTGTATGCACACACATGTACAAATGCATATACAAAAAAGCAGATGTGCACCCTTATGTAATTTTGTGCATATACTAGAACAGATGTGTCACTATCTTCACACATGCTATTTATTTTGACCATAATACCCCAAGGCAATAAGGGCCATTTCACTTAGGCACAATAATTATGACTATAATTAAATCAATTAAGGAGGCACAATGGAAAAGCAAAAATATTACTACATCAATGAATATATATAACCAAGAGACTGTCAATCAGAGGAAGGGTAATCATCTAAAATGAATAATTGATTCTGTTCATATAAACTAATGAAAGAGACTTCTAATAAAAATGTAGTATTTTTATTTTCTTGATAATATAAAATAGCTAGAAAAGCTATATGAGCTACTCCACATTCACCTTATTTTTATTTCCTAAACAATTAAGTCAACTTGCTATTGATTAAACATAAGCTTCCAGAATCCTTTGCCAGTGTTAATTAATCCAGTTTGTCATGCAGCTTAGTCATTGCTGCCTAATTACAAGAACCTTCATATACCAGAAAACTCTAAAATCTGGATGCTGAGCTGAATTTACTAAGTTGTGATTTTTAAGTTTGTCCCATGATCTTAAAATGACACCTAAGTTTTACTTCTATGCATCCTCCATTGATTCTATTTAGAATTGCTTCTATTTAAATCTATTGCTTCTATTTAAATATATTTAAATCAATTGCTTCTGGAGCACAGCGGGTAGGGAATTTACCTTGCACGTGGCCAATCCAGGTTCGATTCCTCCATCCCTCTTGGAAAGCCCGGCAAGCTACCGAAAGTATCCCACCCACATGGCAGAGTCTGGCAAGCTACCTGTGGTGTATTCGATATGCCAAAAATGGTAACAAGTCTTACAATGGAGATGTTACTGATGCCCATTCGAGCATATTCATGAGCAACGGGATGACAGTGATACAGTGATACAGATTTCCAGTAGACCTGCATAAGTTATTCAGATTTAAATATTTTTTAAAAAAGAGAGAAAATGTTCATAAATATATTTTATCTTCCATATATAAAATATTGATAATTTTTGAGTAAATTTGTAAAATTCATTACAATTAATGAACCCCATTGGTTGGGTTACATGTAGCAACACTTTTGTAAGTGCATAATGAATGTTCAGCTAATATCATTGAATGATTGATTAATTGCAAGATACATTTAGAAAAGAGCATATGTGCCAAACAGACCTGGACTCACATATTTCAGCTGTGTGACTTTAGGTGAGTTATTTAGCTTTTCTGGCTTCAAATTCATCCTCTATTAATAGTGCCTACCTGACAGAATTATTGTGAAAATGAAATAAGGCCGCATAAATAAAGCACAGAGGGTATTGGCCCTGTCAGAGCCAGGATTCATAAATTGATAAATAAAATTCTTTTCATCAGATGTCTTCAATGTTTCACATATTGGTACGTGACCAGCCAGCATATTTCTAAAACTATTTAACCTCATTTGTTGAATTAAAGGTAAATATGTGTGTTATAAAAGTAACCAAAAACACCCTATAATAAAAATAGGTTTTTAGTAACCTACTGTAACCTACTGTACCATCACTAATATAATAATATGCTTGACACAAAATTGAAGTGAAGTAGGAATTGAGGAGTGTCTAAGAGTCATTTACTTTCTGATTGATATATATATATGTATATATATATATATATATATTTGGAATGGCTTTAAAAGCAGCAATTAGTTCCAAGAAACAGAAGTGACTGGAGTTCCCTGAAGTGAAGGAAGACGTCATTGTAAGACCGCAACACCGAGAGCTTGACAGGAGCTTTGGCGAGCCAGCAGAGGCTGCAGACCTGTTAAGAAAACCAGTACATGGGATATATTCCCAGCAGTGGTATTGCTGGGTCAAATGGGATTTCAACCTCTAATTTTTTGAGAAGCGTCCATATTGTTTTCCAAAAGGGCTGAACCAGTTGGCATTCCCACCAGCAGTGTAGAAGGGTCCCTTTCTCCCCACATCCTCTCCAACAGAGGTTGCTTTTGTTCTTTTGGATGTGTGCTAGCCTCTGTGCCATCAATGAGGTGGTATCTCATGATTGTTTTGATCTGCATCTCTCTGATGATTAGTGATGTAGAGCACTTTTTCATGTGCCTTTTGGCCATTCGTATCTCTTCCTTGGTAAAGTTTCTGTTCAATTCTTCACCCCATTTTTTTATGGGGTTGGATGTTTTCTTCTTGTAGAGTTCAACCAGTGATTTATATACCATTGATATCAACCCCTTATCTAATGGGTATTGTGTAAATATCCTTTCCCATTTTGTGGATAGTCTTTGTATTCTGGTCACTGTATCTTTTGCGGTGCAGAAACTTTTAAGTTTGATGTAGTCCCATTTGTTGATCTCTGTTTTTACTAGATTGCTTAGTTCTGTGTCATCTTTGAAGATACCTTTATCTTCAATATCGTGGAGGGTTTTGCCAACCTTGTCTTCAATGAACCTTATGGTTTTTGGCCTGATGTTGAGATCTTTAATCCATTTTGATCTGACTTTTGTGCATGGTGTCAGGTCAAGGTCTAAGCCCATTTTTTTGCATGTGGTTGTCCAGTTGTGCCAGCACCATTTGTTAAAGAGGCTTTCCTTGCTCCACTTCACATCTCTTGCTCCCTTATCAAAGATTAGATGTTCATACATTTGAGGTTGTGTGTGGGGCTATTCCACCCTGTTCCATTGGTCTGCGGCTCTGCCTTTGTTCCAGTACCATGCTGTTTTAATAGTTACCGCTTTGTAGTACAGTTTAAGGTTGGGGAGGGTGATGCCTCCCATCATCTTTTTCCCAAGGATTGTTTTAGCTATCCGTGGGCGTTTATTGTTCCATACAAATTTCAGGATTGCTTGATCCGTTTCTTTGAAGAATGACATGGGTATCCTTATAGGGATGGCGTTGAATCTGTATAATGCTTTGGGGAGTATTGCCATTTTGACAATGTTTATTCTCCCTATCCATGAGCAGGGGATATGTTTCCATTTCCTCATGTCCTCTTTTATTTCATGGAGTAGGGTTTTATAGTTTTCTTTGTAGAGGTCCTTTACTTCTTTAGTTAAGCTGATTCCAAGGTATTTGATTTTCTGGGGTACGATTGTGAACGGGATTGCTTTTTTCATGTCCCTTCCTCTGTCTCATTGTTTGCATATAGGAAGGCCATGGATTTTTGGGTATTTATTTTATAGCCTGCAACTTTACTGTACAGGTCAATTGTTTCTAAGAGTTTCTTACTAGAGCTTTTAGGCTTCTCTAGGTATAGTATCATATCATCTGCGAATAGTGAGAGCTTGATTTCTTCCTTTCCAATCTGAATCCCCTTAATACTTTTTTCTTGCCTGATGGCTATTGCTAATACTTCCAGTACTATATTAAAGAGAAGTGGGGAGAGTGGGCATCCTTGTCTTGTCCCCGATCTTAGGGGAAAGGCCCTTAGTTTTTCTCCATTGATGATAATGCTTGCCATCGGTTCGTGTTAGATGGCTTTGACTATCTTGAGGAAAGTTCCTCCAAAACCCATTTTGGTGAGAGTTTTAATCATGAATGGGTGTTGGATCTTGTCAAATGCTTTCTCTGCATCTATTGATATGATCATATGGTTTTTATCTTTACTTTTGTTGATATGCTGGATTATGTTGATTGATTTCCGAATGTTAAACCATCCTTGCATCTCCGGGATGAATCCCACTTGGTCATGGTGTATGATCTTTTTGATGAGTTTTTGGATTCTATTTGCTAGTATTTTGTTGAGGATCTTCGCATCGGTGTTCATCAAGGATATTGGTCTATAGTTTTCTTTGCTAGTGGTGTCTTTGTTCGCTTTTGGTATTAGGGAGATATGTGCCTCATAGAAACTGTTCGGAAGGGTTCCTGTCTTTTCAATTTCCTGGAAAACCTTGAGGAGAACTGGCAACAAGTCTTCTTTAAATGTTTGGAAGAATTCGCCAGTGAATCCGTCTGGACCTGGGCTTTTGTTTTTGGGGAGACTGTTGATTACAGTTTCGATTTCCAGTCGAAATGACATCTGCACTTATATGTTCATCGCAGCACTGTTTACAATAGCCAGAATCTGGAAAATACCCGAGTGCCCTAGAACAGATGACTGGTTGAAGAAACTCTGGTACATCTATACAATGGAATACTACGCAGCTGTTAGAAAAAATGAGGTCATGACGTTTGCATATAAGTGGATCAGCATGGAAAGTATCATGCTAAGTGAAATGAGTCAGAAAGAGAGAGACAGACATAGAAAGATTGCACACATCTGTGGAGCATAGAATAATAGTCTATAAGACTAACACCCAAGATTAGTAGAAATAAGCACCAGGAGGTTGTCCCCATGGCTTGGAGGCTGGTCTCTCATTCTGGGCAACTCAGAGAAGGGAACACCAAGTAAAATGTGGTCGGAGGTCATGTGGGGAAAGGGTGATGTGTGCCGAATATAGACTAGAGACTGAACACAATGGCCACTGAACACCTTTATTGCAAACCACAACACCTAATCAGAGAGAGAGATCAAAAGGGAATACCCTGCCATAGTGGCAGTGTGGGGTGGGGGGAGACGGGACTGGGGAGGGCGGGAGAGATGCTGGGTTTACTGGTTGTAGAGAATGGGCACTGGTGAAGGGATGGGTTCTTGAACTTTGTATGGGGGAAACACGAGCACAAAAATGTATAAAACTGTAACTGTACCCTCACGTTGATTCACTAATTTAAAATAAATAATTAAAAAAAAAAGAAAACCAGTACACAAACCCTCTGTCTCCTTTTTGTCTATAGCCCAACACGATGTGAGCCATAGTTTCCTCCTTTTGCTTATTCCTCAAGCAGGGTTGCTTCACTACCAACATCCTGTGTTTTCTTTTTGCTTGGAATCAGTTTCTGATTTTGATTGGTGTCATTTGATCCGTTCATCAGAACCCAGTATGGGTCCTTGATGACCAGCGACTCCTGGAAGACCAGAACAGAATGACTCCAGGAAACATGTAAAATAGTGACCTGAGTCCAACTTTGAGCACGTCAAGAAAATTTATCTTAATATCCTGAGTGACCCTGAAGGCACACAGGGGTTTTAAGACCCCATTCTAGAGCAGTGCCTTTATCAGCCATTGCATTTCTCAGCCAGGCTTTGGAGGAAGGGAGTGAGCATCTTGGTTTCCAGTGATGAGACCAAAGCACTAAAATCTGAAGTGGTGTTGGTAACACCAAGACCGTCCTGGCCAGCAAGTGGAAGGGTTGAACTGTATCTGAAGCAGTTTAGTGTCAGAATCAGTTTTTTGAACAGCTATGTTATTCTGCCTCTTCATGAAATAGCTTTTACTTGTAAACACATGTGATTTTAGAGCTCTGGGCACTGTCAAGATAAGCAACATTTTTAGGGCTTTGGGCTCAGATGAGTTTCAGGACCAGAGTTTTCTTTTTCCAGAGTTCAAATTCCAATGGTTAACAATCACCAACTCAAAGAACTAGCTGGAATCAAGAGTCACTACCTGAGTCCTATGTTGTCAATAGAAAAAAGATACAGTTCATTGTTAGATCTTATTAACGGGTGTTTTAGCCAACTATAGACCAACAAAAATGTTGAAGAAAATAACTTTTATTATCATTATTATTATTATTAGGACTGGGGCAATAGCACAGCGGGTAGGGCGTTTGCCTTGCATGAGGCTGATCCGGATTTGATTCCTCTGCCCCCTCTCGGAGAGCCTGGGAAGATACACGTGGCATATTTGATATGTCAAAAACAGTAGCAACAAGTCTCACAATGGAGACGTTACTGGTGCCCGCTTGAGCAAATCGATGGACAATGGGATGACAGTGCTACGGTGCATCACTATTATCACCATCAACAAATTTATGCCATAGAAATTTATGTTATATGTCTCCCCAAAAAAGCATGTTATAATAAGGCCACTGTCCCTAACAAAGGGAATGGTTGTTCTTGCTAATAGCTTTTCTACAAGTCTTAAATGACAAAATATTTTAAATATAAAGCTAAATCTTAAATGTATACACTTTAAGATTTGGTGATGGTAACAAAACAAGACTCTCAAATGCCCTAGTAATTGTATGATTGAACAGAATTTGCAAAAAAATCCTCTGATATTTAGTTCCATCTTAATGTGAACTTAACTTTCTTAGAACAGGTTAAGAACATAAGCAATTGATAAAAAAGAATTGTGAAAAGAATTTTTATAAGATTTTTAATTATGGCAACAGAATATATTCTTTTAAACAATTTCAGTTAATGAAAATACATATTGAAAGAAACAAAACACACAGAAGAATTTGTATTAACATTCAAACCTCCATTGTTCTTCTTTTATATTATTTCCTTCTTTCTCAATCCCAACTTTCCACTTCCTTCCCAGAAGGGAACAACTAATCATTTAGATTGTGTCCTATCTATAGCATAGTTGTGTATATTGTGTTAAGGTACACAGACATATAAGGTTATGTTTCTCATAAATGTGGTTACATTCATTCTGAAATTTGGCTTTTCTTTTGAATTAGCTAAATTACATAAACATCTTTCTAGTTGCTTTGTAACATTGTGTCCCAAACTATATGTATACCATAATACTGTTAATCATTCTTCATAAAGAAAAAATAGTATAAAAACATATCTTCACAAAGAGGTTTCATGCAATACTCCGAACAGATGTTCTCCTGACAGTAAGAGAGAAATAAACTCCCAAATATTCCTGGGCATGCTTACCCACGTTTCTAACCCAGTTTGAAGTGCTCTATGCTAGAAAACTAGAGCACTGCAAAGTGAAATAATTGATTGACTTTGACTAAGGATTGTGCCAAAGCTCCTGAAGCTTCTTGAGATGTTATAACAAAACTCATATAACAATGGCTGGTCACAAAGCCAACAATGACAATTAAGTTTCATGAACTAACTGAGATTTGCAACCTTCTGGTTTCAATTTTACAGTTCAGTTCTGCCAGATGGACTAGAGAGAAAATAACATACATAATTAAAATCAATGAAGTTACAGCAACCCCAAACACCCAAGGAAAAAAAAAAGTAAGTAAGAAAAAAATTCCAATCATATGCTTTTCTACATCTGTAGCCAAAGTTAAAAATCTATAAGCCAGAACTGGTAAACCTGAAAAAGGAAATCAAAGCTATGATATAAAAATCTTTAAAAATATCACTGCTATTACAATACTATAGAAGAGCACCATGTAAGACTAGAGAAAATGATCTATTCAGGAAAAAGTAGCACCTTATCTGGAAAAGGAAGAAAATAAAGCGCTCATGAGGCTGTTTGAAAAATAATAAAAGGAACATGGCAGAATACAATGCCACCAAAAGTGACTCCTCCCAGATACACTGAGCAGTGGGCACCAGATACTAGATACTAGAGGTAGCAGTGGTTGGCATGTAGTAGACCTTTGATTACTTTTAACTAAGTGGATTTCTGACCACATAAAGACCAAATTTTACATTTGCATTTACATTTAATCTCTGATTAGGCATCACAAATGGATTCCAGACCAGCAGATGGTTGTTGGGGAATGGGCAGTCTTTTTTTTTTTTTTTTGGCTTTTTGGGTCACACCTGCAATACTCAGAGTTTACTCCTGGCTCTGCACTCAGGAAGTGCTCGGGGGGGACCATATGGGATACCAGAGATCAAATCCATGTTGGCTGCGTACAAGGCAGATGCCCTACCCGCTGTACTATCGCTTCGGCCCCAAGTTATCATGTTCTGTTTCTGAAATATGTCATAATAATTGAGTTTAATATGAGGAAAGTAAGTTCTTTAATGAGAATAATTTGGGCAGAAGTGTTGAAAGTAGAACATACATCATAGTTTAGTGTTTTTGCATGAAAATTTCTGTCTTCTCACCCCAAATTCCATTAAAATTGGAAAATAAATGTTTCTTTAAACTTTACACAATTGAGCCAGTTTCAGGGGCTAAATAAAATTTCAAAGAAAAAAATTACAGAAAATGTGGAACTAAAGGGAGGAGGTAAATTCTTAAATTGTCATCTTTAAGTGACTCTAGAAGTAAAGATCCTGGAAGAAATAGACAATAAGAGAGAATATGCTATATTTTCTGTAAACATTAGAGAAACTAATTCTTGTTGAGGAAAAAAAGTAGTATTAAGAGAGAGAAATAATCATACATTTAAGAAGTTAAAGAAATAGCATTGTCATAAAGCAAATAAAAATGGTTAATTTATATGATAAACATCTTCAGAGTCAAGAAACTATATGCAATAATAGTCATAAATCAGAAAAATTAATACTGGGAATAATTGAAAATATTTAGGACAATAAATTTTTAAATGTTGTAATTTCTAGTTACAAAATTAAAATACTTCAATCAAATGACATGAAAGAGTTTGCCAAGGTATCTATCTGAAACATACCTCTTAAGATTTTATACACAGAGAGAGAGAGAGAGAGAGAGAGAGAGAGAGAGAGAAAGTCTGTTCTAACATACACACATGTGGAAGTTAAGACCATGAAGGAAAAAAAGAAAAGTATAGTAAATTTAGACTAGCTCCAGAGTAGATTCTCCAGGTAAAACTGTGAATAAATCACCACACAGACCCCAGATGCTTGAAGATTACAGTTCTCTTATCTTTGGTGTAAGTGTGTACACTTCTGTTGCTGTCTGCCATCTCTGATCTCTCTTTTCCACAGCCATGTGTCCTGCCCATCCATCCTGGTTTCTCCTTCCCTAATATGTGGTCCAGATTTTGTTTTTGTTTTTGTTTGGGGGCCACATCCAGCGATGCTCAGGGCTCACCCCCAGCTCTGTTTTCAATAATCACTCCTGGCAGTATTCGGGACCAGGATGAGGTCTTGGGGATCAAACCCAGGTCAGTCTTATGCAAGGCAAACACCCTACCTGCTGTACTATTAGTCAAGCCCAGAGATCCTGATTTGAGGTCTTCTTGCTTCACTGGGGCTTCACTGTCTTCATCTCAAGATACTTCTCAAAGCCCATCACCTGCCGCTGCTCTTGGGATTTCCTTTGTTCACTGGTCACACACACTTGCATGAGAAGTGCTGATTTTCCTGGACACAAATGTTACCTGACCTGTGCCAACTTTTATGTCTTCACTTATCCTCATTCCTAGCTGTTTCCATTATTCATTTGTCTGGCTTCTCTTCCTGCAGGTGAGATTTAATATGACTAACAGGATGAACTTGATTACCAGGCACCCCTCCCTTTGCCCTTCAATTCCAGGACAACCACACAACTTCAAGGTGGTAGAGAAAAGAAGACTAGCAAAGCAGAAAGAATCACATTGGCCAGACACTTGAGTAACTGAAAAAGTAAGTCAGCAGACATACACCCGAAAGGGTAAATTAGATTATTTTTGCTTTAACAAGAAAAGCCCAAACTTTTACAGAAACAGTAAATTCCAACAATTTAGCTTTTGCTCCCATGGATGGATGCTCAGAGTAGATAGGTGTTGTGGGTAGGGGGCTTTACCTATACTAATATTCTTGATATAACGTATCAAGAATATTAGATGCTTCACTAGGTGTGTGACTCACATTCAGGACAGAAGTTTGGCAGGCAGCCTCTGACAAGTGACACTGATTCTTAAAACTCCACCTGAAAGTGACAAACATTTTTTGTCAAACGTTTTTTTGACAAACTTTCGCTTACATCTCACTAACAAAACTAATCATACTACTGTGCCCAAATTTTTAATAGATTTGGAAGTGCATGTCTACTATAGACAGAAAAGGCAGGTGATGGAATGCACTAGAATATCTTAACAAATTAGAATATCTTAACAAATTAATTATTAATAATATAATTAATTATATTAACTAATTATTAGATTAATTATTGTTAATTAACTATTATAATATCCTAACAAAAATTTGTCACACTCCGTATACTATGTTTTCCTTAAGAGACAATTTTCAAGGTTCATGCTCTGAAGACAGTAAGCTCAATATCTAGGATGTTTAAGAAGAATAGACGTGGTTCTATGCTAAAGCCAGTAGTCAGTATCTATTCTAAGTGGTATAGCTAGGATACTTGATAGACAATGTAAGTTTTTAACATACCCTACCCAGCTGAACGCTTAATTTTACCAAAAATTTAATTTTATCAAAAAATAATTCAAAATAATACTCATTTTCTTCAGACATTTAATTTAAAGTAACAAAATGATACATTTCCAGGACCAGAGAGATAGGACAGAAGTGAAAGCATTTGTCTTTCATGTGGCTGTGACCACAACCTGGTTCAAATCCTAGCATCACACATGTTCATCCAAGCACTCACAAGAGTGGCCTCCGAGCACCACCAGTGTGGCCCCCAAAATTAAGATAAATAGAATAAAATAAAGAAAGTAAATTGTATCACTTGTACCACTTGTTATCCTGTTGATCTTTATTTGCTTGAGTGGGCACCAATAATGTCTCCATTCGCCTTGTCCTGTGCTTAGTGTTAGCCCAATGGTAGCTGCTCACTCCAGGAATATGAAGAGCCTCAAACTGTTCATTCAGGGTTTTGACAAAGAAGTCTGATCATCTCGTTGGTCGGCAGCCACACAGTCTTTTGACTTCCCATGGAATCCAGTCGGTAACAGCTCTAGTCCAGCAGTCATTTCTAAACCATATTATGTGACCAGCCCATCTGATTTTTGATGCCTTGGCAAACGAGACAGCGTCCCTGATTCTTGATCGTTGTCGACAGAGGTCGGAAATTCAGATTCCTTCTCTCACTTGAGTGAAATGCAATACTCCAAGCATAGCTCTTTCCATTCCTCTTTGGGTGACCCAATAGTGTTCTCATTCTGTTTTCATAGGGCCCAGGTCTCTGAGGCGTATGTTAGTGCAGGAAGAAGAGTGGAGTCAAAAAGATGTGCCCAGAGCTAGAGGTTCTTTGTGCTTTTAACAACTTCTTTGTTGCTTTTGAAGGCGGTCCACGCTGCTCTCTTCCTCCTGAACAGTTCTGGTGCCAAGTCATTCCTCATGTTGAGTTCTTGACCTAGATACACATAGCTGCTGCATTTGTAGATGTTCATTCCATTGAGAGCAAATGGAGCGTCAGGGACTAGTTCGTTTTTTATGAACATTGTCTTGTTGAGATTCAGCTGCAGTCCGGCCTTTCAACACTTGTGGTCGGCCAGCATTCTCGTTGTGGAACTGTACATGGGGAGACTCCCATGTCCAACATTTAGATTCGGCCTTCTGGAACCGTGAGTTAACATGAATGGTCTTAGTCAACATTATGAACTCAGACAGTCTCCCATCCTGTTCATTCCATTCTAGGTCATAGGTCCCGATGTGGAGTTCTTCAGGCGACCTTCACAGTCCTATATTGGTATTGAAATCACCGACAATGATCTTGTAGAAGGTATGGTCTTCTTTATAAAAGAACTTCTCCAGCTCCACGTAGAATTTCTCAATTTCTTCTTTTGTGGAAATCTCACTTTGGAGATTAATATGGATATTGCTAAGCTATTTCTCATCAGATACATTTTTAAAGTAGATGAAAGATTTCATCAACAAAATAAAACCAATGTAATAATTATTAAACTTTTAACTTCAACCAAAAATTAATTTAAAATATTATTTGAATGACTAAAATTTCCAATAGTGACTACATTCCATGAGAACTGAAATTCCACAAATGCATAAAAGAGAAGATGCAGATGCTTTGGATTATAATATATTCGATTAGTAATTTTAGATTGGCATTATTTTTAAATATTTTCCAAAATCTTTGTAAGAAAAACCTACACTCTTTACTCCTACTTTTAGTTAATAAACAAAAAGTCTCAGAAAACATTAGGTAAAGCTATGAAAGATTTAAAGTATACAAATATTTATATGGATCAGAACATCTGTGACTCACCAGGAAGTTTTTCGTATATATACATGCTCTTGAAAGATGAAATTACTTAGATATGCTCTTTGAGGAAGAGAATGCATTTGTCTGGGTAATTTTAGCTAGAATATCATAGTGAAGTTAGCCTTTTAATTTACAAATATACATAATATGCTTGAATCTGGCGCCTTAGACCACTTGCTGGAGCAATCGCACAGTGGTTAGGCATTCACCTTTCACGTGGCTGACCCGAGTTCGATTCCTCCACCCCTCTCAGAGAGTTCGGCAAGCTACCAAGAGTATCGAGCCCATGTGGCAGAGCCTGGCAAGCTACCCATACGTATTGGATATGCCAAAAACAGTAACAATAAGTCTCTCAATGAGAGACATTACTAGTGCCCGCTCGAACAAATCGATGAGCAATGGGATGACAGTGACAGTGACAGTGACATAATATGCTAATACAATAATCTGTATTTTCTGATGACTCACTGGGTTTCCTGTTTGAGCCTGGATGATATTAGGTACACTGATTTCTACCTTCTTGTCATTCCCTGTGGCATGTCACAGATCATAAAGGATCTTTACTAAAGCCTCTGCAACTAGGTAATATCTTGAGAGCTGGAAATGATGGTTTACAATTTGCACATTCAATTGCTTGTTTCTGTATTCATAGAAAATGAAAAATATCTATAAGTATCATTTAACTCTATTCAAGATTTCACTTAAAATAAATTCTACCCACCCCAGCTCTCTTAGCATGGCCCTAGAAGTTCCCAAGCAGTATCTGGTGTGACCTCCAGGACTAAGAAGAAAATTAACAATTATATTATGAAAATTAAAGGTATTTTCTAATGTACAAGAACCACAATGTGTGCCTAGCCTAAGAAATAAGACAAAACAGTTTAAAATCTATTATGTACAACTTCTTGATATCATCTATATCCTCATTGCCTGGGAAAACCATTATTTTAAAATTACTCATTATTGCCATGCATATTTTATAACATATTCTTTTGCATTCTTAAATAATTTATGGATTATTCTGCATATTGAAGCATTGTTTAAATGGTATAATAGCACATGTATTATATGATATACAAATTACATGTGGGAATAAATCACATTGTTTATATTATCATAATTTTGTCTTCAAGAATATTCCATATAATTTGTCGTGTTAATTGAAATTTTTAACTTTAATTTTGCCATTCCTATTATATTATATAAATTTTTGTCATCTTTTTGTTAGATGTATTCTCCGTAGTAATTTTCTAGACACTTTGTTTTTTCAAAAGACCATAAAGTTGTTAAAGTAATGCAATGAGCACTAAATATATTGGCCATTTAATTTTTTTCACATTTTCTTTAATGTGGCTATCTCATATTTACATGTCTACCCCACCATCTATCTATAACTATGTATGATTTCACTACTTAGACCTTGGTAAATATTGCAAGCAAATTTAGACAATAAGAAAATGCATTTTTGATGATTTCAGTACATGCTCTATTTTGCTGAGGGCTTCCCTGGTGATGCTCAATGATCAGAGGATCTAGGAGGCTCAACTGTTGAGTTTCAACCAACTGTGCCAGATGCTCAATGCCATATATAGTTCACGGATGCAGTGGTGCTTCGACTGTTCTAAGCGGAACCACTAACACCACGTAAACAGTGCTTCAGATCTCCAGGACCATCCCCAGTGGTGCTTGGGAGCCTCCATATTATGCTCTGTGGATGCTTGTAAGATAAAGTGAGGGTTGGATTAACCCCTCTGCTATCTCTCCAACTCCTCAGTATGTATCTTCTTGTAAAGTTTCTCAGTAACCAAAAGCATCGATGTAAATGGCAAATGGCTTAAATTTTTGCATTCCAAAGTGGGCAATGCCGCTGTCTGGGAAATGCTGGAATGAAGAGATGGGGGGTGGGGGACAGAAGCAGTTTGAGATGCAATGTATTGGTCAGAGTGGCAGTTTTAATTTATTTTCTTAAGGAAGGTAAATTTCCAGGGATGTATTGGGTATTTCTTCTGCAGTGAGGGCGATGGATCAGAGAGTCTGGGAATCTCTGATTGAATTGTATTTTCTAGTCAGCTTTGCCCATTATTAACCCAATGATATTATGCATAGTTTTTTAAAGTCAAATTCACAATGATAATATTCATATCATTAAAAATTTAATCACTTTTAATATAGATCCATATTATCCATCTTTGTCTAACACTGTACTTTGGGGTTTTTTGATTGTTTGGTTTGGGGTTGGGTTTTTTGGTGGTTTTGTTGTTTGTTTGTTTTGTTTTTGCTTTTGAGCCACATCCAGCTGTACTCGAGGTTTACTCTGGCTCTGAGCTCAGGGATCACTCTTGGCAGGGTGATATATGAGTACTATATATGAGTACTATATGGGGTGCTGGAAATCTAACCCCGGCTGACCAATGCAAGGCAGGTTCCCTAGTAGCTGTATTGAAGACACATATTTTAAAGTAACATGTTAAAAAGGAGATTTAAGACAAAATAGATGATGCAGAGTTAAGGCACCTCCCACATACATAACAGCCCCTAGTTAGATGAGTACTGCAATGTGCACGCACACACAACACACATACATACACACACACAAAGAGAGAGAGAGCAAGAGAAAAAATTTTAATTATAATATTAAAAAAGTTCAGGAAACCTCGGAAAACCTTATTATAAGTAAATTGGACAGAGACTTAAAATTAGAAACTAAATAAAAGAAAAAGGACTTGAGGAAACTTTAAAACAGTATTTTAAAGTACACTTACTCAGTAAAGTCAATTAAAGTAAAGCAATCCTTTCTGATTACAAATGCACTCAAAATTGAGGTAAGGAATATGCTTGCCTGATATTAAATATTATCAATTAGATAATGTAGCATCTATGTGTGGATGATTTAAATTAGATAATATAACATATGTGTGTGAATGTCTTCCAGGGAGTTTTAAGAGTTAGCAAAATTAAAAATATATAAAATTAACAAGAATAACCAATGCTGGCACAGTTTTGAGAAAGGGGCTTTCATTCATTGGTGGTGGGAATGCTGAATGGTCCAGTCTTTTTTTAAAACAATATGGACATTCCTCAAAAAAAAAAAAGAAAGTGAGCTTCCATCATCATCCCATTGGTCATCGAATTTCTTGAGCGGTCTCAGTAGAGTCTCCATTCATCCTAGCCCTGAGATTTTAGAAGCCTCTCTTTACTCATCCTTCCCAATGGTGCTGCACTGAAGGCTCTTTCAGGGTCAGGGGAATGAGCTTCCATATAACCCAGCAATTCCACTCCTGGGAATATAACCCAGAGGCTCAAAAAATACATAAAACGTATTTGCACTCCTATGTTCATTGTAACACATTTCACAATAGCCAAGATTTGCAAACAACCCAAGTACCTGAGTATAGATGAATGGATAGAGAAACTATGGTACCTTTACACAGTGAATACTGTGCAGCTGAAAATGAAGCCATGAAATTTGCTTGTACATGGATGGTCATGGAGAGTATCATTCTGAGTGAAATGGTCCGAGGGAAAGGGGCAGATATAGAATGATCATACTCATTTGTGGGGTATAAAAATTATATAGTATAAAAATAATACCCAAAGACAATAGAAATGAGCTCCAAGATGACTTCTCGATGGTAGGACACCTGCAAAATGTGGGTTGGGAGGTTGTGGGGAGTACACTTAGGACAGAGCGCAATAGTTGGAAATGATCACTCGGACAAGAACTGAGTGCTGAAAGGAAGTAAAGTGATGTACCTGATACCCTCTCTCTAACTGTATTGCAAACCATAGTAGCTAAAGAGGAAAAGAGAGAATAAAAGTGCCTTCCATAGAGGCAGACTGAGTGAGGAGGGGGAGGGGGAGGGAGGGAAACTGGGGACATCGGTGTGAGGAAACATATTCTGGTGAAGGAACGGGTGTTGGAATACCACATGACTAAAAGTTAGTCATTAACAACTTTGTAACTGTGTAACTCACAGTGATTCAATTTTTAATAAGTGAAAAATTTATGACTATTTTTGTGGGTGGGTTGGACCACCCCAGCAGTGCTCAGGATTTATTCCTGGTTCTGTGCCCACGGGATCACTCTCAGAGCACTTGAGGGTCCATATGGGGTCCTGGGGATCTAACATAAGTTGACTATGTGCAAGACTAGCACTCTACCCACGTACTATTAGCTCCAACCCCAAAGGCTATAAGGACACCTGTAAATCTGCAAAACTCCTGGAAGGATCAGTGTTAATATTGGGTAAGACACCAAGCAACTTTATCAAATTTGTTAATGATACTGGACTGGAGCAATAACACAGCATGTAGGGCGTTTGCCTTGCACATGGCCGACCCGGGTTTGATTCCTCTGTCCCTCTCGGAGAGCCTGGCAAGCTACTGAGAGTATCCCACCCACATGGCAGAGCGAGCGTGGTGAGCAACCTGCTGCTTTGCCCTTGCAAGCTGCAGGTGGTCAGGAAGATTGGAAAAGCTTTTTGAACATGCTTCCTGTAGGGAAGCGTGGTTGGGGAGGTGTAGTGAGAGGATTAAAAAGAGCAGCTCCAGGGAGAAAGGGGAATTGATGGATTGATTGAAGGTTGCTGTGTGGAGGTATTGAAGGAGAAGGAGAGAGGAAGAAGTGAGACAGCAGAGAAAGAGAGAGAAGGAGAGAGAGAGAGAGAGAGAGAGAGAGAGAGAGAGAGAGAGAGAAAGAGAGAGGGAGGGAGGGACAGAGAGAGGATCAATACAGTAGGAAGAAAGAATTGTGTGGTTAGAGAGAGATAGAAACACAGAGAGGGGTGTTGGAGAGAGCTGGGAGGGACAAGAGATTGAATAAATAGCAACTAATCAGCAACCAGCTTGGCCCACATTCTTCCTATGTCCCTCCAAGGCAATAGCTGTCTCGTGCGGAGAAGAAGCTCAAGAGCACCAAACGCACGTGAGAGAGAGTCGCCCAGAGAGCCCTTGAACATACTTTCATGTGTAATCCCCGCGCTCATACGCAGCCCGAGAAGGTGAGTTACACAGCTCCTCTTGCATGTGGGATTTACACAGTGCAGTCCACTGAATTTTTGGTGCAGAGAGTTTGGGGCCATATTAATTGTGCTCAGGGCTCATGCCTGGCTCATTGCTCTGGTATCATATTCAGTGACCATGGGTGCTTTTAGGCATCAAACCCAGCTTGGCAGCATGCAAAAGTGTCCAACCCACTGGACTAAGAGTAACTAGACCTAAATAGAAGTAAGTGGACTCTTAATTATGATCCTTATTAGAAAAAATGTTTCTTACATTGTGACAGGATTCACACCTATCTAATAGATAAAAATTATGTTATTGATGGCACTTTTAGATAACATGTTTTATGAGATTATCTCAATTTTTTGTACATTAGTGATATAAATGATCTATACACCTGAATATCTATGCTATAAAAATTACTAAAGAAGTAACCATAATGTCAATATCTGTAATGTATTCAAATAATTTGTTTCTAAGCCATTTCTTTGTAGTGCAGTCACTTCTTTTTCATAGATTATTCTAGTCAGCCCAGCAAGCTACTGAGAGTATGGAGCCCGCACGGCATAGCCTGGCAAGCTACCCTTGCATATTGGATATGCCAGAAACAGTAACAATAAGTCTCTCAATGAGAGACGTTACTGGTGCCCGCTTGAACAAATCAATGAGCAACAGGATGACAGTGACAGTGACAGTGATTCTAGTCAGCCGGAGAGCATGCTCACACATGCCCATGGTCATGTCATTCTGGGACACTGGGATACAAGCACACCCAGAAACAAGGTTGTCAGAAATACAATTCCCCGAGAAGCTGCCATACTGAATTAGAGTGGGCTAGAAGTTCTAGGATGATTTCTTACAAGATGAGGAATCGGGGCCTGAGAGATAGTACTGAGGTACAGCCTATGCCATAAGTACGGTCAACTTTGGCTTGATCCCCAGCGTCACATGGTTTCTGGAGAATACCCAGTTGTTGCCCTGGGGGCCCCCAAGAACCACCAGGGTGGCCCGGATAATTCCCAGCACTTAGGGCCACGCAGCACCACACCCTCATCCTCTCACATTGAGCCACCAGCCATGCCAGCCAAGATTCACAGATGTGCCCCAGGACTCCTAAGGTCCACTTGAGAACCTGCCACCGAAAGAGGAGAGGAGAGAAAACACGCAGTGGGATCCCCACTTGAAGACAGAGGCTCATCCCGAGCTCAAGCATCCAACAACCAGAGTCCCTGGGCCGCTGCTCTTGGTGAAATGTAGGAGATCCCTTTCTTCTAGAAGGAGTATCTGCTCTTGCTTCCGAATGTCTAGTGTCTCTAACCATGAGAGGATTTATTTGTTTTAAGCCACTGTTTATGCGCCATTTGCTGTGACAACCCGATTGAAAGAGCACGATCATAAATTCTTCTTTTTGTATGGGTATATAGTTTCAGATTCTGCTTGAAAACAGACCAAGACTGATTTTTTTTTTTGCCTCAGAGCAATTACAGATCTCAAATAAATTAGTCAAAGCATCTTCATATCTTGCACAAGGATCATTAAATCTCATGTTTTTACAGAGAATAATACCTATTGCCAAAGGAAACAATATTTTTTCTGCTTTTTGTTATCTCATTATGAATTATTGCAATCCCTGCCATTCACTTGTGTAACACCCTTGCATCAGCAACTCTGTAACATTTACTAATGGAGCAGAGTTTTGGGTCTCTTTTCATTTCTCATTCTGGGGATAAACATCAGCATTTTGAAATTCATTACAAATAGTACTTAATTTTTTTTGATTTATGAGTTGTATCTTAACAGTGGAAAAGAATACCAGACTAATTCACAAAAGCCAGACTTTTGTAGGTTATTTTTGTAATTAAAAAAATTTATGAAGTCAACTAAATTAGAATAACAAACTTGGCCCTTCTGATGGCCAAATTACAAAAATAGAAGAATAAATATGTACACTAATAGCTGATTTGTTTTCAGAATAATGCATTACTTCAAAACATTTCAAAAATAAGTATTTTTAAAAAGCAAACAATAATGACCCACAGTTGCCTGAGACTTAGAATAATAACTGTGTTTGGGGTGGTAAAAGTACTAAATTCCTAAATCATATTTTTTCACTAACATTGGCATTGTTAAAGCACCTGTGAAAGTTATTCAAGAGACAAGAAAAAAAGAAGCACGGGACAAGATGTAGAGGGTATGGAACTTATAAACACTATTTATAGATGAACATAAATTGGTAATTTAACTTGGTGTGACCATTATATATATCAGAATGGTGATTTCTCAAATAATTGAAAATAAATATCCTATAGAGTTAAGATTCAGGTATCTAAATTTTCACTGGTGAATATTTACTCTACAAATATGAAAATAATATTAAGTAAGGGATATAGACACTTGTGTGTTTATTCCAACAATATTTATAATAGCTAAAGTAGGAGTCTTTATTGACCTAAAGAGATGTGATGCATATATACAATGAACAACTATTTATCTATTACAAAGTAAATAAAATCTTGCTATTTGCAATAAAATGAATGAACCCAGAAGGCACTTTATTTAGTAAAACACATTTTTTAAAAGGCAGATAGAGATAAATGCCATAGAATTCACTCATGCAATGTATCCAGCAGAAACAAACAAATGAACTAAATAAAAGAAAAATAAGTTTGTCTACTATAAGGCCAATTGGTGGTTAGCAGAAGGGAAAGGCAATAGGTGATGGTGTAAATAGACATTTGCATGATAAATAATATAATTTGACCTTAGTGATGAACTTACTGTAGTTTATCTACATGATCTCTCAGTAGGATGATCTCTTGATCTCTACAGGATCTACATTATCTCTTCATCTGGATGAAGTTTCATCCTACAGCCTGAAGAGAGGAGGATTCCAGAAATTAATGACCAGTTTCCAGTGGTTCTCAAGTCTCAGAAGCAATCAGTACTGAAGAGATGATCAATGCAAGATGCTCTGTGGTCTGAGATATTTGATAAGTGAGGAGAAAGAAAGGCTTTAGGATTCTAAAAAGATCTTAGCAGAAGTCAGAGAATTGGTAGTGGCATAAAAACAAAGTCCTTCAAAAATCACTGAAAGGAAGTTGAGCTTATTTATGCAACTTGGCTGCCCCTCCTCTACCCACTTTCTCCTCTCTCATTCTCTTTGTCTCTGTCTCTGTTTCTGTCTTTCTGCTTTTTAATCTCCCCCATAGTAGCTACTGAAGAAAACTTATAAAACAAGTTTCAGCAGTATTAAAATAAACGTCACCTATGTTCCCTTCTATTCAAGATAACTATAAAGCAGCAAGAGACCCTCATTTCAAATATGGAAATGAGTGTCTGTGAATGGAGAGTAAATAAATGAAAAATAAATGAATATAATAGATATTCAGCTAGGAGAAACAAAAAAAAAGAAAATTCTGCCTTTTGTGACAATTTAGATGGTCCTTCCTTTCAGTTATAAGTCTAATGAGTTTGAGATTCCAATGTAGAATATGGTTGTAATATTAAAGTAATAATATAACTTTACTAATAAATAAAGTATAATTTACCAATTAATAATCAGTAATAATAAAGTATAATATTATTTAATGTTACTTAAAATGCAGATCTTAACTCTTCTACTATAGGGTATAATTCTTTAATTTATCAATGAATCAAATCAACATATTATCCACCCTAAACTTATCCACTATTAAGTTTCCACTATTTCAATTGAGCTGGAAGGGGAGGAGCAATGTGGACTCTTTAGAAAGAAGTGTGTAATGCTAGTCAATTTATGAAATTCTGAATTTACCCTCAGAAAAAAACTCTCTAGAAGAAAAAAGACCTCTTCAAATTCTAATGATTTCTTTCGGAGTTTATAGCACACAAAGCAGAAACAACTTGCCAATCCAAAGACAAAAAATGAAGGAAACATTGAAGAACAGAATCTCATAGGAAAAATATTATAATTTAAGTGAAAAGCTCACTAGAAAGTATTCTAATCTAATAGCAAGTATTAAAAATCTGGAAACAAAAACCTCTCAACAACTGTCGATAGTTTTCAGGAAGTATATTTTGAAAAATATCTTCAACAAGATATTATTGATGAGTTTAAAGGGGGAAAAAGATTCATGAGTTCAAGTCACTTGGCAAACTAAACAACTCTGGAAAATGCTGTTCTTCATTCTGAAGCCACTGCGTAAAGAACTTGACCCAAACAGACAGATTGATCAGCCTATTTCCTAATTGGTGCTTCAGGACTGGACCCTCGATGTCACTGGGGAATAGCATGATGCAATGCCCAACATACAGCAATTCCTTGGGATTTGTTTTACAAAAATATCATTCAGGATGAGAAACACTGACTGTTTCCATATAAAAAATAAACCTTCGTCAGTCCAAGTATGGCAACAGTAAATTTATAGTATTTTTCCAATGCAAATATGACAGATTACTCCAATAAATGACTACACGTGCTAGGTAAGATACAGCCACAGTCTCAAGTGGTAGAGTGTGGGCTTTGATTGTGCAGGAGGCTCAGTTCACGCACTGCACACAGGCCCTTCCACCCAGAACTGGATGATGAGCTCTGGGTGGCCCCTGAGAAACTCTATAAATAAACAATTTTATAAAAGATCAATGTGAGATCTTTGCTATCTCCCTGGCAAAGTCCTAAAATTCTGCTTTGCATCTTAAAGAGTTCCCCCTTGGGAGAGCATGAGGGTGAACTAACAGTAACTAGATTTCCAGTACATACACAATCTTGCCAAAGAGTTTATATGGATGCACACACCATTCAGCTGAGTGGTTTTAATTTTTTATTAGAGAATCATTGTGATGTCCAGTTACAAACTTTTGAACATTTGTGTTTGCATTTCACTCATACAGTGATCGTTTACCCATCCCTCCACCAGTGCCCATTCTCCTCCACCAATATCCCTCTCGCCACCCCCAACCCCATCCCCCACCACCCCACCCCGCCTCTGCGGCTGGGCATTCCCTTTAATTCCCTCTCCTTTTTTGGTGTTGTAGTTTGGAATAGAGGTACTGAGTGGCCTTCATGTTCAGTCTATAGTTTACTTTCAGTTCGCATCTTCCAACCTGAATGGGTCCTCCCAACATCCTCAGCTGAGTGTTTATGGTGGTCTTACATGGAGACATTTCTATGTTCAGCTAAACTCAAGATTGTCAAGCATTGCCATGTCTGGATGAAGCTGTGAAAAAATAGGATGTGCTTTAATGAAAGGGGAAAAGGCAAGATTTTAGTCCTCCCATTGCCACCTTCCTGCTCACCTTGTCAGCCCCCCTATCAAGTTTGGTTTCTTTATCAGCTTGTATAAAACTGCTGAAAAATAAGAGCGATCTTATTCTGCCAGGTCTGAACTGCGGGGGTGGAATTAGCAGTAGTAAAACCAAAAAGATTGAGCAAATAAAAGATAATATAGATTGTCTCCTGTTGTGTCTGTTTTCAAATTACTGTGTTTAAATGAACTTCTTTTTTAGCAAACTGTCCTTAGTCTCTCTTTTCCTGGCCTTCGGTAACCTTTCACTGATTCTTTATCCCCTTTGTGTCTGAAAGCATCCGAAACTTTGATCTTCTTTTCAAAAGCTTTGTGTGAATAAATATAACAGAGACTTTTTAGAGAAGAAGTTTTATGATGATTTAAGGACTATTTCAGCAAAAAATAAATGTAATTCTACATTATATTCACATTTGATTCACTGAAATAAAAACAAGAAAAGGGAGATTAAAAAGCAAAATGTCTATCTTGCGCATATTATCTATAGGAAGTAGGATATGGGATAAGATAGTTTTTTTTCCTGTGGTCTGTAATATCAATTTCAACTTGTTAGAGTCACATCTGAAAGTGCCAGTGGTTTGATAAGGGACCATGTGCCATCTAAGAGAAAGCCTGTGCTTAAGGAAGAGGGAATCAAGTTTTCTAAGTCAAACAGAAAAGATTTGACCATTTCTAAACAAAGAAAAATGGCTATTTCATATGGTTCAATCTAAAACAGCGTATGAGAGAGTCGCAGAAAACTGCAGCCGTTGGTTATGACACTGTCCCTGAGCTGTTTTCTGTGACTCATTGAAAGAACTACATCAAACATAAAGTAGAGGCTGTGACAGTGAATATAATAACCTTTGTCAGGAGGTTTGTTTCTGTAGATAGACCCTGACTCCTATAGCAAATATTTCTGTATATCAAATTCTTCTGAGAAAGTACAGGCACGGTAAAGGATAACCATCATCCAATAATACCAATAATTTATAATTTTTATAGCATTTTCAGATGTCAAAATACTATGGCTATCACCAAAGCTGCCTTCATGTCCTTTTCCTCTTCTTTTTCTTTCCCTTCACCGTCAGTATTAATCATAACATTGAAGTGATATATATCTTCGTTGACCATACCAGTATCATAATTGCACACAATTATACAGGGATAACACTGTAGCCTGTCGTCCCATTGTTCATCTATTTGCCTGAGTGGGCACCAGTAACATCTTTGTTGTGAGACTTGTTACTGTTTTTGGAATATCGAATACGCCACGGCTAGCTTGCCAGGCTCTGCTGTGGGGGCGGAATACTCTCAGTAGCTTGCCGGGCTCTCTGAGAGAGATGGAGGAATCAAATCTGGGTTGGCTACGTGCAAGACAAACACCCTATCCACTGTGCTATCGCTCCAGTCCTTTATACAAAGATGGCTTTATACAAGGATACTAATTTTTGTTGTTTTAATATTATACATTAATGGTGATAAATCACATGCAAATTGTATTATGAGCCAGGAGATAGCTCAAGCAATAAGCAAATAGCTGTTTGTGAGAGACTGAGTTTGATCTCTAGAACTGTAGGGTACCCCCAGTTCTGGGATGGCCCTTTGGCCTCTTATGCACTTATAGGAATGGCCTCTGTGAAATAAATCTGCTTATGAGTTGCTCATGCTTATAAAGAATGTGCAGATGGAAATGAAACCCTGTCACTCTTCTATTAGTAGCAATAGCATTTTGCAACCCAGTTGTTTTGGATTTTCAGGGATTTTGTTTATTTGTTTTCTGAACACGCAAGACCCTTCTTTGATATTCGCTAAACTCTAGGCTCTTTCTCTCATCCTCATCCTTGCTACCTGTTTTCTACTCATTCCAGCACACCAGTTCTGATACTTTTTATTTTCTTGACTGAAATGCTTTGTGTTCAGATTAACAATGCTTTTCAGTGCTTGGCACAAATTATTGATTATCAATTGAGTGATTGACATAACCCCTCAAGAATACAACACACATCAAGGAAGGAGCTTTGGTAGGGGAGGGAGTGTCACTGCTTTGCTTTTTAATATTAGAGCAACGCCTCACTCAATGATAGTGAATATGTAAATGATTTCTACTCAAAGCCACTTATTTCAATTGTATGATGTTTTATTAAATAAATGTAGTTTAGCAAATGAATAAATGCATTTCTTTCTAAAACAAAGAGTATTTATTTCTTGTTAGTATACTGTATCACTGTCATCCCAATGTTCATTGATTTACTTGAGCTTGCACCAGTAATGTCTCTACTCCTCTCAGCCCTGAGATTTTAGCAGCTTCTCCTTACTCATCTTTCCCAATGACTGGAGGCTCTTTCGGGGTCAGGGAAATGAGACCTATTGTTACTGTTTTGGCATATTGAATACGCCACGGGTAGCTTGCCAGGCTCTGCCCATGCGGGTGGGATACTCTAGGTAGCTTGCTGGGCTCTCCGAGAGGTATGTATATTTCTGTTACTATATCTGGGTTATGAATATGCCACAGAGAGCTTGCCAGGCTCTCCTGTGCGGGCAATAAACTCTTGGTAGGTTGCCAGGTTCTCCAAAAGGGAGAACTAGGTTAGAGAGTTAGTATACTACTAGGCATTATCTTTTTTCTAAATTATTATTTCACTCAAGAGCATAGTGAGTAGATATGGCTTATTGAAACATGAGTTGCTACACAAGACATAGGATTAGAGCCAGAATCACTGCATCTTGAGAAGTAAACACTTTGAGCCTTGTAAAGACAAACATAAAAGTCCAATTTACTTTTTCAATAGAGATTATAAATCATTTTAGAGCCATTTATTAAATAATTAGTCTCTGCCTACTGATACATTTTAATATTGGATCGATTTATTAGCATTAATAAGTATTATGTTTTTAGTCATTTATATACCACTTCCTTGTATGACATTTCCACTTTTTAAATTGCTTTGGCTTCATATTAGGAAGGGCAAATTCCCCCATCCACACAACACTAATTCTTAAAATTATCTTCGCTATTTTATCTCCTTAGTATTTCTTTATTGTGGCTGAGTTTAATTTGCTGCAGAATATCAGGAGTTGACATAGAATTGACACCAATAACAAAGACATTAGATAGTTGTAGTAATAGATATATCTCTAAGTCATTTATGCTTTTAAAGTATTTTTTAAATTTCTCCATATGGCCATATAAGTTTCCCATAGCCACCATAGATAATTACTACAAACTCAATTTGGTTTAGAAAAATAAAAATATCCTCTTTCCCAATCCTGGTGGTCAGAAATCCAAGATGAGAATGTCTTCAGGCTCCACTTGCTGTCACAGCTATTGGGGAATCATCTCCAGAATCCCTTGGTTCTTTAATTGTAGGAGATCATAAGAAATATTTTGTAGACTCAGAAGAATATCTCTTGTGAATCAAGATTACTTTCAGTGAATATAAATGATCTTAATTTCTTGTCTGGAAATATCTTTATTTACAAAAACATCTTTGCTTCATTTAACTTCTTTGTGGATTCTTCTCTTTTTTCAGAATTTTGAAACTGTTACTCTTCCAGTTGTCCAGTTTTTTAGAAAAACTGAGAGTCAGAAAAACAAGAAGTCAGAAAAATATCTTATCTCTTTGTGCTTATCAGTCAAGGATGTTGAGCTCCCAAGATCTCAGATTAAGGTTTTTCATAAATATTTTTGTACCATTATTAATACTGCTCCTTTTCTCACTTCTCTCTCCCCTGAGGTACCATGTACACATCTATTGTTATGCTCCCTTTGTTCCAAGGATCTTTGTAGCTCTGTTCATTTTATTTCAGCATGTTTTCTATCTGCACTTCTAATTGAATTATTTCAGTTTTTTATCTTCAAGTTTACTAATTCACTTTTCTGCCTTTTCAAATCTGCATTGAATAGTTCTAATGTATTTTTCATTATGATTACTGTTGGTAAACCAATTCTAATATAACCTATTGGGTAATTTTTATAGTTTCTATTTCTATGTGCATATTCAATATTAGATTTTTTTTAATTCTTTGAACACATTACAATACATATTAGATATCTTCATCTACCAGTTCCAACATTTTGGTCTATTCAAAATTTAGTCTATTGACCTTCTGAACATAGATTTCTCTTTCCCTTTTCTTTCTTTGCATGCTACTTAATATTTGTGTCAGTACTGGGCAGTTTGTAAAATGCATTTTATTAAATTTACTCTGGATTTACCCTATGCTTTGTTTTGACTTTGTAACTCACCTACATGCAAACTTTAGAAACTATAAGCCGTGTGTTATTTAAATCCTGTTCTCTTTGTTTTATTCTTATTTTTAATTTGCAGCCGGATTTATCTAATTCTTTATCCTCTCTGTCTGAATTGTTTACTAGCCAATAAGCTATTTGGATAATTTTGTGCACAAACATAGTAATTCACTGTGATTTCCACACCAGGGTCTGTGTGAACCCTGGTTATACATTTTATCTCTTACTGAAGTGGTGCATTCGAGGTTAGTTTATCCAGAATTGAAATATTTCTCATTCCCTTGGTTTCCATTTTCTACTTTTTTTGTTCTGCCTGGTGATGTCATCTCCTAGAGAAGCAGGGATATGAGAAGAGCTGATTTAGTTAATCAATGGCTCTCTCCTCTCTAGCATTTCTCTATTATGTTCCTGGTTACCCAGTTCTTCAATCCAGCTGAGACCACAGCTTTAGTCTAACTTCACATTTCCTTCACATTTCCTCTAATATATTGAATTTGACACCATTGCAATGTTAAAAGGGTTTTTCTCTATAACATGTTAGAAACATAGGATGTTTCAGAAAACCGTGTGGAGAAAACTGGATACCCACGTATAAAAAATCAATAAGTTTATGACATTTGCCATTAGGTGGATGGATTAAAGGATATCACAGTGAGTCAAATCAGTTATATCTAAAAGCATATGCACAGAGTTATCTCTCTTATATGTGGGATTTAAAGATACACTGTAAGGGAGTAATGAATAGCCAAAGGCAACGTACTGAAGAATCAGTCCACTGATTTGAAATTAGAGGACAATGGAGTGAGAATGTTGCCTTTGGAAACTGTAGAAGAAATTGATGTGGTGTTGCAATGAATATGCATAAAACTATCATTTATGATATTCACAATACCTCTATAAAAGTATTTTTAAAAAGTCAGTTCCACCAGTGATTTCATTATTAATTGGTACTCAGTTGAACAGAAGTCTCTTTCGGTTTTTTTTGGCCACCACTGGCAGTACTCAGGGCTTATGACTAGCCCCGCACTCAGGTATCACTTCTGGTGGGATTTGGGTAATTATATTGAGTTCCAAAGACCAAACCTACCTGGCCACTTGCAAGACAAATGACTTACCCACTCTATCTCTATAGTCCCAAGATTAACATAAATATTAAATTGTCAATGGGTTTTACCGTTACAAATAAACATTGGTAACGTGGATGCATGGATGGCTGTTTGTGTAGATAGGTAGGTAGGGAGATAGACAATAGAGAATATAGATAGATGCTAGATAGAAAGACAGATGGAGTAACCCTACACTGGCCCATAATGTGGAACTATTGGGCTACATATTATCAAAACTGCACAGAGTAAAGCTAGGTCTCTGTTCTGGTGGAATTTATTTTCTGGGAGTATTAAAAATGGAATAGTTGACTTACCAATTTTTCTTCACTTTCTCTAACATAACTTGGGGGACAAAATATAGTATTTGGGTTAATGTTTCAATTACCTTTATTTTATTGAAACAGAAAGGAGTAATATTTCAAGTAACTCCAAGTTTTCTAAAGGAATAAAAATTCAGGGATCACAAAATTTACTCTTGCTACTTGAGTTCTTGCTTTTCATCTCAAGATTATGGGGTATTTGAATATCAAATAATTACATAAAGTTTTATTTTCAACACTATATATGAACACTTACACAATGATAAGTTACTTGAACATAAAATTACTCAACAGGAAGGAAGGAGATAGAAAATTTATATAAATAAGCACATCTTAATTCAGGGTATGAATATACTCGATAAAACTCTGAACTAAAAGCTCATATTTATTTTTACACCCTCTGCAAAGCATTGCCTTGCTATAGTGAGGCAATGTCACTCTTTCAGAATGCTTCTCAAGTACCTATTGCCATAACAACTAAAAAATTAGGAAATATGTGCCTTCAGACTTGCCAGTACTACGTTGAGGCAATGAATTATTCACCATCAGTGTACTGGATGAAACGCATCAAGAACAAGAGTGCCACAGAAGCTCATGGACTGGGAGAAAAGAGAGAAATTGCTTAGCCGTTGTGCAGCCCCAGAGCTTAATCGTGGGTTTCAAGCCCGGGCAAAAGAGCAGCCTGCTCCATCCCTGATGTCTCCCCCACCGCCCGAGCCCTGATTTATATCACTCTGCACACCTGCTCCTGATGATGAAAGGTGGAACTTCGCGGACAACTTCTGCCTAATTTGACGTCGGACGTGCCAGCGGTAGATGCCGATTTAGTGAAGGACTGAAGCTCTGATTAATATGCCTGCCCTAAGTTTACCTCTCTGAGTGCATTTTCATCTTCTATTGGAAAATCAGAGGCGTTCTCGAGCTGCGACAAAGGTGCTCTTCTGAAAGCTGATGAGAGTCCCCATATCGAAGAACGGGGCTGGATGCAGCCGAGAGGGAGCCCAGGACGTGGCAGGGATACACAGTGCCCCTCTGTGTTTTTTTAGCTGCTATTTTGGCCACAGAGAATCCTTTCTTAGACTTTGGGCTACCCACAGTAAATCTTGTACTGCTAAAATCAAAAGTCGGATTCTGCTCTGACTGCTGCACACCATTGATCTCTAATAAACTCTGTGCAGGCGAACACTGGGGATTCTGCCTCACATGAAATGCAAAGGGAGAAACCCAGGCCTCTTTCTGAACCTCCATGGAAACCACTGTGAGTGTGAACTTGCCCTTAATATTCAGATTGTTTCCATTATGAGACAATTGACACAGACATTCCTTCAGTGCTGAAATTGTGCTGTCTGGGACTACTTTGCACCAAATCTTTCAGTTGATAAGTATAAATTGCAGCCGGGATTGCACCCCTCATTTGCAATGAAATTTTTTTTAAATTTTATTCCTCAATGAAATGTTTGTGAGGGCTCAGATTATTGGAATTACTTAGATATATTCACACAAATGTATTTGTAAGTAGGTGTATAATAAATGTAAGATCTGAATTTATTATATAATGTGTATTGGTAGATACAACAGAAACTAGGGCTTTTCCCAACCTATTTGAATACAATAACAATACATTGCATGTACTTTCAAAATAGGTTGAGCCTGGTTTCCATATTATACTTTTTACTTTGGCCAAGACCTATTGCAGAATTTACTTTGTAAATTCGCAATAAATACTGCCGTAAGTAATGATGAAAAGATCCAACTGCTACTGATAAGCATACGAAATACATTTTATCAAGAGCTTTAACATTTAAAAACATATCATTTTTAATTTAAAAAAAAACTAACGTTAAGGTGGTATATTTTTCAAATCTAGGTCAAAGCAACAACAAAAAAATCATACTAAACAATATTGCTAAAAACAATCCACTATCGTACATAAGACTATTATGAAATTATCCTTAGGTGAGTATTAGCTCATCTTTATAATAGATGGAAGAAAATGTTATAGAAAGAGTGAGCTGGAAGTAGAAATGGATACTTTGTTATCTCTCTCCTGACATTAATTCTTTTAAGAGATTTTTCCCATGTGGCTTCCAAGCATACTCTGACTATAGGCAGAGTTGGAAAATTTAAAACACAGATTAGGTTATTCCTTACGTTGTGAATCCTCTAAGGAGAGGGGAGTGCATCCTGAGGCTGCAGCAACTCCATGTGCTGAGTACTAACATGTTGCCTCCCAAAGGCTGTTGTGAGAGCACAGCAGAAGAACCAAAAAGGTCACAGAGATTTCTCAGGAATGCAAAATCTACTGGAGGATCTTACTTGTATGAGGGATGCAGAGAAGCAAAGCAATAGAACAGAAAGAAGTAGATAAAAGCAGATTTGTTGACTCAGATGGCAGATCTGATAAGGAGTAGAGGGGGGGTGTGGAAGGGCCCGCTGGACAGTCACTTTGGTAGTAGGTGCGGTGTAGTAACATGTATTTGAAGAGGAGTGAAGTTGTACTTTAAAAATACACTGCCTTGTGAATCAATATTACCTGAATAAAACAATGTAAAATTTGGTCCAGAGAGACAGTCCAGCCAATAGGACAATTGACTTGAGCATGGACAACCCAGATTTGATCTAAAGCATCCCATATGGTCTCCTGAGCACTGCCCAGAGTGATCCCTGACTTCACAGGCAAGAGCAAACCTTGAGCATCACTGAGTGTGGCCCCAAACCAAAATAATTTTTAAAGTAATATAAAACCTGAAGGGAAAAATAAAGCAAAATCAGAAGGTAGAGTTGGTAGGTTATACTTTCTTCACTCATCCATTTGTTGAATTATTTATTCATTCTCTCTTTATGTCTTCGTTAATAATTCATTGATTTAATAAGCACTTAATAGGAGCCTATGATTGGTGCCAAAGACTTCAAAGTGAATAAGTTAGACCTTGCTCTCAAGAAGCTTATAGGTAGGAGAAAAATATTTATCAGCATACAATCACAGTTTAAAATGCAAATGCAGTAATAACAGTATGCAACAAGACCATGACGCTAAATCTTGTAAGCAAACTAAACCTCCTTTGGGGGATAAAGTATACAGATAAGAACTGTGATCAGTGAAGCCTTCCTGGGGATTCTTCAACCCTATTTAAGGGACACAATTTATTTTAAAGAGGCCAATTGAGCAGAAAATAAAACTAAATTTCTGTCTTAAAAAAAGATGACTTATCTTTCCCAGACTTGTTTTTACATCAGTAAACTGCCAAAATCAGATATTATCCTGAATTTGCTCCTATTACTACAGCCTATCATTCAAGAACAGCGGCAGCAGAAAAACACCCATCACCATCCCACGCCTGACAGTCTTCAAGTTGTCACAGTTCTATAGCCACAGGTGTTTGGAGCAGCTTCCCTGCCTTCCCACATCTCCAGCCCCCAAGGTGTTCAGACTTGAAAGTCCCTTTAAATATGCACTCTTTGTAAATGCACATGTTTAAATAATAACACAAACACAGCCAAATTCAAAAGAGGGGGGTGAAAAATAATCAAGTGTGCCTGAGGAAGCCTGGCACAAAGGGAAAAGGGTAACCTGTTGCCGAGTGTTTCTCTCCCAGGGCAGTGAAAAGAGCAGAGCCAGCAATCCACAGGTGTATAATTTGGGGGCCTCTGGGGTGAAACAGGAGGAGGGGTGATGATAGGCTTGAGACAACATGAGGCTCATCCTTGAACTTGAGCTTATTTACCCATCTGCTCTGCTGTGCCACATGCTTTTCTTTTCTTTTTTCTTCTTTCTTTTTTTTTTTTTTGCTTTATGGGTCACACCTGGCAATGCACAGGGGTTACTCCTGGCTCTGCACTCAGGAATCACCCCTGGCGGTGCTCAGAGGATCATATGGGATGCTGGGAATCGAACCTGGGTCGGCCGCGTACAAGGCAAATGCCCTACCCACTGTACTATTGCTCCAGCCCCAGTGGCACATGCTTTTCATCAGGAAAAGCACAATTCATCACGCCTCAGAGCACAAATCTGAGAGCCACTGCAGTAGAGTCAACATCGAAAAGAAAATTAAGAGATGGAGAAGTTAACAAGGCAATTGCTCCTGGAATTGAAGCTTCCGTCCTTTCTCATTCATAGCCCTGATTCAATATTGATGTCAGGGACCAAATGCTTGTATCTCTCTGCGTATCCTGCATCAACATCTATCACCTAGCATGTAGTCTTTATTCAACTCTACAGAAAATTAAGCAGTCTTCCGAGATCAGGTTAGCTTTTTAAAACTTCCTTTTTTAGCAATGGTGCTTTTTTTTAAAAAAAAAAAAAGAGGTTCAATCTGGACTGTATTAAAATAATTTTATTTGGCTCCAAATCAAGTTACCGAATTGCTATATTGAATAATGTTGAAGCTAAAATAATTTTGAGTGCACGATGAATCAGGGTGATGTCACATAGCTCATTTCAATAAAGCAACTGAGGGCAAATTAAGGTGCAGCAACTCACAGAAGTAGGTGTTTTTAGTTCATCAATACCTGAACTTTCTGGAATCTAAGTATAGCTACCTGAAGCCCCCATCACTAATCTTTTTTCCCCCCCAATTAGAAGAATGAACTTATAAGTTGGGTTAAAAAGAGAAAGAGTGCAGTAGTTGAGCTGTTATGGCAGCAGCATCAGAAGTATGATGGTGATTGTATGGGGTGCTTTTAGAATCACTGTATCACTGTATCACTGTCATCCTGTTGTTAAGCAATTTGCTTGAGCGGGCACCACTACCGTCTCCATTCGTCCTAGCCCTGAGATTTTAGTAGCCTCTCTTTACTCATCCTTCCCAACGGTGCTGCATTGGAAGCTCTTTTAGGGTCAGGGGAATAAAACCCATCATTGTTACTGTTTTTGGCATATCATATACATCATGGGGGGCTTGCCAGGCTCTGCCATGCAGGCAGGATACTCTCACTAGTTTGTTGAGTTCCTCAAGAGGGAATACTAGACAATAAGAGATTGTTCAGCCATTAATGCGGCCACATGCTTCCAGGAGCTTTGTTTTATAGTCTCTGGATCTTGGCCATTGGGATTACTCGGTGCCTGAGGCATTTTTCTGGGTGTGGCTGCCTAGATACTGGAAAAACAGGGATCTGGGTGGAGGAGGCTCATCTCCGATCCTAGCAGGCTTGGAGATCTCAGCCCTGGGTCCTGCACACCTGAGTTCCTCTGTTGGTTCCTTCTTCATAGGTGAGGCTCATCCAAGCATGTGTAAAGTGGACTTGAGCATGGCTGTGTCTGGGTTTCAGAGAGTTTCAGCTGCCAGGGCTCTGCTTGGGGCAGGGAGGGAAACTCAACCCGCCCCCCTCTGAGGGACCCTGGTGAAGACAGTCAAGTGTGGGGGCAGGAGACTCTGCATTGCTCTCTTACAGGAGATTTGTTTTATAGTCTCTGGAGCTTGACCATTGATCGGATTACAGGGTGCTGGGGGGCAGATTATGGGTGTGACTGCCTAGTTACTTTTAGAAAAGCAATGGGAAAGATACATGGAATGAATAAATTTAATGCAATTTTTACACTGGGATAAATAATGACAGTTATTTATCAGGAAATCCAGTTCCTTTCCTGTGATAATAATGATAAAATCAATCACTTTTAATCTGGAATATCCTTATTCATTCCTTTCTTCACTTGTTCATTCACCTAACAAAGGGCTGTTGAGGGTATGTGTCAGATACAACTTGAATCACAAAATATTCCAGTATAAGACAAAGTTTCTTGCTTTAAGAACTTAAAGTTTCATCATAAAGTGGGGAAAACAGACACATTTTAAAATCAGACCTTTACAGTTTTATCTGATAAATGCTAGAATGAAGATAACTGTAAATTTCAAAAGCTAAGAAAGGAGGGTGTTTCTTTTCTGCTGGGGCATGGGAAAAAGTCAGAGGAAACCCTGGATGAAGGGTCACTTGGATTGCTATTTCTGGATGATGCACTTCAGAAGTGGTGCTCACAAGTCTGAAAGAGGGACCAGCAGGTGAAAAGGACTAGGAGGATGGGAGCAGGTGCCCAGCTTAGAAAACAACGCATTGATGTATGTGAAAGAGAAACGAGTGAACTAATTCAAAAGCCAGAACACAAAGGTTGAAGGAACTTGTGTTTCTTGTTCATTTACCTTTATACTATCACTGTATCACTGTCATCCTGTTGTTTGTCGATTTACTCAAGTGGGCACCAGTAACGTCTCTCTTACACTCAGCTCTAAGATGTTAACAGCCTCTCCTAACTTGTCTATCCCAATGATTGGAGGCTCTTACAGGGTCAGAGAATGAGACCTATTGTTACTGTTTTTGGCATATTGAATACACTACGGGTAGCTTGCCAGGCTCTGCCCATGCAGGCAGGATACTCTTGGTAGCTTGCCAGGCTGTCCAAGAGATATGTATATGTCTGTTATTGTATTTTGGATATGAATACGCCATGGGTAGCTTTCCAGGCTCTACCCGTGCAGGCAGGATACTCTTGGTAGCTTGCCAGGCTGTCCAAGAGATATGTATATGTCTGTTATTGTATTTTGGATATGAATACGCCATGGGTAGCTTTCCAGGCTCTACCCGTGCAGGCAGGATACTCTTGGTAGCTTGCCGAGATATCCAAGAGATATGTATATGTCTATTATTGTACTTTGGATGTGAATACACCACAGGGAGATTGTCAGGCTCTCCCAAGTGGGCAATAGGCTCTCGGTAGCTTGTCAGGTCCTCTAAGAGGGAGAACTAGGCTATTAGATGTCTCAAAGGCGCATTGCGGCCACACACTTCCGGGAGCTTGGTTTTATAGTCTCTGGATGTTGGCCCTTGATTGGATTACACAGGGCTCCAGGGGAAGACTCTGGGTGTGACTGTCTAGCTATTGGAAAATGGGGGATCTGGGTGGAAAAGCCCAGTCCCGATCCGAGCAGCCTTAGAGATCTCAGCCCCAGGTCCTGCACACCTGGATTCCTCTGGCGGTTCCCCCATGCTTGAAGCTCATCTGAATGAACGAAAGGTATATACATATACCTTTATACTATATTCTACAAAAAGATACTGATGGAATTTTGAAGTGGAAATATATAAAAGAATTTAATTTTAAAAAGCTATTATTTTTCTAGGTTTCTGTAACAAAATACCACTAACTCAATGGTATAAAACAAAAAATATATATTCTCTTGATGTTCAGGCTAAGTCTAAGATAAAGGCATCAGCAAGGCTGATTCCTTTAGGGGTTGGGAGGTGGCTAGGGAATTCTTCCCTTGCCTATCTGCAAGCTTCTTGAATTTGACCAGCACTCCTTCACATCCTTTGACTAGTGTGATTATAGTTCCCACTCTGCCTCTGCTATCACCAAGAATTCACCTCGTATATTTCTGTCTGTGTTCAAGCATCCCTTTTCTTATGAGCACCCAGCCAGTCTTGATTAAATCTGTGATGATTCTAACTCCACATAATGTCATATTCACTGGTACTGGAGATCAAACTTGAATATTTGGCATATATGGGGGTTGGATCATGGTAGGATGATAGTGTCATAATTTACAGCAACCACTAATGCAGCTATGTAAGAGGACAATAGAACAGAATAAAAAATAAAACTATATTTAGCCAGCATGAAGGCTGTTACAGTAGTTGGTAAGAGTTGGTGGCTGCCGAAAGTAGATAATGGACCAAACATGATGACCTCTCAGTGTCTGTGTTGCAAGCCATAATGCCCAAAAGGAGAGAGAGAGTATGGGGAATATTGTCTGCCATAGAGTCAGGGGGAGAGTGAAAAGGTGGGGTATACCAGGGATATTGGTGGTGGGGAATGTACACTGGTGGAGAGATGGGCATTTGATCATTGTGAGATTGTAACCCAAACATGAAAGCTTGCAACTATCTCACAGTGATTGAATAAAATTTTTAAAAAAAGAGTTGTTGGCTGCTGATAATAAAACAATAATTATAATCATTGGAGGAGGGATCCCAAATACAGGCATTTGGAGTTATAATCATGAAGATTTAGTGAATAATTTAATATTAAAATAATAATTTTGTTGTGGACTATGTATTACTATTCCTTCAACATTTACATGGTCAAATGCTAACTTTCAATGTGACGGTATGACAGAGTGAAGCCGTCCTGAGTGGGGCTAGCATTCTTATAAACCTCAGGAAGTTTATTACCTTTCTGCCATGTGCAGACACTGGAGCAGATGGCCCTGGTTCCGTCTTTGCCAGGATTTGTAGGGCTCCAACTCTGGAGCGTGAGAAACAACATTTTTAATTTCAATCATCCAATTTTAATTGTTTCAATAGCTAGAAACAGGTCAAGGCAGGTCTATTACCAAGAAAGGAGTTCTAGATGAATGACATTGTCAGGATACCTTTTCTGATTTGTTTCTGGGAGTTCTTGAGTTGTATCTCTAACCTGATTAGATTAAAGGATGTTAATTATTCTATTTCTAGTTGAGACACTATTTCTCATCCATTTCTAAGAGAGCCCAAGAGACCTTGGTGGTAACTCTCAATAGAAATATACTAAACATCTGCATGAGATACTCCCAATCAACCACTAATGAGAGGCAAAGAGTGATGTGATTCTGTATATGATACTCATAAACATTTCTGGAACACCAACTACTGCCATCCTAATGGTGGAAGCTCCTCTTGTTGCTGAATTTGTGATAGCAAATTGCATGTGTGAACTTAACTAGCCAGGAGAAGGCTCTGGGAAATGTGACTCCTCAATTTTTGGAGGAAGATATATCAATCCAGATATCATTAGCATATGAATCAGAGATTTCAGTAGGGTAGCTTTTCCTTCCTAAAGTCAATAGGCACCATCCCATTATCTTGAAGGCCTGAACAGAACAAAAGGTGAAGAAAGAATGAATTCTTCTGCTTCTTCTTGCCTCACTGGTTGTGGCTGGTATATGGCATCTCATCTTCTTCAGCTCTCAATCTGGGATTTACACCATTGGCTTCCTTGGTTTTTAACTCTTTGTCCTCAGGCTGAATTTCATTCTGTTTTTTCTAGATATCCAATTCGCAGATGACAAGTGATTAAAAATTCTTAGCCTGTATTGCATGAGCCAATTCCTCAGAATAAATCTCTTCTCTCTCGTCTCCTGTTGGTTCTGTTAACTCTGGACAACCTTAAGACAGATGGGACAATGGCATCTTGTATGGTTCCCCCTACAACTGCTAGGAGAAATTCTGAGTGCAAAGCCAGGAGTAACCCCTGACCATCTCCAGGTGTGACCCCCAACGCCAAATAACTAAATAAAACTTCCATAAATGATTTTAGAAATATCTTCAATATTGTATGACTCTTGCTTTCCTGCAGCCAATTTTCCTCAAAAATCACCCTCTCTATGCTTTTTACCTTTCCCATTATCCTGATAGTTTCTTTCCCTGAACAATTTCTTCTCAAACAATTAGCAGAAAATCATCTGGAAAAAATTGTTTAAAAATACATTTTTGTCCTATCCCCAAATATTTTATTCATTCCAGAGGCAGAACCAGGAAATTATTTTATCATAAGAACTCCATCATGTAGTTCTAGTTAGAGAAACAGTTTAGATCCTTCCAGATTTAGAATATGGTCTCTCTGCAAGGATCATTCCTTTCACTGAACATAAGAGCACTATCTCATATCACTCAACTACCAGTAGTTCACTGTCACTGTCACTGTCATCCTGTTGCTCATTGATTTGCTTGAGTGGGCACCAGTAATGTCTCCATTGTGAAACTTGTTATTACTGTTTTTGGCATATCAAATACACCACAGGTAGCTTGCCTGGCTCTGCTGTGGGGGCGGGATACTCTCCGTAGCTTGCTAGGCTCTCTGAGAGGGACGAGAGGGACAGAGGAATCAAACCTGGGTCGGCTGCATGCAAGGCAAACGCCCTGCCCACTGTGCTATCGCTCCAACCCCAACCCACCAGTAATTCAGTGGGTAACAATTCAGAGAAACTGATTCTATTGAGCTCTTCTTCTCTATTCTCTATTGAAACATTTGCTTTTTTTGTTGACATGAAATAAGTGTGTTCTGGTCTATGCAAATGATTCAGAACTAGAACTGACCATCATCACAGTACACAAAACTTCCCCTACCATAGTAATCAAAACTTCCTCTTTCTTTAATATCAAGTAGGTCTATCAACATGCAAAATTATTCATCTGACTAAGTAGTAAATGCTAATTGCTGTTTGTAAGTAAATAAGGGTTAAGAATAAGAGAGACCCCCTCCCCGCCCCCTGCCCGCCGCGGCTCGGGGCTTCTCCTGAAGCCCCTGCCTGGCACCTTGCCGCCGCCGCCGTCGGATCCTGACCAATCTCCATCCTGCAGGTAAACAGGCAATCCCTTGGAGAGCCTGCCTCAGCGCGGAGAAGCCCCCCTCCCCGCCCCCTGCCCGCCGCGGCTCGGGGCTTCTCCTGAAGCCCCTGCCTGGCACCTTGCCGCCGCCGCCGTCCGATCCTGACCAATCCCCACTCTGCTGCTTAGGGGCGTGTCCTCATCTCAGGGGGCGTGGCCTAAAAAGTGGGCGTGGCCTTTTTCTGGAGCGGCCAACGCTAACGCGGCCGCAGTTATTTTTTTTTTTTTTCCCTACCATTCCATGCCTTCTCCTTTGGCCACAATTGATAGAATTCATTCTATCTGTGTCTTAGTGGGCGTGGTCTAAAGTGGGCGTGGCCTCCTCTCAGAGCGGCCAACGCTAACGCGGCCGCAGTTATTCTTTGCTACCTCAGCTCAATCCGTACTGTGGATTCCTTTGAAAACTCACTTTTGCGAGCTCAAACATTTACGCAAAATAGCCATTAGCTTAGGCTGACACTATAAAAGCTATCAGTGAATAAGGGAAGTTTAGCACAATCGGAGCCCCTTCTTCCCACAAAAAGGAAGAGGAATAAATAACTACAAGGTTCCAACTCTGCACTTCCGTGACAATATGAAGAAACAGCGAAAATCCCCTCCACCAAGAGAGGGAGAACAAAAGATACTAGAAACCTCAAAAGAGTCTCCCAACATCTACGACCTCTCAGATAAACAATTCAGAGAGGAAATATGGAGGAGAGTCGACCTACTCCAAGCAACTATGGAACAGACATCCAATAAATTAAGGGAGGAGATGAATCAAGCGCTGGAATGGTCTACCAAGAAAATACAGGAACAAATGAGAGCAGAAATGAGAGCAGAAATTTCAAACCTTCGAACGGAAGTCTCACAAATAAAGGAATCGGTAGATGAAATAAAAATCTCACTAGATGCCCTCAACAGCAGAATGACTACAGCCGAAGACAGAATCAGTGAGCTTGAGGATGTGCTGCAGAAAGCTTACAGACAGCAACAAATAATGGCCAAAGACCTCAAAATGGCTATAGAGCGAATCAGAGCCCTGGGGGATGACTTCAAGAGGAACAACATAAGAATCATTGGAGTACCAGAACCACAGGGAAGTAACCCCAATGAAAAAAACATAGTCAAAGACATCATCGCTAAGAAATTCCCAGAGCTGGACAAGGCAGGCGTCCAGATACAAGAAGTCCGAAGAGTGCCAGCAAAAAGAGACCCAAATAAAAAGACTCCAAGACATATCATAGTCAGAATGGCGGATGCTGTAGATAGAGACACAATTCTACAAGTAGCAAGGTCAAAGAGGGAAATCACATACAAAGGAGCACCCCTCAGATTTACGGCCGATCTGTCAGAAGAAACCCTCCGAGCCCGAAGACAATGGTGGGACATAGTGAAAAAACTCAACGAAATGAATGCCTCACCAAGAATACTTTATCCAGCTAAACTCTCACTCAGACTCGAAGGAACTATACACTATTTCTCGGATAAACAACAGCTCAGGAACTTCATAGACTCAAAACCAATCTTGAAAGAAGGTCTAAAGGGGCTACTGTAAGACAAGGAGGAGCCCCATAAGAACAACAAATCCCACAGAAAGATGACACAAAACCACATCACAATAATCTCTCTCAATGTCAATGGCCTAAATGCACCTATCAAAAGACACAGAGTGGCTAAATGGATCCGGAAATTAAACCCAACATTCTGTTGCCTGCAAGAAACACACCTGAACAAACAGAGTAAACATAGACTCAAAGTCAAAGGATGGAAAACAATCCTCCAAGCAAACAACCCCCTTAAAAAAGCTGGAGTGGCCATCCTGGTATCCGACAACATAGATTTCAGGATGAAAAAGATCAAAAGGGACAGCGAAGGTCATTTTCTGTTTATCAAGGGATATGTACAACAGGAAGAAATCACACTCTTAAACGTATATGCTCCTAACAAACGACCGGCTAAATATTTAAAACGACTCCTAACAGACTTCAAAGAGGACATCACTAACAGCACAATTGTAGTCGGAGACTTCAATATGGCCTTATCACCTCTAGATAGATCCACAAGAACAAAACTCAACAAGGAAACACTGACTCTGAATGAAGAAATTGAAGAGAGAGGCCTAATAGACCTATACAGGGCCTTACACCCCAAAAAGAAAGAATACACATTCTTTTCCAGTGCACATGGAACATTTTCAAAAATAGACCATGTACTGGGCCCCAGAACATACCTCAATAGAATCGGAAAAATAGAAATTGTATCAACCATCTTTTCAGACCACGATGCGCTGAAGATAGAAGCTAACCACCCACAAATACGGAAAATCAAATCAAACACCTGGAAATTAAACAATTCCATGTTGAACAATGAGTGGGTCAAGAAGGAAATCAAGGAAGAAATCAAAAGATACTTAGAAACAAATGAGAATGAAGACACGAGCTACCAAAACCTATGGGACGCAGCTAAAGCCGTGTTAAGGGGAAAATTTATAGCTCTCCAAGCATTCCTCAGGAAGGAAGAAAGGATCCACATAGATAGCTTGACTTCACGACTCAAGACCCTAGAAAAGGACCAGAGAAAGGACCCCAAACCAGACCGAAGGAAAGAAATAATAAAAATTAGAGCAGAAATTAATGACATCGAAACCAAAAAAACAATCCGAAAGATCAATGAAACAAAGAGTTGGTTCTTTGAGAAAATAAATAAGATTGATAAACCGCTAGCAAGTCTCACAAAGAAAGAAAGAGAGAAAACTCTAATAAATCGAATCAGAAATGAAAAGGGGGACATCATAACAGAAACCAGTGAGATTCAAAAGATCATTAGAGACTACTTTGAAAGTCTTTACGCCACAAAAAAGGAGAACCTAAAAGAAATGGATGGATTCCTTGATTCCTATAATCTCCCAACACTGAAGAAAGAAGACCTGGAATACCTGAATAGACCCATCAATGTTAAGGAAATTGAAACGGTAATCAAAAACCTCCCCAAAAACAAAAGCCCAGGCCCAGATGGTTTCACTGGCGAATTCTTCCAAACATTTAAAGAAGACCTATTGCCTGTTTTCCTCAAACTTTTCCAGGAAATTGAAAAAACAGGAACTCTCCCAAACAGTTTCTATGAAGCACATATCTCCCTAATACCAAAAGCAAACAAAGACACCACTAAGAAAGAAAATTACAGACCAATTTCCCTGATGAACACCGATGCGAAGATCCTCAACAAAATACTAGCAAATAGGATCCAACAACTCATCAAAAAGATCATACATCACGACCAAGTGGGATTCATCCCAGGGATGCAAGGATGGTTTAACATTCGGAAATCAATCAACATAATCCAGCATATCAACAAAAGTAAAGATAAAAACCATATGATCATATCAATAGATGCAGAGAAAGCATTTGACAAGATCCAACATCCTTTCATGATGAAAACCCTCGCCAAAATGGGGTTTGGAGGAACTTTCCTCAAGATAGTCGAAGCCATCTATCACAAGCCTACGGCAAGCATTATCCTCAACGGGGAAAAACTAAGGGCCTTTCCTCTGAGATCAGGCACAAGACAAGGATGCCCACTCTCACCACTCCTCTTCAATATAGTACTGGAAGTACTTGCGATAGCTATTAGACAAGAAAAAGAGATTAAGGGCATCCAGATAGGAAGGGAAGAAATCAAACTCTCACTATTTGCAGACGACATGATACTATATCTAGAGAAGCCTAAAACCTCTACTAAGAAACTCTTAGAAACAATAGACTTATACAGTAAAGTTGCAGGCTACAAAATCAATACCCAAAAATCCATGGCCTTCATATATGCAAACAATGAGGCAGAGGAAAGGGACATGAAAAAAGCAATCCCATTCACAATCGTGCCCCAGAAAATCAGGTACCTCGGAATCAGCTTAACCAAGGAAGTAAAAGACCTTTACAAAGAAAACTACATAACGCTACTCCATGAAATCAAAGAGGACATGAGGAAATGGAAACACATACCCTGCTCGTGGATAGGGAGAATCAATGTTGTCAAAATGGCAATACTCCCTAAAGCATTATACAGATTCAATGCGATCCCTATAAGTATACCCATGACATTCTTCAAAGAAATGGATCAAGCAATCCTAAAATTCATATGGAATAACAAACGTCCAAGGATAGCTAAAACAATTCTTGGGAAAAAGATGATGGGAGGCATCACCATCCCCAACCTCAAACTTTACTACAAAGCAGTAACAATTAAAACAGCATGGTACTGGAACAAAGGCAGAGCCGTAGACCAATGGAACAGGGTGGAATATCCCTACACACAACCCCAAATGTATGACCATCTAATCTTTGATAAGGGAGCAAGAGATGTGAAGTGGAGCAAGGAAAGCCTCTTTAACAAATGGTGCTGGCACAACTGGACAACCACATGCAAAAAAATGGGTTTAGACCTTGACCTGACACCATGCACAAAAGTCAGATCAAAATGGATTAAAGACCTCAACATTAGACCACAAACCATAAGGTACATTGAAGACAAGGTCGGCGAAACCCTCCACGATATTGAAGATAAAGGTATCTTCAAAGGTGACACGGAACTAAGCAATCTAGTAAAAACAGAGATCAACAAATGGGACTACATTAAACTAAAAAGCTTCTGCACCGCAAGAGATACAGTGACCAGAATACAAAGACTATCCACAGAATGGGAAAGGATATTTACACAATACCCATCAGATAAGGGGTTGATATCAATGGTATATAAAGCACTGGTTGAACTCTACAAGAAGAAAACATCCAACCCCATCAAAAAATGGGGCGAAGAAATGAACAGAAACTTTACCAAGGAAGAAATACGAATGGCCAAAAGGCACATGAAAAAGTGCTCTGCATCACTAATCATCAGAGAGATGCAGATCAAAACAACTTTGAGATACCACCTCACACCACAGAGACTAGCACACATCCAAAAGAACAAAAGCAACCGCTGTTGGAGAGGATGTGGGGAGAAAGGGACCCTTCTTCACTGCTGGTGGGAATGCCGACTGGTTCAGCCCTTCTGGAAAACAATTTGGACGACTCTCAAAAAATTAGATATTGAATTCCCATTTGACCCAGCAATACCACTGCTGGGAATATATCCCAGAGAGGCAAAAAAGTACAATCGAAACAACATCTGCACATGTATGTTCATCGCAGCACTGTTTACAATAGCCAGAATCTGGAAAAAACCCGAATGCCCCAGAACGGATGACTGGTTGAGGAAACTTTGGTACATCTATACAATGGAATACTATGCAGCTGTTAGAAAAAAGGAGGTCAAGAATTTTGTAGTCAAGTGGATGGGCATGAAAAGTTTCATGCTGAGTGAAATGAGTCAGAAAGAGAGAGACAGACATAGAAAGATTGCACTCATCTATGGTATATAGAATAACAGAGTGGGAGACTAACACCCAAGAACTGTAGAAATAAGTACCAGGAGGTTGACTCCATGGCTTCGAGGCTGGCCTCACGTTCCGGGGAAAGGTCAACTCAGAGAAGCGATCACCAACTACATTGTAGTCGAAGGCCATGTGGGGGAAGGGAATTGCGGGCTGAATGAGGGCTAGAGACTGAGCACAGCGGCCACTCAACACCTTTATTGCAAACCACAACAGCTAATTAGAGAGAGAAAACAGAAGGGAATGCCTTGCCACAGTGGCAGGGTGGGGTGGGGGGGAGATGGGATTGGGGAGGGTGGGAGGGACACTGGGTTTACGGGTGGTGGAGAATGGACACTGGTGAAGGGATGGGTTCCAAACTTTGTATGAGGGAAGTATAAGCACAAAAGTGTATAAATCTGTAACTGTACCCTCACGGTGATTCTCTAATTAAAAATAAATAAATTAAAAAAAAAAAAAAGAATAAGAGAGAGTTTATAGAGTTAGAAAATATGCTTGCATACTAGATATGAGATTAAGAAGTATTTCAATGTTTCCCCAATTGACAGCAACCATTTTACCATTCTTAGTTCAAAATAGTCATTGTGGCCTAGTTTTTGTAAGAATGGGCTACAAAAGAAATGAAAACTTACCTAATTTCCATTTAATGTGAGCAATTATTATTTTTTTATGGGATGCAAACACTAGTGAGGCTGAGGCTGGCAAAAAAATACTATTCAATTTACCATACAGTTTCTCAATTTTATGAACTTGCACATTCTTTTCTATTAAAAAGCGTTCTGAGCACTTGCAAACCAATAAACCAAGAAGTTCAATTCTTATATTCCATATACTTAGTGTATCCTGGATTTTAAATTTGACTTTTTTTTTACTTAATCATAGATTTTTGGCAAATTTTTTGTTAACCCCTTTTCTTCCACCCTGTCATTGAGGGCCAGTTGTGTGTGTGTGTGTGTGTGTGTGTGTGTGAGAGAGAGAGAGAGAGAGAGAGAGAGAGAGAGAGAGACAGAGACAGAGACAGAGACAAAGACAGATACAGAGAGACAGAGATAGAGACAGAGACAGACAGACAGATGCCAAGTTACAGTAGCAAAACTCAGTCCTCAGTAATGGCGTCTCTGGGGGTCATAACTATGTAGTTACGATGCTCTTCACAACTGACTATAGTGTGCTGCAAAGAATAATACACATTGATGCAGCCCTGGGAGTTTCACATAGCAAAGTTGCTGACCAAGTGACATGTGGGGAAGCCAATGGGGTCATTGTCACTGTCATCTAATCATTGATGAAAAAAATCAATAAGTCAAAAAATTTATAAAACCAAATGCAGTACTCTCAACCTGTCCTCCACCCCATCTTATTTGCTGGTGTGCTTCATGTAGTTAGGACTATTTCTACAAGTACCTTGGAGAAATGTATGCAGTCCCAAGGCTTAATATTCAAATTCCCATTGATTGCCTTCCTCAAATATTGTCCTGAAATAGCTTTCTTCAGCAGCATATGCTAGGGTTAAATCATAGCCCCTTCATATTCATATGCTGAAACTTCAACCTGCAACGTGATGTGACTGCATTCCCAGGTAAAGTTTGTAATGAGGTAAGTGAGGTCAAATGAGGAAATAAGGATAGGACTGCAATCTGATAGGACTGATGTGTTTGTAAGAAGAGAAATTGAGATCAGTGCTCACTCTTGCTCTCTCTTTCTCTCTCCCTCACTCTTCCTTTTTCATCACTCTCGTCCTCTCTCCCTCCCTCTCTCTCTCTCACAAACATATCAAGGGAAGTCAATGTGAGGGTGTATTAAAAAGATATATGTCTGCAAGACAGAAAAACCTTCCACAGAAATCAACTCAGTCATCACTTTTATCTTACACTTTCCAGCCTCCAGAACTGTGACAAGACACGTTTTGCTGTGTTTCTAAACCACTGAATCTTTGGATTTGGGTAAGGCAGAGGTAGCCTAGGCTAACAAGCACATCTCCTGCCTTCTACTCCCCTAAGGTCTACTGAAAGTGTCCCAGAATGAGAGTCTGGCATGTAACCAACACCTATCTAACCCTATGGAGTCATTGATCATCTTTGCACACCACTCTAGAGGTGGCCAGGACCACGGTTTGTAAAGATTAATTGCGGATTGAGAACAATGGAAGGTTTGTATCTTTTAGTTTTGTATTTGTAAACTCCACAGCTAACCTGCAGCTACCCTAATAAAACTGTAATATTTTATAGCTTTAAATAAAAATATCAATAAATTTCATGTCTCATAACAGTATATTTTAAGATTCCTAAATATTAAATTCCTATTTGGATATTTGACAATGACCTTAAACTTGACTGATATCTGCCTTCAAGCATTACACAAATATGTTAACACTGCCATTTTAAAAACATTTATTGTTTTCTGATGAAAATTTCTTTTTGTGTGAGTGTAGCACCGAGTTGTGCATTTTTGACTTCATTTCCTAAGGTCAAATATAAGATCAATTTAAAATTTCAAAGTTCCTGTCTAAAATTCTTTCCCTACCATAACCATGATGATCTACAAGGCTGCTTCCCTCATTTCAATATGTGAAAGTTCTATTAGAATTTTAGGTGACAAATTGCTTGCAGCATGAAGCCACAAAAAACAAATTAGAGAATTCCACAGCAGTGCTGTTAGGGCATTCTCACCACCTATCAAATCGCTGAGTTCAAAATCAATTGGATTACATAAAATGCATTTTTCTGCTCCAGCTCATGTTTCTCCTTTGCATGAAAAATAAGGAAATTTCATATCCATGAATGCAACATGGATATGAAACAACTCTAAAAAAAATTTGAATTGAAGACCTCAACTTTAAGATCTAATATGTCAGAACTATATTTGTGCCATAAATGCTGACACCGTTAGAAACACAAGAAATAGCTCCTTCAAAAAATAGATGAAAACTTAAACAGGAATGTGAGTTGTATTTTTCCAGGGCCGAAACTAAGAGTTAGTAGGAGGAATACACGGACATAGCAGTGTTAACTCTTTGTAAGTGAACGGATTTTTCTCTTTCTATGTTTTTCACTAACTTCTGAAAGATAAAACACCTGACTTTTACTATTTTATTTTCTTTTCAGTCCTCCTGAAGTGTTGTTTCATGTACTTTCAGAACTTTGGAGCTTAATCTCCTTCTTGGTTATCCATACAGATCTAGTTCTAATTTCCCTGCTCAGTACTAAATACACGTGTCCAATTACCTTCTGCTCATAATAGCTTGGATTGCCTCAAATCCAACATATGTAATAAAACACTATTGTACTTTTTAGTACTAGCTAGCGTTTCTTCCAAGAGATGCAAACTAGTCATCCTGACCTGTTAAATAGACACAGGCCCGGGGGGCTGGAGCACAGTGGGTAGAGCATTTGCCTTGCACGCGGCAGACCTGGGTTCAATTCCCAGCCTCCCATATGGTGCCCCGAGCACCGCCAGGGGTAATTCTTGAGTGCATAAGCCAGGAGTAACCCCTGTGTATCGCTGGGTGAGACCCACAAAGCAAACAAACAAACAAAACAAAAAAAGACACAGTCCCAAAGTGGAGTATCTTATGCTTGGTCCCACTCAGACTAATGGTCCATCCAGCCTAATTGTGGTGTCTGCTTCTTTCCAGAATGAAAGTTTAAACCACTCATTGTGGAATTCCTGAGCAACACATGAGGTAACCTGCTTAATTAGCATGCCTCCTCGCTTTCTTCTGAAATCATTCCTGCTTAAATGTCTTGTTGGTCCAAACTTCCTTTAGCCTGGAAAAATCCTGCCATTTTGCACAACTTCTGAGAATACCCTAACCCTCCTAATTGTTTGTTACATGATTTGCTGCTCATTCCATAAATTTCTTTTAAAAATCTATTATATCTTCAAATTCACTGGGATGAATTTTGGTTATTAGCTACCACCAAGTTTCCAGGCTTGTAGCAATAACTGGAGTCACGCTTGCTTCCTTCTCATTATCTGCTCCCCAGTGGAAGTGCTTTACTCAGCTTTATTGGGATTTTAAAAATTCTGCCTTTTTAAATTTTTAATACTTTCCAACACTTTTTACACTTTCTTTTATAAATTCTTTGTATAGATTATTGCTATTAATTTCCTTTATGATAGTTTTATCACTTCAACCCACCCTACACGGGTAATCATATATTTGCATATAATTTATATTTGCATGTAAATCATATATATTTATAAAAAGATCATACTTTTCCCTTTATCTTTCTTCACTTTCTAAATCCCATGAATTTCTATACTTCAAGTTGACTGGCTTGACTGGTTCAGTCTTTTTGAAAAACAATATGGATATTTCTCAAAAAACTAGAAATCGAGTTCCCTTTGGCCCAGCAAAACCACTCCTGGGATATATCCCGGAGATGAAAAAAAGTATGTAGAAATGACATTTGCACTTGTATGTTTATGGTAGCACTATTTACAATAACCAGAATCTGGAAAAGAAAAAACAACCAAGTGCCTGAGAAGAGATGACTGGTTAAAGAAACTTTGGTACATCTATACGATGGAATACTATGCAGCTGTTAGAAAAAATGAAATAATGAAATTTGCATATATGTGGATCAACATGGAGAGTATCATGCTAAGTAAAATGAGTCAGGAAGACAGGGACAGACATAGAATGACTGCACTCATTTAGTAACGTAATAGGAGACTAACACCCAAGGATAGTAGAGATAAGGGCCATGAGGATCGCCCCATGGCTTGGAAGTCAATCTAATGTGCTGGGGCACAAGGTAGCTGGGATGAAAAGAGGAGCACTAAGTAAATGATGCTTAGAGGGATCCCTCAGCATGGTAGATGCGTGCTGAAAGTAGACTGTGGACCAAACATGACGGCCACTTGATACCTGTGTTGCAACTAATACCACCCAAAGGACAGAGAGAGTAAGAGGGAATGTACTGCCACAGAGGCAGGGGATAGGAAGGGGTAGGGATGGGGGCAGGGATATTGGGAACATTGGTTGTGGGGAATGTGCACTGGTGGAGGGGTGGAGACTTGAACATTGTTTGACTGAAACGCAATCATGAAAGTTTGTAAGTCTGAAACTGTATCTCATAGTGATTCATTAAATTAATTTTAAAAAATTGCCCGGCCTATAGTGTCTTAATAATATCTCTTCTATTTTTATTTCCACTTTACCTCTCTCCACTTCCCAACATAATTCTGGTAATGTCATTTTGTAATAGCTTCAGTTGTCCAATCTCCACATCTTTAATTTCTGCCTATTTTCCATAAGATCCAAGATCTTATACTCGGGTCTTATGAAAAATAACCTGTCTCAAATACCTCTTTGATTCCATCATCATCATCATCATCCTAACAATAATAAATAATAATAATAGCAATAATATATAAGGATGCTTTGCTTACTATCAGGGATAAACTATGAGAAATAGGTTTATTATTGTATAGCTGTATGAATGTCAAAGAGTAAATTACACAAGCCTAGATGATGAAGCCTGCTGAGAACACCATCATATAGGCATTCTGTCATTCACCAAAAATTAATTAAGAGATGTATGACTGTTTCCTTACCATGAAGCAATATATAGTCCAGTAAGAGAACAAACAAAGCATGTATAAATCTCACATACATTAAGGGTGCATGTATGATTTCCTTTAAAATTTTGGTTATACTCCAAGATAGCCAAAAATTATCAGTGGAAGATAAAAGAATTTTTGCTTTTGAGACAGAATGACTAATAAAAGGTATACAAAGGAAAGCAAAATAGCTTCTGCTGTTCTCGGAACATTCAACAGCTTGATCCATGTAGGAATTTTGGACAACCTAAAACTCTGAGAGAAAACTCCACACTCCACTTTCTAAGTGGAAATATAAGAAGAGAGAAGTGTTATAGCTGAGTCAGTTGGGGAATATTTCTATTGTTTATTATTTCTCTCGCTCTCTCTTTCTCTCTGTTTCTTTTACACATTTGTGCTGAAAGTTTACTCCAAGTTATGTGAATTATGGAATAACGTGAGCAGATAAAACTAAGAAAATGTGACAATGTCCTTTACCTCTGTGAACTAGACAGTGTGGGGGCGACTGAGTGAATGTAAGTGAGAACTGAGGAAGAAGATTTATTAAATCTACAGATGAATTGAAACAAATAAAGGCTTAATCTCGAGACAAGCATGCATGAAGCAGATCTAAATAAGCATATCAGAAACAATGAGAATTAAAATGGAAGCCACTGATAGATCAAAAACTATTCCATGAAAGGCCTGTGAATAGGAAAGACACAGAAGAACAAAGCTTTAGAAAGGAAATTGAACTCAAAACACTTTGTTAAGTGGCAGTGGCAAAAGAGGGCAACTCTGTTTTATTTCTCATTTTACGGTGAAAGCTTTCAGTCTTTCATCACCGAGCAAGAAATTAGCTGTAGTTTTTCATGAATTCCATTTAACAGTTTAAGGAAAGTTCTTTCTATTTTTAGTATGTTAGGGTGTTAAGTGATTTTATGATGAAATGCTATTTTTTTAATAAATTTATTTATTTTTAATTAATGAATCACCATGAGGGTACAGTTACGGATTTATACACATCTGTGCTTATGCTTCCCCCATACAAAGTTCAGGAACCCATCCCTTCACCAGTGCCCATATTCCACCACCAGTAAACTCAGCATCCCTCCCATCCTCCCCAATCCCATCTCCCCCCCACCCCACCCTGTCACTGTGGCAGGGCATTCCCTTCTGTTCTCTCCCTCTAATTAGCTATTATGGTTTGCAATAAAGGTGTTGAGTGGCCACTGTGCTCAGTCTCTAGCCCTCATTCAGCCCGCAACTCCCTTCTCCCACATGGCCTTCGACTACATTATAGTTGGTGATCCCTTCTCTGAGTTGCCCTTTCCCCAGAATGTGAGGCCAGCCTCCTAGCCATGGAGTCAACCTCCTGGTAGTTGTTTCTACAATTCTTGGGTGTTAGTCTCCCACTCTGTTATTCTATATGTCATAGATGAGTGCAATCTGAAATGCTATTTTTTAAATCAAATGCCTTTTTATTGAAGCATGCTTTCCCTTCTATTCTATTTGACTATGTAATATGATATATGCTATAGCTTATTTTGCTATAGCACATCATATATGCCAGAGCACATTATGGCATGCATTATACTAAATCATATAGTATATTATAAGATAGTGTAGAATATTATAGAAAACTCGAAATCTTGGGATAAAATTTATATGCTGTGATGTTTAATTTTGGAATTTGTTTGTTTGGGGGCCCACACTTTGTGGTGCTCAGGGCTTACTCTTGGCCCTGCCCTTGGGAATCACTCCTGGGGGGCTTGAGGGACCATATGGGGTACTAGAGATTGAGTCATGGTCACCCATGGGCAACTCAAGCTCTCTACCCACTGTAATATCTCTTTGTCTGATATTTGGTTTTTTACATATACTGTTGATTAGTATTGAATAGTATTTCTCGAGTTGCTTTTCCCCCTCGTTTTTTCTCTTCCTCTTCATAAAAAATCTGGCCTGCAGTTTACTTTTCTTATGGTCTTTGACTTTAGTATCAGAGTGTTACTTGCCACAGAATCAATTAAAGACTATTACCTTGTGTTTTAGTTGAATCACCATGAAAGACAGTTACAAAACTTTCATGCTTGAGTTTCAGTCCTACAATGGTTGAACACCCATCCCTCCACCAGTGCACATTTTCTACCACCAAAGTCCATGCCTCCACCTGTCTCTATAGCAGATCTTTTCCCCCATACTCTCTCTCTACTTTTGGGCATTATGGTTTAGTATTACTTTCTTGGAAAAGTTCAAAGTGGCTGGCATTCATTCTTTGAATGATTGATAGAGATTAACAATAAAATGATCAGTCTGTAGACTTTTATTTTGAACTTTTCCATTCTTGGTTTATCCCTTATACATATGTTCATATTTCTATTACTTCTTGAGCTAATTTTAATAGTCTGCATTTTTGAATTTTATTCATTTCAATGATCTCATTAGTTATAAAATTTATCATAATATTAAACTTTTGTATTCTCTCAACAATTTTGGTCTTCACATCTACATTTGATTTTAATAATTACAGTCTTCTTCCTTTGTCCTAGGTAGTTAGGATAAATATAAATCAATTTCACACTCTTTGAAGACCCAACTTTTAATTTCATTGATTCTCTATGATTTATTTTTTTGTTTCATCTACTATAATTTTTATTATTTCCTTCTCTCTATGTGACTTTGTTTTAATTTGCTCTTTTTCTAACTCCTAAAGTAAAAATTGTGTTATTGATTTGAGATTATTCTTTTCTTTTGCAACAAATTTCTCCCCCAGGCAGTGTTTGTGCTATAATGTGTAAGTTCTGGTATGTTTGTCTACATTCTCAATTTTATTCTTCTCAAAATATTTCCTATTAGAAATGTACTTTCTTTGATCCATTGTTTATTCAAAATTATGTTCTTTAAAGTTATAACATTATTTATTTGCCAGTTTTTATTTAATTTTTTATTTCTAATTTTACTCCACTATAGGCCGTTTAAAACCTAGGAGTTCAGCTTACTCCTGCCAGGCCACGATGTCCTACCAAACAGTGCCCCGTTCCTGGGGTGTCCCAGAGGCAGTGGGGACGTCTCCCACACTCCCCAACCAGCTACCGTCCAGGGGGCCATGTATTTTGCATTCACACTCACCATCAACTCTGGGAACAAAGGACCAGGCTCATGCTGAGGAGCCTCTTCCAACTCGGAGTCGGACTGGAAAGGAATCAGGGCCGTGGTGATTACACCGTAGGCACCCCCTCCTCTGCAGGGATCAAGTCCCCTTTCTGATGGGCAAACAAGAGCTTTTGTGAAACAGTGCAGAGATAAAATTAGTTCTGGTGTTTTCTTATGCTGCTATGTAAAATGTTAGTGAGTGCCCAAAAAGCCAAAAAAAAAAAAAAATTCGAATCCCGTGGCTCTCTCTCCCCACCTGTGTTTGGTGGTCTCACGCCACTTTCCCCACCCAGGAGGGCCACTGGCCATGGGGTGACAGAGGAGAAAATGAGGGCCAGGCTGGCTGGTATCAGTTGCAGTTTATTCCAATCTCATCTCCATTCTTTTCTAATTCTCCTTCCCCCCACCCCCCCCCCGATTCTCCCTGATTCTCTCTCTATTCTCCTTCATCCTCCTTTTCCTGATTCTCCTTGATTCCTCCTGAATTCTTTCATCATGATTCTCCTTGATTCTCTTCTCTATTCTCCCTTATTTTCCCCGTGCATTCCCCTTGTAAGATTCTCCTGGATTCTTGTCCCGTTGCCCACTCTTTCGGCCTCCTCCTCCCGATTCTTCCTCCTGGATTCTCCCCTGGCCCCTCCTCCAACCCTCCCCCTGCCCACTCTTAAAGCCTTAGTTATATTCCAAATCATAAGCCTTAGGAAACATCATAAAATTCATACTACATAACTCGGTCCTCTAATAACAGTGTCAAAACAGGCCCCTTCGGTAAAACCTATTTTGTTTGTACCAGAGTGTTGGGTGTGCTACAAAAGTGCAGCCAGGAAAGAAATAATCCTGTTAGTGTGGACAAGTTTCCTGTGAGGTTTTCTTTTTGTTGTTGTTGTTGTTTGCTTTTTGGGTCACACCCAGCGATGCTCAGGGGTTACTCCTGGCTTTTGCACTCAGGAATTACTCCTGGCGGTGCTAGGGAGACCATATGGGATGCCGGGGATTGAACCCCGGTCAGCCACATGCAAGGCAAATGCCCTACCCACTGTGCTATCGCTCCGGCCCCTCCTGTGAAGTTTTCTATAAAGGAAAGTTTTCTATAAGGAAAAGTTTATGCCAGTGTCCTGGCATTTGGACTTCCCATGTATGTTAACTTGTACTTTCTGGATCTTTTGGTGAAAGCCAGAAGGAACGTGAATAAATAAAAAGGCAATACAAATGCCCCTCTCTCAGGGTTGTTAAGGCTCACCACTCTCTCATTCTTTGCTCTGTCTCTGGCTTGACTTTTATTTATTTATTTAATTTTTGCTTTTTGGTTCACACCCAGCAATGCTCAGGGGTTTCTCCCACCTCTGTAGTCAGGAATTACTCCTGGCTTGGGGACCATATGGGATGGCGGGGACTGAACCCAGGCCAGTCACACACAAGGCAAAAGCCCTCTCTGTTGGAGTATCAGTCCAGACCCTCTGGCTTGGAGACCCTGGGTTTTGGGGGGTTATGGCAGGTAAACCGCCACACCTTCATTCTTCAGGTCCTCCTAATTCATGTTCTGGGGAGCCACACCCAGGTGAGCCCATGTCCTGGCTCTGAGCTCAGGCATCTGTACCTCAGGATCATTGTGGGGTACTGTGGTTGGAGTCCAGGTCCACCGTGTGTCATCAGCTCCTTCCCCCATGTCATCTCTGCCTCCCTTGTATTCAGGTACTGATTAGCATTGTGTAAGAATACAGGATAAATATTTTTGAAAGTTTCGTCTTAGGAAAATGGCCCTGGCAAGGTTCTTTAATGGAGTGAAATGAAGGGTTTGTTTTTTTTTAATTTTTAAACTTTTTTTAAAATATATTCTTGGTCACACCCAAAAATACTCATAGATTACTTCTGGGGGTGCTCTGGGACCCTGATAAACCTGGTACTAGGCAGTTGTCCTACCTGCAGTCTTATCTCTTTGGCCCCTACTGGAAACAGTTTAAATAAACTTTACTGTGCATAGGAAAACATTTGAAAGGATGGGAGGGGCCCCTTGAATCAAATGTCTGACAGTGTTGGAAATAAGGGTCAGCTCCCCAAGCTCCCCACATCCCAGCAGGCCGTTCCATTTACCTGTGATTACTCACAAGGTGGATCACATTCCTGGATCCCAGTCATCAGTTCAATGATATCAGACCGAAAAATAAGTATTGTATTTGGAATTAGCAAAGTTCCATCCATCTAGCTGTCACCAGAATGATAAAAAGGATTCAGATCTGTTTAAAGGCCAAAAAAGGCTACAAGGTGACCACTATGGTTTGCTGCCCATTAGCCTCCCTTCTTTTTTTAAAAAAAAAATTTTAATTTTATTGAATCACCGTGAGATAATTACAAGCTTTCATGTTTGGGTTACAATCTCACAATGATCAACACCCATTCCTCTACCAGTGCACATTCCCCACCACCAATATCCCGGGTATACCCCCCCTTTCCCACACTCCCCCTGCCTCTATGGCAGACAATATTTCCCATACTCTCTCTCTACTTTTGGGCATTATAGCTTGAAACACAGACACTGAGAGCTCATCATGTTTGGTCCATTATCTACTTTCGGCATGCATCTCCCATCCCAACTGGTTCCTCCAGCCATTATTTTCTTAGTGATCCCTTCTCTATTCCATCTGCCTTCTCCCCTCTGCTCATGAAGCAGGCTTCCAGCTATGGAACAATCTTCCTGGCCCTTGTATCTACTGTCCTTGGGTGTCAGCCTCATGTGATGCTACCCTACACTCCACAAATGAGTGCAGTCCCTCTATGTCTGTCCCACTCTTTCTGACTCATTTTATTTAGCATGATACTCTCCATGTTTATCCATTTATAAGCAAATCTCATGACTTCAACTCTCCTAAGAGCTGCATAGTATTCCACTGTGTCGATGTACCAAAGTTTCTTTAACCAGTCATCTGTTTTAGGGCACTCGGGTTGGCATCACCTTCCCCAACTTGAAACTCTACTACAAAGCAGTAGTAATTAAAACAGCATGGTATTGGGTTAAAAACAGACCTGCAGACCAATGGAACAGAGTTGAATATCCTGTCACAGAATCCCAAATATATGGCCACTTAATCTTTGATAAAGAAGGAAGAAATGCAATGTGGAACCAGGAAAGCCTCTTCAACAAGTGGTTCTGGGAAAACTGGATAGCTACCTGCAAAAAAAATGAACTCTAGTATCCTTTCTTAGACTTGGAATATCCTCTAGGTTTTTATATTTACATACATGTACATAAATATTAAAAATATGTCCCTCTTGGAGAGCCCACAATCTACTGAGAGTATGCTGCCCGCATGGCAGGCCCTGGCAAGCTCCCCGTAGTGTATTCGATATGCCAAAAACAGCAACAACAAGTCTCACAATGGAGATGTTACTGATGCCTGCTCAAGCAAATCGATGAACAACGGGATGACAATGACAATGACAGTGCTACTCCACTATAGTGAATATTTTGGGAAATTTTAATCTTCCAAAATTTAGTGAAACTTGTACGGTTGTGGAGATGTAAACTGGGAGAGAAACTATGGGATAAAACATGGAGTTTCCTCAAAAATAAACCTAAGAATTGAATTACCTTATAACTCAACATAACTCAGAATTTTCACTCCTAGGCATTTGCCTGAAGAAAATGAAAATGCTAATTTGAGAAACAAATGCACTTTATGTCCACTGAATCAATATTTTCAAAAGTCAATAAATGGGCATAACCTAATTTTCCCAATACAGATGAATAAATAAGATTCAATAGAAGGGCTGGAGCGATAGCATAGCAAGTAGGGCATTTGCCTTGCATGAAGCTGACCCGGGTTCGATTCCTCCGCCCCACTCTGAGAGCCTGGCAAGCTACGGAGAGTATCTCGCCCGCACAGCAAAGCCTGGCAAGCTATCCGCAGTATATTTGATATGCCAAAAAACAGCAACAATGGAGACATTACTGGTGCCTGCTCAAGTAAATCGATGAGCAACAGGACCACAGTGATACAGTGATACAGATGGTCACATAACAGAATATTACATAGCCACAAAAAATAATAACATCTTGCCACTCCAATAACCTGAATAGAACTTGGGGACATTATGCCTGGGGACATTAAAATAAATGAATAACAGAATGTAGTATGCAATATAAGATTCAGAGAAAATAATTTTTTTAATTGCTAAGAAAAATATGGGGATTAGACTAACTGCTGTGATAACTGCAAATAAATATTAATACATTATTTTGTATACCTGTAACTAACATGTCAGTTGTACTTTTTTTAAAAAAAGCAATTTTTAAAAAGGCATCTTAGCTTGGTGCCATAGCTAATTTATGAATCTTCATTACCTTAACATTCAGCTTGTGATGAGTCAGAGCTCCAGCCACAAGTATTTTATGTTTTTGCACAGTAATCTGCATTTTTAGGGGGTGTTGGAAGAAATATCTGATATTAGGAAGGACCAGACCACCATGTAGGCTGGCTACCTCCAAGGCAAGGGGTTTAATCCCTGCTCTATCCCTTTGACTTTGTAAATGCTTTTCAAGGCACAAATTTCTTTTCTTTCTTTTTTTTTTTCTTTTTGGGTCACACCCTGCGATGCACAGGGGTTACTCCTGGCTCACGCACTCAGGAATTACTCCAGGCAACCCAGGTCAGCCATGTGCAAAGCGAACGCCCTACCTGCTGTGCTATCACTCCAGCCCCTCAAGGCACAAATTTCTTAAGGAAGCTCTCATCCTGCCTTTATACCCCAGGCTTAAACTTGTTTGTTTCAACTGAGAGCCTTTGTCCAAGGAAATATCCTTCTCTACATTTGCTTTACAATGTTTAATGAATCAAGTCCTCAGCTGCTCCTACCAATTCATGGCTCCTCCTTAAAGAAAACCAAAACAACTGTGTGAATTGGATCTGTCTGATCTCCGTGCACTAGGAATGGTATGTACAACTGGGAAAGTTTGTTTCAGTAGAGGGCTGAGAGTGTGAAGGGATGGCACAAGGAATTGGGTTTGTTAGGTTTCACAACTCTGCTTAAACGCCCTGTGGGATCTTCCTCCTTTGCACTAGCTGGTTGTGCTAGTAGGCCCAGAGATCAAGCTTCCACCACTAAAGACCACCTTGGTTCTGGGAGCTAAAGGTCAATGGAGTTCCTTGGGAGAGATTGTTCCTTAGGGAATGCAAATTACTCTTTGCCAGAGCAGTGCATTGCCCTAGAGGCTAAGAAGAAGGTCTAGTCCTTGCATCAGTCCTTTGCTCTTTTTTTTTTTTTTTTGCCGGGGGACGAGGTGGGGGGAGGGTGTGTTGGACTACACCCAGAGATCCATAGATGTTCAAGGATCGCTCCTGGTAGTGCTGAGTACCAAAGTTGTTCATGATTGAATTTCAATTACACAGTGTTCTAACTCCCATCCCTTCACCAGTGCACATCTCTACTTACCAGGGTCCCCAGTTTCCCTCCCTCTGGCCCCCCACTCCTGCCCTGCCCCCAGAGCCTGCATCTATGGCAGATTTTGCTTCTCTCTCTCTCTCTCTCTCTCTCTCTCTTTCTCCCCCTCTCCCTCTCTCTCTCACATACACACAAACACAAAACCACAAACACATTTTCCCATTAGGCACTGTGGATTTCAATATTGTTACTGAAAGGGTATCATGCACATCACTTTACCTCCATTGAGCACTCAGTTCTTGTCCAGAGTGATCATTTTGAGCTCTCCATGTCATAGTGGCCCCTTCTCTGTCCTGACTGCACTCTCCCTCCCTATTTTGTGGCAAGCTTCCTACCATGGACCAGCTCTTCTGGCTCTTGTTTCTTGTGTTTTGGGGTATTATTCATATAGTATGCTTTTATATCCCGCAATTAGCACAACTGTTCTGTTTCTCTCTCTCTCTGACTCATTTCACTCAGCATGATATTCTCCATGTCCATTCATGTGTAAGCAAATTTCATGACTTCATTTTTCCTAACAGCTGCTGGCGTTCCATTGTGTAGATGTACCATAGTTTCTTTATCTGCTCATCTGTTCTCAGGCTCTTGGGTTCTTTCCAGATTTTGGCTATTATGAATAGTGCTGCAGTGAACTTTTGTGTTTTGAAGAGTGCAGATGGCTTTTCTGCATTGTGTTTTGGGGCCCTAGGATATAGTCCCAGGAGTGGTATTATTAGATCATATGGAAGTTCAATTTCTAGTTTTTTGAGGAATGTCCACATTGTTCTCCAGAAAGGCTGGACCAGTCAGCATTCCTACCAAGTTATACTCCTCATTCTTTGAAATAGTTTGAATACTTCACTCACCCTGCTCCTATAACTATGAAACCTAGAAATCTGTTTAGAAAGGTTTGCTGTGAGGGAAGTGTAGAGTGGACAGCACATGTGAGAACCTGATATCAGGCAGCAATGTGAATAGACACCCCTGCCCCACCCCATAAGGCTTAAAGTCCAGCACCCATCATCATTTATGCCAGGAAATAGACCTCACCAATTCTTTACTCTGTGCCACACCAAGTCTCTCCCTTCGTTACAAACCTGTGGGAACATTCACCTGACGCTGAACAAATTCTAGCTTATTATATGACCTATATATATATGTATATATATATGGTTTTTGATATGTCAACATCACATCCACCATTCCACTTTTATCCCAGACACACACAGATTGACTTCATATTGTTGTTGTGACATAAAGGCACATAAAGGCAAATTGAATAATCAAACCTTAGAGGATAGTGCAGAGTCTCTAGTCCCCGACTGTCTTCACTGGGGCCCCTTGGAGGGAGTGGGTTGAGTTTCACTACCCGCCCTGAGCAGAGCCCTGGCAGCTGAAGACCACTGGAACCCAGCCAGAGTGATGCTCAAGGCCCCTCTCCACATGTTCCGACGAGCCTCACGCATGAAGGAACCAGCAGAGGAACCCAGGTGTGGGGAACCTGGGGCTGACATCTCCAAGCCTGCTCACATCGGGACTGGGCCTCTTCTACCCAGATCCCCCATTTTCCAGTAGCTAGGCAGTCACACCCAGAAACTGCCCCTGGTGCCATGTAATCCCATCAATGGCCAACATCCAGAGATTATAAAACCAAGCTCCTGGAAGCACAACATCTTATAGTCTAGTTCACCCTCTTGGAGAACCTGGCAAGCTACCCAGAATTTCCTACCTGCATGGGAGAGCCTAGCAAGCTCCCTGTGTCGTAGTCATATGCCCAAACCAGTAACAATGATGGATCTCATTCCCCTGACCCTGAAAGAGCCTCCAATGTGGCACTGTTGGGAAGGACAAGTAAAGAGAGGCTTCTAAAATCTCAGGGCTAAGACAAATGGAAATGTTACTGAGACCGCTCGAGAAACTTGACAATCAACGGGATGAGGATGATGATGAAGGCATCATGAAGGTAGCCAAATGTTATGGTCGGGATCTCAGATCCAGGTAGTTCAACGCACGGGGGAAGAGAGGACAAGAATAGGAAAGAGGAGCTCTGAAACCATAAGGAAGTGAAGCCAAGATAAACTTGATCCTCCATGAAAGGTCATCTTTCTCTTTCTTTTCCTAAAACTAATACCTTACTTTAGATGCTAGCTTCCTTTACTTGCCTTTTCTCCCTTTGAGATAAATGCTTGCTTTCAGCATTTCATGTCCTCCATGAAATCCTTGTTGAGGAACACAAGAATTGGGGTAGAGCTCTTAGAACTTTTGACTTAGTACTTTGAATCTCTAATCCCACAACAAAAAACTTGGATAGAGAAACAACAGTTTTAGAAAGTATGACTTGTACATTTGCAGGCACCAGAGAGGTCAATGAATTCTCTCCTGGCCCTTAAATCATACTCAATTTTATTTGGAAACCTAAGCCAGAAGTTTCTATGTCCAACCTATCCTTCTTTTAGTCTTCTGAGAGTGCAAAATAATAGGATTTTTCCTGTCCAGGAGAATTTACTGGCTTTAAATTCAGCTCTTAATTTCTTTGGGACTGGTTTCATTCTGGTCTAGCTTGACGAGCATTGAATAATTTTCCCTTGGTAGCCCCCTTTCTTGATTTGGGATTTGTTTGATTGTTGGAACTGTTTTATTAATTTCTAACATTCTGATGAAGTTGGTAAGTTTTCTTTTTTTTTTGGTCCTTTTTGTGTGTAATGGGGTCAACTTTTGATATTACTTCTGCATTTTCACCTATATTCTAGAAGAACCACTTAAAGAAAAAATATATTTTAGGGGAAAGTTTGTTACTCTATCATAGTGGTTGCTTTTCATATAACCAGAATTAAATATAACAGTAGAAATATCAAATATAAAAATTTTGTCCAATTGCTTATATATATATATATATGTGTGGAAAATGTTTAACGTATGTTTTGTTAGTATGGAAATACTTGCCAAATAAATAAATAAGAGTAGAGTAAGAAAGTAATTAGAAAGTAATTGTCTCATTTTGCGACTGAATGAGACAATTTAGTATACTGAAATAACTCAAATCTGAAAACCAAGAATCCTGGTTTCTCGTTGTAACTTGTAGCCTAAATAGTTATGCAGCTCTTAGTTGCACTCAGATTCTTCACCTGTAAAATTAATTTATGGGATTAGCTGATCATAAAAGTTCTTATGGGCTCTGAATTTCTCTTGAGTGTCAAAAGAGAGGAAGTAATTCATGGTTTTTAGGTGAATATGCTTCACAACATGTGATTTATTTAAGTAAAGAGTGAGCACATTTACATATAAACACAAGGCAGCAATTTGAAGAGAGAAATTCAGTCTAGTGTATTGTGATTTCCTAAGCCTACTTCAGAAACTAATCACTTTCAATTTTTTTCTAATTTGAAAGTGAAAATTTAATTTTCCTGATAGAACAAAATGATGCTTCATAGATTTGTGCATATCTGTGAAAGTCCTTTTGTTTTTCTTTGATCTTACAAGGATCACTTAGACAGAACTAGAAACAAAGATTTTATTCCAAAATGTTCAAATTATATAAAGAGCTATAACCTTAGTGGCAACTTACCAGTAAAGTAATATTTAAATTACAAACTACAGTGAGGAAACTGTTTATTCTTAGAATATTTTCTGAAAGTATGGCTCACATTACATTTAATATTCTACCAAAAAAGATCATCCTAAGGGACAAGTTGGGGATTTTTATTCTACATAAGTTTTGACCATGATTAATATTAAAATAGCATCAAAACATCTCCAGCTGTTAATATTCTAGCATATGTTGGACTTCTTACTGGAATGTTGAAACATATGTTGGAATATGTTGGAATACAAAGTACTAACATAGCAAATGTTGTATTTGGCTACTGTAAAATTTGTGCAGAAGTGAGAGACTTCTTTAAATTAATAAATAATTCATAGTTCATTAAGATATATAATTGCATGTATAAGGTTATGACAGTTCTGGCCAAAATAAAAGCAACCAACTTTTAAAAATGCCTACTATTGACAGGCCTGTTAAACATTCTATAGCAATGTTCTTTCTTTTAAATTTTAAATTTCACAGGGCCAGAAAGATAATATAGGATGTAGGGCACTTGATTTGCATGTGGCCAACTCAGGTTCAATTTCTAGCAGTATATAAGGACCCTGAGCTCTGCCAGGAGTGATCCCTGAGTGCAGAGCTAGGAGTAATCTCTGAGATCTGCTGGATGTAACTCAAAAAGCAAAAATAAAATTAAAAAAAAATAAGTTTAAACTTTAAAAAAGCATTCAAAGTGGGCATTCTCAACAGCACGTCACAAATACAGGAGCTAGGGTTCACTGAGGTAAGTTGCAGTGTTGAAGAAGGAAGAAAGAAAGAAAGAAAGAAAGAAAGAAAGAAAGAAAGAAAGAAAGAAAGAAAGAAAGAAAGAAAGAAAGAAAGAAAGAAAGAAAGAAAGAAAGAAAGAAAGAAAGAAAAAAAGAAAGAAAGAAAGAAAGAAAGAAAGAAAGAAAGAAAGAAAGAAAGAAAGAAAGAAAGAAAGAAAGAGATGAAAGCAGAGTATCCATCTGCAATCCAGACCACACTTGCTCCTCAACTATTACAAAATGACTAGTGCTTTCTTCTTAAACCTTAGCTCAGTTCACCAAGTTATAAAATGAATGCAAGAGCACTGATATTGAAGAATTGTACTAAAAATTAATCAAATTTCTGACAAGTGTCTTGCCTAGTAGTGGAACATAGGATGTAATAGTTATTACCAGAATAGTAGTCATCATTCAATCACAGGCCATGTGACCCCAAAGCTTTTATTACTTTTTATTATTTGGATTTTCTTCACTATACATAAAATCATACAAATAAAAGCTCCCATGATGCTTCAAGGTCACACAGGGATGAGGAAGACACAGGCTGTACTTTGGGCAGACATGTGGTTTCTGAGCGGAGTATTCTTAAACCACTCACTTAACATCTCCAAGATTCCTTGTTCTATAGAAAGGGACTATAGTGGGATTTGCCTTAGCCACCAGGCAAGATTTTTGTAGGTAGAAAATTAAATAAAGAAGTTTCAGAGCATAAGGAATCTTATAAGAGTATGTGATATAAGAAATACAAAATTGTCATAATTTAATCATAAATCTATATAAGTATATCATTGTTTTCCATTCATAAAATATTCTCATTTTCACTTCAAATTGGACTGACTAAACCTAAATATGAACTAACCAAATATAAGGACAATGTGAAAAGTATTTATTCATAATGACCATTTGTAAGTTAAATAGCAATAGAAGTAGCATTTGCTATAAAAATAGCTCCCTCCCCCCACTTCTGGGGTGTAGGACACACCCAGCAGTGCTCAAGGCTTGCTTCTGACTCTCAGTGTAGGGATCACTCCTGATGGGATTAGGGCATCGGATGCATTGCTAGGAATCATTTTGAAGTCAACTTCGTGGGAAGCAAGTGCCTACACCTCTGTACTATCTCTCTAGCCCAAAAGTCCTACTTACTGAAACCTACAATGTGCAGGCCCTCTTCTATTTATAGCACTTGTATTTGTTTATTTATTATCCCCTGTACATATTCCAAGAAACCAACTGTTCAGTTTTGTCTTATAACATTCTAGGGAAATCTGATGAGTTAAATTATATAACTGGGAACACCTGTAAAGGCGATTAGAGGCTGCCCCCAAAGCTTCCATCCCTCTCTGAGAGCCTGGCAAGCTACCGAGAGTATCCCGCCCGCATGGCAGGGCCTGGCAAGCTACCCGTGGAGTACTTGATATGCCAAAAATAGTAACAATGATGGTCCTCGTTCCCCTGACCCTGAAAGAGCCCCCAATACGCCATCACTAGCACAATATAGGGATGAATGGAGACGTTACTGGCACCCGCTTGAGCAACTGCATGAACAGTGGGATGACAGTGATACAGTGATATATATTACTTTGTGACCTTGGACCCTAGGCTCAACGGGATCTGGGATAAGAGATCCTCTGCCTGCTTTCCCAATTTCTGGCGACCCAGGGTTCACATCCATAAGACCCACTTTTCCGATGCCAGATAAATTCCTCATTGGCCGACCTCAACTACACAACCCACACACCAGGCTGCTTTCCGGACCATGCGGCCATAAGATGTTTCCTATATTTCACACCATATTTGATGGAGTTCAAATATGGTGTGGAACATAGGAACACCTGAAATGTCGATTAGAGGCCGCCCTAAAAGCCTCCATCCCTCTCGGCGAGCCCCGGCAAGCTACCGAGAGTATCCCCCGACAGGGCAGAGCCTGGCAAGCTACCCGTGGTGTATTTGATATACCAGAAACAGTGACAACAAGGACCTCATTCCCCTGACCCTGAAAAAGCCTCTAATATGGCAGTATTAAGAAGGATGAACAAAGAGAGGCTGATAAAATCTCAGGGCCGAACTAGGCTGCCAAAACGAAGAAAGACTAAAATGACAGTTTGCACTTTTAATGCATGTACGCTGGTATTGGAAGCATCAGTCGAGGACCTTACGGTGCAAGCATTGAAGATCAAGTACAATGTCATTGGATTGACCGAGATGAGAAAGCATTGAACACATCATGCCGTTTTCAACACTGGAGAACTGTTCCTCAGAACATGCAACAGTAGAGACGTTGGTGGTGTCGGTGTCCTTGTCAACACAAACTTGGCCGTGAGATAGATTCGTTCAAATGCCAAACAACCCAAATCAGAAACTTACATTTGAATAGATGTGGCTCATTGCTGGCAGTTTCTATCTTCATCGTCTACCACCAACATCCAACTACGATGAAGAAGAAATTGAGTTCTGGCTATAGTTTCAGCACACATTTTTCAATCAAAATGGGTCCTCCCAACATCCTCTACTTGGTGTTCCCTCTCTATCTCAGCTGTCTTTTACCCCAGCATGTGAGGCCAGTTTCCAAGCTGTGGGGCAGACCTCCTGGTTCTTATCTCTACTATGCTTGGGAGTTAGTCTCCCATTCTGTTACTATATATTCCACAGATGAGTGCGATCTTCCTATGTCTGTCTCTCTCTTTCTGACTCATTTCACTAATATGATACTTTCCATGTTGATCCACTTATATGCAAATTCCATGACTTCATCTTTTCTAACAGCTGCATAGTATTCCATTGTATAGATGAAGCAAAGTTTCTTTAACTAGTCATCCATTTTTGGGCACTCTGTTTTTTTCCAGGTTTTTGGCTATTGTAAACAGTGCTGCAATAAACATACCAATGCAGGTGTCATTTCTACTATACCCTTTTGCCTCTTGGGATATATTCCCAGGAGTGGTATTAGTGGGTCAAATGGGAGCTCAATTCCTAAGTTTTTGAGAATAGTCCACATTGTTTTCCAAAAGAGCTGAACCAGTGGGTATTCCCACCAGCAGTGAAGGAGAGTCTCTTTCTCCCCACGTCTTCGCCAACACCGGTTGCTTATGTTCTTTTGGATGTGGGCCAGTCTCTGTGATGTGAGATGATATCTAAATTGTTGTTTTGACCTGCATCTCCCTGATGACTAGTGATGAGAGCAATTTTTCATGTGCCTTTTAGCCATTCTGATTTCTTGTTTGAGAAAGTTTCTGCTCATTTCATCACCCCATTTTTTGATGGGGTTGGATGTTTTCTTCTTGTGGAGTTCAACCAGTGCCTTGTATATCCTTGATATCAACCCCTTACCGGATGAGTATTGGGTGAATATCCTTTCTCATTCTGTAGACTTTGTATGGAGAGAGAACAAAAGGGAATGCCCTGCTGCAGAGGCAGGGTAGGATGGTGAGGGATGGGGTGGGGGAGGTAGGAGGGATATTGGGAACATTGGTGGTAGAGAATGGGCACTGGTGAGGGATGTAACCAATCACTGTATGACTGAAATGCAAACATAAAAGTTCATAAGTTTGTAACTGTACCTCACAGTGATTCACTAATAAAAAATTTAACAATAAAAAATAAATTGAGAAGTTCTACATGGATTGGAGAAGTACTATACAGAAAACCACACCCTATACAAGGTCATTGTTGGTGATTGGTGATTTTAATGCCAAGATAAGACCTAGAAGGTCACCTGAAGAACTCCACGTCGGGACCCATGGCCTAGAATGGAATGAACAGGGTGAGAAACTGTCTGAGTTCATCATGTTGACGAAGACTATCCATGGTAACTCACAGTTCCAGAAGGCCGAATCTAAATGTTGGACATAGGAGTCTCTAGGTGGACAATTCCACAATGAAACTGACCACATCATATTCAATCGATGGTTTTGCCTGACCAATGTCACTGTTGTCCCAAAATTCCAAATGGGATCAGACCACCATCTCCTTTGTGCGAAATTCTACTTCACAGAGCAGGGAGAAAGGGCTGCAAAGTTTAAGAAGAGAACTCCCAGAACGACCACAAACTGGAAACTCTTTGGCACTATTGCAGCAATATGGGAAGATTCCATCGTTGACGACATCGATGAGGAATACAATAGACTGGTTCAGCACCTCCAAGATTGTGCAAGGAATGCAGAGAGAGAAAAAGCCACAAAAAGTCACCTGTCTTCGGAAACTCTAGAGCTCATTCATCATCGTGGTCTGGAGCAAGCCTCAGGCAATCACAAGCTAATATCTGAGCTCACAAATCTGTGCAAAGAAGCAATAAAGGGAGACCTCAAAGAGAGAAGAGCAGCAGTATTAGCTGATGTGGCAGAAGCTGGGAAAAATATTCGCAATATCCTCCTGTCCTTCACCAACTATAAGACCAAGATGACTACCCTCCAACGTTCTGATGGATCTATCACATCTTCCAGAAGGGCAATGGAGAGGATTATTCAAGACTGCTACTTGGATCTCTTCGATAGCCACATCCACCTGCCCACATACCAAATTCCACAGGATGGATGTGTCGTTCCCAGTGTTCTCCTTCAGAAATCTGACATGCCATTTTCTTGGTAAGACACATACAGCACCTGGTCCAGACAAGGTCAGACCAGAACACCTGAGGAATCTGCTGCCAGTACTCATCAATACACTGGCTCAGCTCTTCACACACTATCTGTCTGAATGTACTGTTCCATCCCAATGGAAAACCAGCAGGACCATCCTGTTGTACAAGAAGGGAGACATTCATGACATCAGCAACTATCGCCTGAGCTGCCTGTTGTTCATCGTCTACAAGTTATTCACTCAAGTGATCCTGAATAGGATTAGCAGAACACTAGATGAAGGACAACCATGTGAGCAAGCCAGGTTCCAAGAAGGATTCAGCACAATCAACCATATCAATACGGTGACCAAGCTCATTGAGGTTTTTCAAGAGTTCAAGATGCCGCTCTGTCTAACGTTCATCGATTTAAAGGCCTTTGATTCTGTTGAGACTGAAGCGGTCATTGAAGTTCTAGCTGAACAAGGCATTCAGACTCAGTACATCAGGATCCTCAGTGACCTGTATTACAGATTCACCAGCAGGATCTCACTGTTCTGCAAAGAAGTGATCATCGATGTAAAGAAAGGGGTTTGGCAGAGCAACACCATTTCGCTGAAACTCTTCAGTGCAACCCTACAGAACATCATGCAACGGCTGGAATGGGAAGGAACGGGAGTGAAGGTAGTTGGTTAGCAACTACACCATCTCTGCTTCACTGATGACATTGTTCTAATAACACCAAATATCAGCCAAGCAGCACAAATGCTGGCCGACTTCAACTATGAGTGTGGAAAGGTCAGACTGCAGCTGAAGCTCATGAAGACAATGTTGATGAGAAATGGACTAGTTCCAGTTGATCCATTTTCCCTCAACTCTACAAACAACTCTGAATGCAGCAGTTATGTGTACCTAGGCCAAAAATTCAACATGACAAATGGCCTGGCACCTGAACTGTACAGGACAAAGAGAACAGCGTGGAAAGCCTTCAAGAGCATTGAAGAAGTGGTTAAGAGGATGAAGAACCTCTGGCTCCAGGCACATCTTTTCGACTCCACCGTTCTTCCTGCACTAACATATGCTTCATATGTTAGTGAGTAGAGATCTGGGCCCTATGAAAACAGGATGAGAATGCTATTCGGGTATATCCTAAAGAATAATGGAAAGAGGTATGCTTGGAATATCATGTTTCACTCAACTAAGAGAAGGAATCCGGAGTTCTGACCTCTGTCGAAGATCAAGAATCAGGGACGCTGTCTTGTTTGTCAAGGCGTCGAAAATCAGATGGGCCGGACATGTAATGCAATTTAGAGACAAGCATTGGACTAGAGCTGCTACCAACTGGATTCCACGGGACATCAAAAGACCGCATGGCCGCCCACCTATGAGATGGTCAGACTTGTTCATCAAGACCTTAAATGAATGGTTTGAGGCTCTTCGTGTTTCTGGAGTGAGCAGACGTTATGGGGCTACACTAGAATGCGACAGAGATGAATGTAGATGTTACTGGCGCCTGCTCAATCAAATTGATGAAGTCGAGGATGACATGTGATACAAGTGATATTACTTTGTATTATCTTGTAGAATCGGAGTAGGACACTTAAGAAATATAATAGTAATACCTGATTGGTTAGTCATATTGATGTTACTTAATAATTTGACACACCTTTCTTTACATAAGCCAAGATCTTTTGAACTCTCATCTTATAGAATATCATGATAAATGCTGATGGGACACAGAAATGTTTTCCAAATATATGAACCATCTATTTGATGGGTAGGCCAACATTTATTTTGCTGATAGACTTTAATGACAACTTTTTGGCTGAGTGACAATAAATGTCCAAACCAACTATATTTGTCTTCAGAATAGCAGCCATAGGCTTTGAATTTTGAGTCACTTAAAAATATTAAGTGCTCCAATTGATCAGAAATTCTATTATCAGAGGCAGGATATTAACACTGACGATCAAATATGGTTTTTATAAGTTAGAAGGCAGTTTAAGAATTCTAAATGGAATTTCACTATATTAGAGGAGAGACCTACTTATTTATATTTATGAATTGAGTGTCATATGAATTATTTTACCAACTATGAGAAAATAGACTCTTAACTCAGTAATCTGAAAGATCAAGTCCAGAATTTAATGTACTATAGCCTAAGAATGAGGTATAATTTATTAAATTTTTAATGGGGTAAATACATGGAAAATCTTGCTTCACCGTGCCAACTAAAGCTATAATGCTTTGTTCTTACTTCCTTTTTAAATTTCAATTAGTTAATTCACTCACTCATTGCTTCATTCATATTTTCAATTTTTATTATGCTCAAGACACATAAACATCTAATAAATTCTGATCAATTCAAATGAGAGACAATTTGATGTTCTGCTTACTAAGGATAGGTTAAGGCTTGGAGACTATCTACTGTAATATTCTACGGTGCTCTTCTTATAAGCCTCTCTCAGTTTTTCCATGAGAGAATAATAATCACCCAGGAACCAAAAGAAAATAATAATCACCCAGGAACCAAAAGAGTCGAGTATTAAATTGTTTTATCTGATTATAAAAGTAAATCACTATTTCTGTTATTGCTCTCAACATATTCTCAACTCTTTGTATTTTTATGTCAATTCATTCATCACATTGCACATGTAGACTGATTCGATTGTGTATGCCCTAAAAAAATATTTCAAAGCACATACAGCCTTTGTTTCTCAGTGTTAGACTTATGTCACTAATATAATTCTCTCAAGATCCATTCTTTCCCATGAAAATGGGATGGTTTCTTTTTTCTTAATCCTAATTCCAATGTGTAAGTATACCATATCTTCTTATGCACATAACCATAGACAGTCATTTAAACTATTATCATTTAGCAATTGGAAATAACATTGCGATGAACTTAGAGTGAAGGTGATGCTTCAGCATCCTGGATTCATTTTCTTTGAGTATACCCAGAAGATAGATTGCTAGATTCATGTGGGATTTTTGTTAGTGTTCTTTAACTTGTTGTTTAAAACCTTTTGCCATTTGTTGAGAGTTAGTGTGAAAACCCTTTTCAGGACATAACAGTGACTTTCCATAGCGCTGCCTTGCATTAGTCAACTAGGGTCCACAGGGGAAAAAAAAATCTAACAAAGAATTTCAAACTTGAATTGTTCTCGCCAACCCTTTATAGTGAGAAACTGAAGAGAGACTTTCCAAATTCTAACCATCTTTGTCTTCCCATTTCCTTCTAAGTACAAGGTGCCAAACTGAGACCCATATCACAGCCCAGCCCTAGGTCAGAAAGTGATATGAATCCAGCAGATCTCTGTCCACGGAACATGGTCATTGCCATGCCGCCCGGGTCACACCTCGGAGCTCTTCCTCCCTCTTGTCTTGACACGGTACCTTCCTTCCCCTCCACCTGGAATTCTGAGGCCTTCTCTTAGCTTTAGCAATAAACCTGCTCCTCTAAAGTGAGTATTTTCAACTTATAAGCCTCCTTTTACCGTGCAACATAAACTGTCATGTAACTACAAGCTTATTTTGGTTTTCTGAGAGTGCTGCTAAATGTCCCCATCCTTCCCAGGCCCTCAGATGCAGTTTCTTTTTTAAGTGCACTTATTCACCCACTACCAAAATGTGCTCTTGACACCATTTTGAGTGCACAGAGCTTTGATCACAGGGTTGGGGTATAGGCAAGGGGCACAGGACACTAGGGTGTGTACATCTGACTAAAGTCTATTCATGAGACTTTCTCAGCTGCTCATGGGCTCGCTGGCTTCTTGCCTTCTTTAGTGGGGACCATTAAATGCCTCTGACAGAACTCATCTGCCTTTCCCTAACCCCTTTCTACTTACTACCTTGCTGCAGTCGTGGAGCTATTAGCTCAATCCTCTGGTCAGGACCTGTTGGATAACATTGGGTTGTCCTTGCTCCTCCCACAGGGAGCTTAAGGTTTATTGACCCACTCCCACAACAGTGCAACTGAGGCACACCCAATTCCATCAAGCACTAATACTCCTATGTTGCTTTTCTCTTTCCTTTATGTCATTTGCATGGTTTATGTAATGCAATGTCCTTTTTGTATAGATACAGGAAGATAGTTCATGCCATGCTTTGTAACATGGGAGTTAATTGACTGCAAAATAATATTTACTCCTGGCATCCATATTTACTAGACTTAAGCCTCAGTTGCCCTTAGTTCCTAGCACTCTAAAATCAGGGTCCTGATGAAGGGACTGAATGGATCCAGGGCAAGCTGTGAGCTACCCTGGCATCAAAAGGAGACAAGATAAGTGCCATAAGTATAAATTAAGAGCACGGTCATAGGACAAACTCTGTCATGACCCAAAAAGAAGTAACTGAATAAGGGCCCTGCTGGCATTAGGAAAGAGTAAACTGACCTGAGGACTATGGTCTGGAATATATACTGAAATGTGCCTAGGAAGAACTAATCTTTAAGCTTAAAATGTCTCTTACTGTGTTCATGCAGAGTGACTAGAAATATTATAAGAAGTAAATTTACTGTGATTGTTTAAATGTATTGCTAGCTGAGGAAAGGAGAGAGCAACACACCCTGGATGGAATCCCACCCTTGAGTGGATCTCCTAGTAATCTGGATTGTTGTGCCCTCAGAGGAGATTTTGCCCTTGAGTTAATCTCCTAGAACTTCCCCTGAAGGAGTGACTTTACTTCTGTTTGTTGTGATAATGTTCAACCTCACCTTTGTGTATCCCCATCCTCCTTCATGATTTATATATAAGTATCCTGTAAGGGGTAGGAGGATGAGAATTGAGACTTTGGGACTTTGGGGCTAGAAGGAGAACTAGATAACAATGATGAGTGGAGGTAGAGACTATGAGACTATAAATAGACAAGGAAGAATAGAATGAAGTAGAGGACTTTGAGGCCTACAAGAAAATTAGGATGATGGAACTATGATGACCAGGACTATGACCAAAACTACAACCACAACTGTGCTGTATGGGAGAGATCGGACTATGCTGAGGAGGAGAGAGAAATAAACTATCTATGGACCAGCCTGGGACCCGGGCCCAGTTTTTCTGTTCTCCAGGTCCTTCGTCCGTAAACTGTCATTTGGCCTGGGGAGGCAGCTCTCGGCCACTGAATGCTTAAGTCTCCCATGTGCCCACACACTTTTTCTTTTGAAAATCACAAGAACCAAAGGAGAGTTAGGCCTCACTTATACTACCCAAATGGGAAAAATTATGAGAACGTCTCTTGGTATCACACCGGTTGTTGCTTTGGAAAAAGGTGAGACAGGACAGTGAAATTAGGAAATTATTCCTCTAACTTCTGCGATATCACCAAGTGACTTTGGGGACTACAGAGGTATAGTAATACTTCTCCATTGGAGGGGTCCAGAGGTAGTTCAGAATTTAAGATACTTTTCTTACACATGGTTGACTCAATTCCGTATATCTGCCAATACAGATGGTGCCCTGGCACTGCCAGGTAAAAGACATCATTTGCTCATATGGACCAAAGAACTTTTTGCACACAAATGAAAACACATGTTGAGGGGAGTCCAATGGAAATTTAAGATCACATATGGGGATTTTATCCATGTTTTTGAAATCTTCAACTTTACAAATTCAAGAACCCAAGAAGTTAATTAATGCCGGGATCGGAATGATAGTACAGCAGGTATGATGTTTGCCTTACATGTGGCTGACACAGTTTGGTCCCTGACACCAAAGATGGTACCCTGAGCCCTTCAGGTGTGATTCCTGAGACCAGAGCCAAAAGTAAGCCCTGAGGACTACGGGGTATGGCTTGATGGTAACCCCCCTCAAACAAAGCCAATCAATGGATAGTGATGGGTGATTTGCTGCCTTTAAGTCACATTATATTATGTTGCCTCTCAACAAATCTAATCTGGATAGGAGGGGACGGCTTAGAGTGAAGAGGCTTTGAAAACTGAGCAAGATTTGAGATCAAGTGTAGGATGATCTGACTCTACAGTCACTGATTTTTTGGGAAAGTTGATTGTAGGTGGTTTGTTTCCTACAGGTGGGGTTTCAGAGGACTGATGATGCTTATCCAGAGAGAAAACAGGAGGGGGTGCAAATGAAGAAAAAAAAAGTAATCCAGCACTAGGCTGAGTAGTTGTGGATTCTTTGTGGTTCATATTCAATGCCTAAGTGTCTCTTGTTCTTGGTACAGGATGGTGGACTCTTCTCTGGTGCTCTGCCCATGCTAGCTAACACCGAGCTTCACAGCAGGCACTCTGGGTTCTTAACAGCTGCCATGCACCTGGTATTTCTTATCTATCTGCCATGCACATCGATAAGACCCCTACTTTGACTCATTTCCATCACACCTCAACAGACCTCACTTTTCACATATTTTTAAAATCTGGGGGAGTTTATCAAACTTTTCCCTCTACTTTTACTTGTAGAACCTCACAGAGAAGCCCCCGTGGAAATTCCCAGGAAGAATTACTTCTACAAAATGGGGCAAGACTTAATTTACAGCAATTTCGTAGCAACTTCAAGGAGATTTTTCTCATTTAAATGATAAGAGTTATCGTGTTGTAGAGCATCGCTGTTGACTACATCCTGTCAAATTTGACATGCTTCCCTCCCCCACCCCCATCTAGTACAGAATCTTAGTTTCTAAACTACAGAAATCAAGTTGTTGAAAAGCACTACGGTGTCCAATAGAGGACTCACAGGAAAGTTAGTGGAAATAGTTTAGAGTCATTTCATAAGTGCCTCTCAATGCCAAAGGGGGAAGAAGAAATAGTTCAGGCTGTCAAAAGTATACTTGTGAGCATACTTGAATCCCAGCCTGGAGAACAGAAGGAAAGAAATGAATGGAGGCACAATGATTGATATTCAAATTATCAGTCACCTACTATGTTTTACCTTTTTTTTTTTTTACTGCATCTAACCTCTGTGACTTAATGCAATGTGTGCTGCTGTTTCCTCCCTTCTTTAAATGGCACTTGCAGTGAGTGATAATATAACAACACAGGCCACAGTAGGAACAGCCAACAAGAGAATCATTTAAACAAATGGATTTGTAAAACATGATTGTTTTAAGCCTGTCCCTGGCAGGACTGCAATTTGAATTAAACATAAGGTGACTCCTTTCACTGAATCAATAAGTGCAAATAACATTGCTTGCAACCATGTTTTATTTCAGAGAGAAACGGTTCTTAACAGCTTTCTAAAGGCTATGCTTCGGCCACCTGCTGCTAACATTGTTGGCTTTTTCTTGCAAAATTTGTTCTTTCCCCTGTGTTAAAATAGGCAGACTTGCAGTCAATTCATTTGGGAGCTACTGTCCAGGGGTTTTTGAAAGGTAGTTTTTGTAATGACCGCCATTATTTCCTGCACATTTCCTACTGGCAAATCAGAAAACCAGGAAGAGCAGAGTGATTCGCTTGAAGCCAGTTTCTTCCACATTTTTTTAATAAGCTAGCTTGTAATCAGAAGTCATTTCTATCATTTTGACAAAACAAGTCTTCTAGTGGACAATGTGAGTTTACAAATCATAAAAATTTGGTTTATTGGCAGCTAACAGATTTCAGAGTCATCTTGGTAAGTGAAAAATTAAGGAACTAGATGACATCTACTCTGTTTTTTTCCATTGCTTCCCATTGTTCACTCGCCTAGTTGTTCATCGATTTGCTTGAGCAGGCACCAGTAACGTCTCCATTGTGAGACTTGTTCTTACTGTTTTTGGCATATTGAATATGCCATGGGTAGCTTGCCAGGCTCTGCTGTGGGGTAGGATACTCTCGGTAGCTTGTCAGGCTCTCCTAGAGGGATGGAGGAATCAAATCTGGGTCGGCCACCTGCAAGGCAAATGCCCTACCCGCTGTGCTATTGCTCCAGTCCCTGGTGACAGCATGCTCAACATTAAGTTTCTTTATAGACTAGACAAGTTATTCATTAAATTACCCAATTATTCAATCATCTTTGTAAAACTAGAATTTGATTCTTATAAAAAAACAAGCTACAGAAGCACACTTTTCTCTCCACCTTCATTTTTTTAAAACTTTTTTTTTTTTTGCTTTTTGGGTCACACCCAGCAATACACAGCGGTCACTCCTGGCTCATGCACTCAAGAATCACCTTGGCATTGCTCAGGGGACCATATGGGATGCTGGGATTTGAACCTTGGTCGGCCGTGTGCAAGGCAAACGCCCTTCCCGCTGTGCTATCACTCCAGCCCCTCCACTTCATTTTAAACTTGCCAGATGGCTTAACAAATCTAGCTCATTCTTGTGCACAAACACAGCAAAACTGAAAAACTCTCATTCAGGGTACCCCATTACTGAGAAGTCCTAGAGGTTGGCTAAAGGCAGGAGACACAACAATAACAATATTGAACATATCTGGCAGGTCAGAGTTACCCAGGCCTGGGCATAAGGTGTTCTACGATGAACTGGAGGTGCCTCGAGACTTTAGGTTGAACTGGACATGACCTTGGGCTTCATTTTCCACAGAGATGACCTGGCAAAAAGGAGTGTATCCCATCCTTTCTTCAGGGCTGGGAGTGGTCCTGGTTTCCAGGCTTTTACAAGGCCCAATATAAAAATAAAACATTATGATAAATGGAGTTTTATTCAATATTTGGGGTGTCTCAAAAAGTAGATGCACTGGATGCCAAAATGCCTATTGCGATCTTCAGTTTAGAGTGTTGTGGGTTCATGAAACACTGTCTGGAGAAGGGATGGCAAACTGATTAAAGTGTACTTCCACATCTTTCTTCTGCTTGGCCAAACTAAGATAATCATCTATTGCTGATTTTTGTATCTAACACTAATCTCTGTTTTCTGGAAAACACCAAAATGAATTGCTGAAAGAGTGAAGTCTCTGGCACCATGGGGAGAAAATAAAAAAGCAAAGAAACAAATCCAAACACAGAGATGATCCTGTAGACATCAACACACTTTTGAGAATTGTCCTTCTCTCAGTGGTTTGCTATTGTGACCTGCAAAGTATTATATTTTGTGCAGAGTGGAGACAAGGCACTTGATATTTAGGCTTAAAAAATAAGTGGCAGAATAAGACTGTTAGAACACTAAGGAATTAGAATGACTAATTAATAAACATTTCATGCAGGTTAATGAGAATTTTTCTAAGAATCAGCATGGTTTTCAAAAGTTGAATAAAATTTTGGAAATGTTTTCTCCTCCAAATAAACTGATTTGTTTCCTCTACAGTAAACTCTAAAGTAAGCTAAAAACTAAAAAATACTTTAAAGTAAACTACTTTTAAAGTGAAAATAGCATATTAGTATAATGCATATAAAATAAATGCATATATGCAAGTGTATCTGGGGAAAATTTTGACCTGTGTGCCATAGTATAAAGAATTCTAGAGGGCTCCCCAGTGATTCCTGCCTCAGGTATTCACATCTTGAATAATCCCTTTCCCGAGACTGTGACTGGGCTGGTGAATTCCTTGTGGTCAAGAGGAAATGTCAAAGATGAAGGGATTTTGAAGATGAATCAAGTTTCCTAAGTCAGTGGTTCTGAATTAATCAAAAGGAATATGTTCCTGGGAGGGCTTGACTTAATTAGATGAAAGTCTTTAAAAGAGGATTGAGCCCTTCCTGAGATCAGAGACAGATCTCTGAGGCTTGCTCCAGTGAGCAGACATCTTGGAGAAGCGCATCTGACAAGAACAGAAGTTCAGCTAAGTGAGCAAACAGATGGGAAGAAGCAAAATGCAGGAATTCGGTTACAGTGAATTTCCTGAGTAATCTTGGAAGTGGATTCTAATCTGGTCAAGACACTAAATGTTCTCCAACCAGCACATGGCGATTTAGAGGACCCAGACTTCCGACTTATGAAAACTGTGAAAAAATATGTGTTGCCCCAGCCCCCTAATGTTATAATTTATTATGCAGGAATAGAAAAGGTATGAATTTTAAGCAAATATCTTTCTTTTGCCTATCTCCATCTATTTCTTCTGCCCCACACCAATACTTCCACTCAATAAAACTCAATTTATATGCCTATCTGATATTTTCTAAAAGAGTTATTTTGAATTTCTTGCTTTCATTTATTTATTTTTTTAATTGTCAAGAATGAAACTGGGGGCTCAAAATTGGGAGGCATATGTTCTCCCCCAGAGTGATACCTTTTAAAGGAGTAATTTTAATTTGTGTTGGAAACTTTGCAAATTACCAATGACATGACATAAAAGTTAAGAGTAAATACTATTTAGATTTAAGAAAATCATCAGTAAAGTAACAAAAGAAAATTCTCACTCTTCTTCAATTGAATGGAATTCGATGATATTTAGAAATTGTGCAAGATTTAAATATAACTCTTAATTTAAATGACAAGTACTGAATAAATGAAGGGAAAAATAGGATGGGAAGAATAATATTATTAGTCGGTTTTGTGTGTGTGTGTGTGTGTGTGTGTGTGTGTGTGTGTGTGTGTGTGAAAAGCGATCAGCAGTAAAACCAAATTTGGGAATAACAAATAAAGTTTGCCTCTGATACAGCTTATTCTTCATGTTCCCAAGATATTTCCTAGCATAAGAATAAGACCTGGGCAATACAAAACCCACCAAGTGACAATTTTTTTTTGTTTTTTGGTTTTGGACAACAAACAGCCTTTGTTCAGGGTTTAATCCTGGCTCTGGGTTCAGGGATTTCTGATTAATATTTTCAAATGTTGATTAATAAATTAGTCAAAATATGTTATATTTGTGACATTTTGTTATAGATAGAACTCTGAGTAATGGGGTTTTGGCAATATCAAAAAACTTAGAAGGGAACAAATCACTTAAAGTTAAATATAAGAAAATGTAGTTAATGTGATTAACAAATATATTTTTTCAAAGAAATATCATTAAAGTATAATTTAGCTTTAGTAATAATTTCATGGCAAATGACAACATGGTAATAAGCAATTAAACTAATGTTATTTTCTTGAAAATGGTAACATTAATGCTGATGCCAATATCTTTTTAAAAAGTACAAATCATACATTATATCTGACTCCTGGAATTAAATATTATATTTTATTAACGGAATTAATGTTTAATAAGCATAGATAATAACTGAAATAACTTAAATTTATGAGAATGTTCCAAATAATTAGATACAGTTATGTGAAAGAAAACACAGTTTATATATTATGATATATAAATTTAAGAAATCACTGAATACATATTAAAGTAAAAAGAATAACATAATGAACTTTAATAAGATTAGCTATATTAAGACAGGAATTCAAAATAGTCAAACAGGTTGGATAGCTATTAATAATATAGGAGAAACAAAGACACCACTAAAACAGAAAACTACAGGCCGATATCCCTGATGAACACAGACGCAAAGATCCTCGACAAAATATTAGCAAATAGAACTCAACAACTCATCAAAAAGATCATATACCATTACCAAGTGGGGTTCATCCGGTGGATGCAAGGATGGTTTAACATTTGGAAATCAATCAACATAATCCATCATATCAACAAAAGAAAAGATAAAAAAAACATATGATCATATCAATAGATTCAGAGAAAGCATTTAACAAGATCCAGCACCCATTTATGATGAAAACTCTCATCAAAATGGGTTTTGAAGGAACTTTCCTCAAGATAGTCAAAGCCATCTACCACAATGCTATTGCAAGCATTATCCTCAATAGGGAAAAACTAAGAGTCATCCCTCTAAGATCAGGGACAAGACAAGAATGCCCACTCTCACTACTTCTGTTCAATATAGTACTGGAAATACTTGCAATAGTGGTTAGGCAAGAAAGAGATATTAAGGGCATCCAGATAGGAAAGGAAGAAATCAAACTCTCACTATTCACAGATGACATTATACTATATTTAGAGAACCCTACCTAAAACCTCTACCAAGAAACCCCTAGAAACTATAGACTTGCATAGCAAAGTTGCAGGCTATAAAATCTATACCCCCAAACACATGGCTTTATTATACACAAATAATTAAAGAGGGGAAAGTGACATAAAAAAAAATAATCCCATTCACAATCATGCCTCAGAAAATAAAGTACCTCAGAGTCACCTTAACTAAGAAGGTAAAGGACCTCTACAAAGAAAACTACAAAATGTTACTTCACAAAATAAAAGAGGACAGGAGGAAATGGAAACATATCTCCTGCTCATGTATTGGGAGAATTAGCATTGTCAAAATGGCAATATTCCCCAAAGCATTATACAGATTCAATGTGATCCCTTTAAGAATGCCCATGACATTCTTCAAAGAAATGGATCAAACACTCCTGAAATTCATATGGAACAACAATCCCTACTAATAGCTAAAGGAATTCTTGGGAAAAAGAAGATGGGAGGCATCACCTTCCCCAACTTCAAACGACTACAAAGCAGTAATAATTAAAACAGCATGGTACTGGAACAAAGGCAGAGCTGCAGGCCTATGGAATTGAATATCCTTACACACACCCTCAAATATATGATCATCTAATCTTCAATAAGGGAGCAAGATATCTGAAGTGGAGCAAGGAAAGTCCCTTTAACAAATAGTTCTGGCAAAATTGGACAGCTACTTGCAAAAACCTGGGCTCAGATCTCTACTTAACACCATGTACAAAAGTCAGATCAAAATGGATTAAAGACCTCAACATCAGACCAGAATTCATCAGATTCATTGAAGACAAGCTTGGCAAAACCCTCCAGGACATTGAAACTAACGGTACCTTCAAAGATGACACTCCACTCTCCAAGCAAGTGGAAACAGAGATAAACAAATGGGACTATCTTAAACTAAGAAGCTTCTTCACCTCAAAAGATACAGTGACTGAAATCGAAATACAAAGACAAACTACAGAATGGAAAAGGATATTCATCCAATACCCATTTGATAAGGGGTTGATATCAAGGATATAAAAGGCACTGGTTGAACTCCACAAGAAGAAAATATCCAACACCATCAGAAAATGGGGAGAAGAAATGAACAGAAACTTTCTCAAACAAGAAATCAGAATGGTCAAAAGGCACATGAAAAAATGCTCTTCATCACTAATCATGAGGAGATGCAAATCAAAACAAGAATGAGATATCACCTCACACCACAGAGACTAGCCCACATTCAAAAGAACAAAAGCATCTGGTGTTGGCAAGGATGTGGGGAGAAAGGGACTCTCCTTCACTGCTGGTGGGAATGCTAACTGGTTCAGCCCTTTTGGAAAACAGTATGGACGCTTCCCAAAAAATTAGAAATTGAGCTCCCATTTGACCCAACGATACCATTCCTGGGAATCTATCCCGGGGATGCAAAAAAGTATAGTGGAAATGACATCTGCACTTGTATGTTCATTGCAGCACTGTTTACAATAGTCAGAACCTGGAAAAAAAAAACCCGAATGCCTGAGAACAGATGACTGGCTACACAATGGAATACTACAAAGCTGTTAGAAAAGATGAAGTCATGAAATTTGCATATAAGTGGATCAACATGGAAAGTGTCATATTAAGTGAAATGAGTCAGAAAGAGAGTGGCAGACATAGAAAGATTGCACTCATTTGTGGAATATAAAGTAACAGAATGGGAAACTTACACCCAAGAATAGTAGAGATGAGTACCAGGAGGATTGCTCCACGACTTGAAAGCTGGCCTCACATGCTGGGGAATATGGCAGCTCAGATAGAGAAGGGACCATCAAATAAAGGGTACTTGGAGGCCCATTTGGGATGGGAGATGCGAGCTGAAAGTAGACTATAGACAGAACATGATGGCCACTCAACACCTATTTGCAAACCACAGTACCCAAAGGAGAAAGAGAGCAAAAGTAAATGCCCTGCCACAGAAGTGGCATGGAGTGGGGGGATGGGGTGGGAGTGGTTGGAGGGATACTGGGATCATTGGTGGTAGAGAATGGGCACTGGTGGAGAGATGGGTACTCGATCACTGAATGACTGAAACGTAAGCACGAAAGCTTATAAGTCTGTAACTGTACCTCACGGTGATTCATTTAAAACTTAAAAAAAATTAAAAAATATGGGAGAATTATGACATTATTATTAAAAGGCAATTATTCAAATTTAATTACATTGGATCTATAAAGAGAAGACTTGATAAAGAAAATGATACAGAAAGCTTGAATAAAATAGCTATCATAGCTATTAGATAAACATTAAAAACAAAGGAGAAACTACTATATTATTTCCAACAAAGATGACAGGTCCAGATTGTTTTATTAGCATATTCTGCCAAATATTTATGAGGCCAATTATTTTGATACCAATAAAGCCATTGTAAGGAAAGAAAATTACAGATGATTATCCCTCATGAACATAGGCATATAATTCCCACAAAATATCAGCAAATTGAATCCCGTAATAGAAGACATTAGGCTATAGAAGAAAAAGATTCAAGAAAAAATACAAAAAAAGTGTTTTTAAAATTTAAAAGTTAGTTTTTGTAAAAATATTTAAATGTTTATTCTTTGTGATATAAATACTTTTTAAAAATCAGGCAAATAGAGACAATAATTAAAAATAAATATTATTGAGGATTAGAATGAATTTGTAAGAGTGATTTATGTGATTCTGTATTCATTTATATAAATATATCAAGACATTTATCAAATGACAGCATAAAATAGTGCTACTAAAACTAGTGAAAATATATCTATAAAGGAGTGCCAATATTAATTTTATTTTATTATTTTTATTTGAGGGGGCTACATCCTAAGTTACACAGGCTTATTCCTGGCTCTGCACTCAAAGATCACCCATGCCATGCTCAGGGGACCGTATATGTCCTGGGGATTGAACCTGGGTCAGTCAAGTGCAAGGCAAGAAACTTTTCCACTGTATTCTCTCTCCAGTTTTCAAAGAACTTTTTGCATTACTAATCTCCACGTAGCCTCCATAAATATATATTTACATAAATATATATTCAATAATAGGGAAATATGGTAAGTTTTAAATTGTTCTTAAACTCTAACATAAGTAGATTATTAGAAAATTTTAAACTACAGACTAGCCTAACAGAAGCAAGGCTAAAAACTAGAATATATACTAACACTATTACTCTACTGACATATGGTCAAAAAGAAACTGAGACACCAGCATCCAGATACAGAAATTGAGGCACCACTCAGAGAAGGGCGGGGCCCCTTCAGAAAAGAAGAAGCTGTGGGAGAATCTGAAGGTCACAATAAGTGTAGGAAGGACCATCAAGAGTCCAAGGCTTCCCTATGCCAACACCCACATTAAGTTTTTTGTATTCAGAGATCTCCAGATTGAGGCAATTGAGAGAATTTGTACATGATCTCCCAAATGCCATTCTTTGCTTTTTTCCGTTCTGGAGAGGCCTAGAGAAAAAAAAAAAACAATAAAAAAGCATAATCAGATCAGAAAAGTATAACAATAAAAAATTACAGGGTCGGAGTGATAGTACAGTGGGTAGAGTGTTTGTCTTGCATGGAGCAGACCTGGGTTCAATCCTCAGCATCCCATGTGGTTCTTTGAGCACAGCCAGGAGTGATCACTGCGAGCAGAGTGAGTAATCCCTGAGCATCATCAGGTGTGACCCACCTCACCCCCCACCAAAAAGAAAATCTGCAGATCAGTCTAATAAAAGGAAAAGGAAAAGCTAGAACCATCTGCTAACAGCGTTGTTACCTTATAGTCCCAAAACCAAAAGATATTTCTTAGCAATGCAAAGAAAGTCAAATGTAATGAATATGAAACTAGAATTCATTGTATAATTAGGTGAGATAGATAAAACCATATCTTTGTTAAAAATATAGCTTATAATATTAAAATAAAAAAGAAAGAAGCTTGGTATGGAATGATTGTACAGCAGATAGGGTATTCGTCTTGCATGTGGTCCAGCTGGGTTCAATTCCAACATTCCATATGGTCCCCCAGCCCAGAAGTGATCCCTGAGTTTAGAGCCAGCAGTAGGCCCTGAGCACCACTGGGAGTGTATCTAAAAATTTTAATAAATAAATAAAATTGTCTTAGAAGAAAAAGAAAACTATGATAAACTATGAAGATTATCAATGACATTAGATCAAAAGGATGTTTGGCTAGATTAAAACTAACTAAAAAATTAGGAGAATCTAGCACAGGATTATGTTCAACAGTTCTTTACAGTATGTTTGAAAACTACTAGGAGTTTAGATCTTAACAGCTTTCAACACAAAAACAACAAAAACTATTTTACTGTAATCATAAAAAGGTGATGGATTACTTTATTTATTATGATATATTGATATATAATATCATAATCAGTCATACTTTTTATAAAGAGGTCTTGGACATCTGAAACAATAATAATTTATGTCAATTATGTTTAATTTTAAAAAGAAGAAATGCAAATTGTAAAAAAAAATATTTGAATACCTCTTTACTTGCTAACAACAAAGTGATGCAAGGTTTTACATATTTATAAAATTCCAGCCCAAATTGAGCAATACACTGCTTCTCACTAAATGTTTAATACAGTCATCATGGATATTTACATACAGCCTTTTGACAAAACTAAAAATTATGTATTCTTTAGCAAGACATATTTTTCTTGCCCAAAACAATGCTAACCATAAAAACTACTTATGAAAAATTAAAAATAGACAACATTGTAATAATTTTCCATATAAAATTCCATGCTCTTTTTCCTCAATAATTTTATAAGATCTGTTTACTACCTACCTACTTTGAGATACATACTTTCAAAAGTACTTTAAAATGCGTTTTGCAGACCCAGGAGATAATCCAGCAGTAAAGGTATATGTTTAGCACATACTTGACCTGGGTTCCATTTTGGGTACCACGTGATCCCCCAGAGTCTCTCTGGGTCCCATCCTGCAGGGACCCAGCCCTGCTGGGGTTCCTGGAAGCACAAAGTCCTCACAACATTGCATCCTCTGATTCCCACTTTAAGTCACCAACAGGGTCTCTGGCCCTCTTAATCATTGCTTTGGAGCCCTCTCCCCATAAAAATAATACAGAAAATGTGTTTTGGGTGGAGGTCAAAGATATCTCGATTGGTAGCTCATCTGCCATGTAGGCAAGAGGACACACAAGTTAAATCTTTGGCAGTCCTCACCCCAGACACCCAGTGTGATCCTAATGGCTCTGCTCTTTGGGATCCCCAGTGACACAGATGCATGTTATGTCTGGAAATCAAGTGAGTGCCAAAATCACGTGAGTAAGTCCTACAACCAAAGTGCCACAAATCAAGTGTGAACAGTTTCATCACTGCAACCACCACAACAAAGGGAAGACAAGGGAAAGCAAACAAAAGTGCTCTTTCTTATTTTCTTGCAATTACCACCTTAAATAAAGGTACTGATTTCAATCGAAGACCACATGATCATTGACTACAAATTGACAAGATCATGCATGATGAGCTGTGAAATAATGTCATTGTGAGGTCTGGTGAGACAATACAGTGAGCAGGGCATTTGCCTTCCATGCAGCCAGCCCTAGTTTGATCCTTGACATCTTGTATGTTCCCTCGAGAACACCCAAGAGTGATCTCTGAGCACAGAACCAGGAGCAAGCCCTGAGCACTGACAGGTATGTCCCCTAAAACAAAAAATCTTCATTGTCATTATAATAAAAGTTCTATCAAGAGCCTTTAAACACACCCAACTCCATGCCATTAATTGATGTGTCATAAAATGTATTTCCATCTGAATTTGATTTCCCATGTCATTTAAAGCAATCAGTACAGCATTTGTTTCCATTGAACAAAAATGGAAAATATTTCCTAAACAGAATCACTGCTTCTTACTCTCAGATGGAGCAGAAGCTGGTTCAACATTTTCCCCAGAATGTGCTACATATTCTTACTCTAGTCCAAGTTCTTATGCCTGATCTGAGACCATGCGCCAATATGGCAGGTTTTCTCTACCAAGCCATTAGCAAGCAGCTGCTTGAATATTAGCCTCAAGAATAAACAGACTAATTCAAGGACATAGGGTTTGCTGTTAGTAGCTTTCTTACCATCTGGAAAAATTTTCCACGTCCAGTATTTTACATAGCCCACTAGGAATGCTGCCACATATTTTAACTTTATACATGTCTTTACTTACTATTTTATCTTTTCTTAATTATCTATTTTACTAAAATCATCAGCTCCATGAAGGAAGCTTTATCATATCCTAATGAACAATTAGTGAAATTTACTATGTGACTGGGGCTCCCTTGTTATGTGTTTAATGTATCAATTTTCAATTTTAGTATGGAAGTAATATCCACTGCTGTATGTAAAGTAACACAGAGAGATCTGAGCAGTTAAAAAGTTAGTCAACAGGCTGGGGAAGTGAATCTGAAGGTAGAACAGCTGCCTAGTGCATGTACGACTGAGTTTGAGCTTTTGAACTGCATTGTCTACTCCAAGACCTGCTAGGTTGAGTAATGCTTCAATCCTGACAGAACATATGTCAGGCCCACCCAGAATGGCTCCTGAACCAGAAAACCACGAGATCTGGCTCCCAAAATACAGTATTATTATCCATTACTCATACAAATTACTGATTGGAAATAAACTGAATACTGTCCTGCATAGTTTAGATGGCAGGCTCTCTTTCAGTTGCTTTCTATCTAATTTTTTAAGTGCTTCAGCTGTTCATTGGTATACTTGATACTAATCACACTACCAAAATACCAGATTTATACCTGGTTCTGCCCATACAATGTTTCTAAGTCTAGAAACAACTTTACACTTGAAAACATGTCCATATCCACATAAAAAAAATTACCTTGCCACTCAAATCTTAGTGCTTTACCCCAAATCACCGTGGTCTACTCTTTTACTAATCTAGCTCTGTGTCTTTTCTATTACACACATTTAAGCTTTCCAGTGATCCTTCATTAGTTTCCTTTTTTTAAAAAGATAAATAAGTGCTTAAATTATCTTGTAGAAAATTAGCCTGTCTAGCAAATTGCACTCATTTTCCAGGCTAGCGAAATATAGAAGCAAGTGTAAGAGCAAAGCACAAATGTTGGCTAATTTGTTAGATGGGAGTTCCAGCCCTGATTTACAAGGGCTCTAATCTTTGGTGTTTGACCATCTTTGTTTTTATAGTCTTGGCTTCAATCTTTATGTAGTGTTAGAGTTGGTTGTATCTAGGGAGACTCTCAATATTCTAATCCTATGAAACACTACTAATAGATGGATTGCTTTATAATAAAATATAGCTCTTCATTAGGTTATGTTAACTTTTTAAAATGCCACTATTTAATTTAATGTGAGTGGGGAGAGTTTGTCCTGTATCCTTGCATCTGAAGTATTTGTGTTCTCCTTGTCTCACTATGGAAATTGACAAATTTAATGCATATACAGAGAAAATGGAGGGGGAAGAGACAGAGACAAGACACAGAGACAGAGAGAGACAGAGACAGAGACAGAAAGAAATTAAGAAAATTAAGCAACAAACAGAAGTCTTCTTCAAAATTAAAAACATGTCCTACATTTTCCTACACTGGAAGGGGCTGACTAAATTATCATCTGTACCTAGAAACCAACAACTCTGACAGTTTGTTTTCATTGGCACAGTAAAGTCCTCATACTCTTCCACCTAGTATCTCTTTTCTCTTCTTAAATTATGGGAGTAATGTATTTCTTTAAGTTCTGGTTCTTCTCTGTTCTCTTAAGCCCTGCCATGATTCAGTATAATTGCTTACGTGACAAACTGAGATAGAAGTATTAATATGTCAGTAGCTTCAGTCACCTATCAAACTGAAAAGGTATTATGGGAGAAATCACATTTTAATCAGGTAAACCTTAGATAAACACAGGGGTATTGATAGCATATGTTTTTTTTTTTTTTTTTGTATAACAGTCTGGAGTGTGACAGAGATGCAGTACTTTAAAATAGAGCCCATGGATGTCAATTAATAGTAACTCCGAATGGAGCTCCTGTGGTAACACATGATGTTCATGAGAAGTCGCAAATAATTTATAAGTCGTGACATGATCTGATCGCCACCACGATGGGACAAGGGTATTGTAGTGTTGCTGTGTCTGTATCATAAAGTTTTCCCAGGAGGAAATGGGATATGTTATTAAGACACATCCCTCACGGGGACCTTTCTTTTGTGGAGGCATTTCAACCTGTGCCGAATCAAGATATGACATCAGGTACTCAACTGAAACACAATTAATTGTATACAGTGACTAACCATTATCTAACAGGAAATTCATAAATGTATTTTTTCCCAGGAAATAAGTGGAAAGTACTTTCTTAATTACTAGTTCATAGCTGCCTGGTCTCAGATGCCATGATTTTGAGTCCTTAATGCTCTAATCTTAGACTAATTGCATCCTTGACATCTAATTGTTCTGTTCCAGCCCTGACAGGCACACTGTTCTTTCAACTGCTTCCTGGGGAGGTGTGAGAGGCAAAAGGAGAGCGGAGACTGATAATAGCAGGCTAAAAAATTTAAGGATGCTTAGTCCCACTCCCAAAATTTCTCAAAGCCTTTACATTTCCAGAGCAGGGGAAGCATGCCACACATTAATGATATGTTCTCTCCACATTATTAAAGCGTTCCCACCAGTATTATGTTAACGTGACTGACAAATGAGTCAAAAACTGCTAAAAAATGCTAATTGGATTCCAATAGCCATTTTTTTCCCTCTGATTTGTACCCAGGAATTAACTCTTGTTAATCTTCTCATAAGTATCAGTTGCAAAAATATGAGAAGTAAATGAACAATCTTCAAGAAATGAGAGGCATTTCTCCAGAGTCATCTCTCCTCTTTCCTGCCCACCTACCCGTACATTGAAATTGGAGCCCCAGAGTGAGGCATAGAGAATTCCAGCAGCACGGAAGGACTTCATTCGCCTCTTTCTATCAAAACCAACAGACCCTTAGCCGGTGTAACCAAATACACATTTTTTTCCTTTTGAAAATATCACAGAAGCAGCTGCTCCTCAGCTATTTTGAGTGGATTTTCTGAGAACAGCTTGTCGCTGCAATATTGTATATGGTGGATGGTTGGCAAGAGCCTGGCTGTGGGAGGAGAATAAGTAACAACCAGCTCAAGCTTAAGGAACTGAGAAATGGGGGTTGGGCTTGAGGGCAAAGCTGTGCAGTAGAATGGAAGAAATGGTGGGTGGTAGGTGGGATGGCGCAAGGACCCTAATGGCATAAGAGTTTGCACTTTAGGTTATCTAACTCTAGCTCACCACTACCAATGAGTTAACACAATTGGAAATGATGAAAGACAGATTGATGGGAAAGACAACAGAGTTTACCAGAGCACTAGTACAGTGAGTAGGGCGTTGTCTTGCTGCAGCTGACCAGACTTCGATCCCTGCCATCCCGTATGGTCCCCAGAGCAGCACCTGGAGTGATTTGTGAGAACAGAAACAGAAGTAAGCCCCTCCTCACTTCATGACAGCAGAAAGACTCCCAAAGAATACATGGGTGAAATAAATTCAAGTGTAAGTGAAGGTCTAAGGTGGCTTACCTTTCCTAGAGGGTTGTGACAGCTCAGCAGAGCAGAAGCCTGTGTACTTGCCTATTTGCCTCCTACTGACTTCTGCAACCTATTTTTAGCTAAGGAAGAAAGAATTTCTCTCTCCTGGGTCTGGTCAATTTCTAACCTCTTGTGGGTTATGGGGAAGCTGGAAGCATGGTTAATCTGTGCATGCTAAGAACCAAATGTCTCCTGGAAGGAACATGGGGTATCTGAAATCAGACTGAGACATCACCGCTTCTCCAAACCTGTGCTACGTGATCCAAGGGAATAAAGCTTCTGTGACTTTGAGACCTCCCGCTGCTGGAAAGCACACTCCAACCCCCTGGGTCATTCCTCAAGTTCTCTGAGCTTTCATCCAGCAAACACTCTCCAGAACAGAGGCACTAACCTCAACTTCTTATGTCTGGCTTTGCCCTGGACTTTTCTTTTTCAGATCTTTGAATTCATCACTTTAAGTCATCTTTGTTTCAAAACAATAGAAATAAATAACTGTTCTATCTCACCCAGGATCCCCATATTTTCTTTTGTTTCAGATTAACTCCTCAGTAGTAGTCTTCAGTATTGCTATGTCCATATATAGATATTTAATTGGGGGAAGGAGGTAACATATTGATCATTTATGCTCAGCAAATAAGAAGAGTTTTATTTTGGGAAACCTTTGAACAGTTTCACAAAATATACTCCCCAATTATGCCTTTATTAGGCTATGAGAGTTTTTTCCTGGTGATCACACACGATCTCTAGTGCTTGGGAATCTCAGAGTGCTTTGGTTATCACAATGGTTGGACTTCCTCTGGGAAGTTCATCTACAAATTTCAGTAAACCAGATGCCCTGAAGTGTACTTGCATTCTGGCACCATTGAAGAATTCCCTACATTCCGCAAGATACCTTTTTAAATCACATTTTCTGATTTTTCTAAGAATGTCCCACGAGACATTTTTAGAGACAAAATATCTGCTTATAATTTCCTAAATTAACAGCAGTACTCTATTTTATGTCTAAATTAAGCTGCTTTTGCATGAATTTAATATAGACTCTTCTAGGACTACAACTACATGTAAAGTGAAGAAAAGACCAGGCCTTCTTTGGACACTTACCAGCAGCCATTTTATAAGTTCTCATCATACACAAACTTGTTAATAAACCCCGACTGGCACCTGCGGCTGTGCTCGTCAAGTGATTCTACCTTACATGCGAACACTTGGCCGCCTCACTGGCCCTCACAATGTGGGCTGAGCATTTGTATCCTGAAGTTACATGTATTTCCTTTCCCAAAAAGGAACCTCACTAGAAAAAGTACAGACTTATTCCTAACTACTGTTAACTTTACCTGCTTAAAGATCTTTTCTAAAATAATGTAATTCCTAAGAAGCAACAGGCTTATTCCTTGGACCCCTATGAGTGGAACCTGCCCCTTTGTTCAGATTTGGTCAGATTCTCTCTCTTTTTGGTGCCATGTCTCCTGCATTCTTATCATTCTAATTCTCGCTCTCAGGGTCTATTATCATTTTCGTATCTTACTTCCTTCTCATGGTCCGACTGGCCATATTACTGGATTTTAATCATTTTGGTCCCTCTAAATCTACTAGTTAAGCTTATCATTCCCCTTTGCCCAAAGAGTTCTCAGGGTACATGCCTTGCATGAAGAAGGACCTAATTTGATCTCCTGCACTTCATGACCCTCTGAGCATCTCTGGGATGGTACTGTTATGCCCCCATGGACCTGAGTAGGGTTAGACAACTTATCAAAGCACTGAACCAACATCCATGTTGACCAAGTTCTGAATATTGCCAGGGATGACTCCTACGCCCACAAAATACTACTTGGAGTTGCAGGGTCCCCTACACCCCCCAAAAAAGAACTGTACCTGGTCAGTATGTAATTCTTATCCTTAGGGGACATTTCCGCCATTAAAATCAATCACTTCCATTTCTCTGATTTAATTGGTAGGAGTAAAGTGGTTATACTTGACTTTCCACGTAGGATTTCCTACACAGGTGAAATCTAATCGATAAATTGGCACAAGTTTCTTGTCCTCTTTGCCCTTCTATTAATGATTACAGTTAAATAAATTGACATGCTTATTTCTGTATAAATCTTTTGTGAGTTTAGCTGTCCAGTTTCATTCCCTGGATCCAATTCATTCTGGCAATGCTAGAAAATTTAACTCATGCATAAGCAAAATAGGAATCTAGACCACAGATGAAGTACTCACCTTGGAAACTGTATACACTGACTTCCAAAAGAAGAACATTGAACTTCGCAGAGACAAAATGCTGTCATGTAGGAACCCTAAAACATAAACTGCATAGTAAAAAGTACCTGGACTATGATTCATGCTTAGACACATATTACTGTGTCAAGACTTATTTTAAATGCATAGCACATATTAACTCTGTATTTGCTATTTTAAAATCTTATATGCCACAGGCACCCTGCAGTTTGCACTAATAATGGGCTTTATTCTAAAGGAAATGGCTCTGGTTCTTAGAAATAAAAGAATGCCTAAGTAAAGAATATATGACAAGAGCTTACATCTTGGATGTTATTCTACTAGATTCCCCACTGGACTGGAGTGCCAGCTGCTATTATGATGAAGAAAATGGTTCTAGTTTTTTTTTTTTTTTATGTTTGAGGTATAGTCTGTGGTTGGTTTTATCACCATTCTTTTTTAATTTCCATCTAAATGTCAGAATAATATTTACATTATATAACAGCACTTACTCAAGATCATGATGACCACAAGACTATGGGGGGCGGGGAGGAAGGTAGCAGCAATAATGTCCCACAACTCAGCAAAAAGCTAAATATGACACATACAGAAAGATTCACCATAACTCCAGGACTCATAAGACCTAAGGATTTTTGCTTTATGCTGTAGCTGAGGTCTGCATGCCAGATTCTTTCTATCCATATATGGGCAGGCATCTGAGAGGTCTGATGCTAGAACATGGGTTGGCACAATAAGAGAATGTTTGGTTGGACTCAGACCCTTTCAAACCATTACAAATTAGGATTAATCCATCCTTAAAACATATACCCTAATTTAAGCTAAAAATAATCTTTCTCTTTTTTTGAGCAATAGTGAGTTGGAATTGTTGTACTTGCTTTGGCAAATACATAAACCTTTGAGTGGGGCGGGGGGGGGGAGAATTGACCAAATATTGTCAACAATTCAGTGGTGCAAAAATTACACCTAAAACTTGTGAGTTAAAATAAGTGTAATATTTGTTACCTTAAAGGCTACTATGAAAATTAGACACAAATTAAATGAAGAAATTTATATACAGGAAGCACTTAAAACATGATAATTTTTAAACTAATTATTATAAATCAGAACTGGCAAGGACTTCCTACCCTAGCAGTAAGAAAAAAAATATGACTTATCCCAACAGCAACATGCTTATGAATAACACTAACTCTTTGCCATATTTTCATTATGGCATTTTTGAAAGTCTATTCACAAAGCCAATAGTGAATCTGTTCATATATTTTATTTATTTTCTACTTTCTGAAATGCAACTATATACCCTAATGTGCCAGATTTTAAGGAACCTTCTCCTGAATTATTATAAATTATTCCTTATATTAAAATTGAGTTAGCATAAATGGAACTTTTGATGTACAGTTGAAATACTATACTGTGTTATTGAATTAATGTACATTTGAACCATCATTGAATGGGTTTGAAAGTCTTTAAGCAGATAGGAAGAAATGGTACTTTTCTTTCTTTCTTCAAATCCAGGTCTGATAAACTTTACCACCTAATCACATCCTAACTTGGGGTTTATACACTTTAACTATTTGGCTTGAATAGTTGTATATAAGAGTAGGCCTTCAGAAGTCTAAAATGATGTTGACTGTTTTCCTCTTATGAAATTCCACTTCATGAAAGCTCCACTTCAAATCTTTCAGCATATAGAAGTCAAAGCATAGAGTGAGCAAATCCTGAGCTATGTACGTGGACTCTATGCAATAGGGCAGATGTTGATTTCTTTGCTGCAATTTCTTTAGGAAATACTGCTATTAAAAATATGGAGTGGAGCCTTTAGTGACAACCTCGAGGAAATAGCTCTATACTCAGGCCAGGATCTGAATACTTTATGCCATACCTTGTTGGAACGTGAAGAATCTTAAAAGAAAAAGTCTTGAATGAAGGACTTTTTCGCTTTGTTTTGGTTTTTGATGATGCACAGAAGTATTCAGGATTTACTACCTCTCTGGTCAGGTTATCACCCCTGGATCTTACATAGGGAATCATATACAATGTTGGGAAGTGAACCTTTGTCCATCCCATTCAAGGTAAGTGTCTGACACACTCCAGCCCTTGAAGGAAGACTTTTTGTGATAAAATTATGTGTTTTTATAAGAGAAATACCATAAAGAATTATTTTATACACAGTCTGCTTATTTATAAAGAGAGACAAAAGGGGCTTGGGGTAAAGCTCAACCAGGATGGCACATCCAGAACCTATAGGAGGCTCTGAGTTTGATCCAGAATTGCAGCACCACAGCGTGTGGTCTGGTGGTTCTCAGTATGTCTCGACCTGAGCAGAGGATCACCAGGCCAGGAGGACTGTGGACTGAGAATACCTGGGAGTGGTCCTGTAGCCCCTAGAACCACAGGGAGTGGACCCTATAAAAAGACCCTATAAAGAGATAGAAACCTGAAATAAGTTGGACTATTCACCATAACAACTCACCAAGGGGAATCCTCATTCTCAGCTAATTTGAAAATCTGGCACTCAAAGGAAGAGCACCTGTGCCCAGGGGATGGCTCAGTGACTGAAGCTTCTGCCCAGGATATACGAGGCCACAGTGCTGTTGCCGGGACCACCACGTGTGCTGAGTACCATCCTGCCAGTATTGCTGTTTGTATGTAGCAGTTCTCTGCCTGAGATCCCTAGAGTCACCAGAAAATTCCAAGTAAACTTCTGCCAATTGTGCAATACCCCAGCGTCATCATGACCATGATCCCCAGAAAGCACTGGCTAAAGGTGTATGAGATCAACAAACTAATGTGAGTGTGACTCCGAAGTCTCTGTAACATCAGCAGAAGAAAGGGAAGGAGGAGGAGTATGAAAGCCCAAACTATGAAAGAATATAACAGATATAACAGTACAATGCTTCTGGAAGGGAAATCCTATATATTTTTTCAATCCAAGAGATGAGGTGACAAAGGGATAAATATGAGATAAAATCTAATGAGACGCTGGTAGAAGAAATCATGTAAGAAATTGTGTTGGAGATGCATAAATCTTTGGAATTATAAATGTATCCTATCAGAAGACTATAAAAAGCAAAAGTTGAACTTTACTTTGAGAAATAATATGTAAAGTAGTCTTGTCATTGTCAGAAAATAAGCTAATTACCTGTTATAATTTTAGTTTTTATATACTTTACTTCTTAGAGCAATTTGAGGTTCACAGCAGAATAAAGTGAAAAGTACAGGGATTTCCCATATACCTTCACACATGCAAAGACACCCCTATGATCAGCAAGTTTTTCACTGTGGAAGGGTAGGGGGATGGAGGAACATAATCACTGAAATCAAAGTAATGCAAGTTGGTGAATCTTGGAAATAGGTGAAATCCACCTAGGATTAGTCATCTGCCTGAAATATTCCAAGAAATTTTCTGAAGATATGTCCCATAGAAATCTATGCAAATAGAAAATCAAACAGGAGAAAAACCAAAGAACAATATAATCACAACTAAAGAACCTGGAAACAACTGTCTTCAGTTTTTTAAACAGTTTTTCCTTAAAGAGACTGTCACTGTCACTATCATCCGTTGCTTATCGATTTGCTCAAACGGGTACCAGTAATGTCTCCACTGTGAGACTTGTTACTGTTTTTGGGATATCGAATAAAGATTTATAGATCTGACTCTGATATGGTCGGAGGAGAAGCACAAACTTGTCAGTCATACATCTGGTAAGTGAACACAGTAGCCAAAATCATCATGGTTTTTCCAGTATATCTATTATGGTATGCAGATCTGGCATAGATACCATGGACTATAATGGACTTCTCTAGCCTAGAACAAAACAAACTAACCTTTCCACACAAACTCCCAGCCCATTTGCATTTCTTTTCATTATTTGCTAATTATTCATATTCTGGTGAAAAAGGAAATAATCATTCTAAGTGAAGTCTGTGTTCATAATTATATGACTTGCTGTATGTACTTAAAATTAAAATAAAAGACATAATTCTTTTAAAATTTTTGTCATTTGATGAATTATTATTAGCTTGGGCAGTCTGCAAAAATAAAAATTTCAAAAATATATCTTTTAACCAATGCTAGTCTAGAATGAAGTAAAGCTCTTTAAAGCATGCATATTATTAAGAAGGTATAATTGATATTTCTTATAGCAACATATACAACTTTAAGATATATAAGGGTGAATTTAACATTTTTGACATACATGCATTTACATCTATGTGAAAAACACAGTACAGTAAGAAATATACCGGCAATAATACGGTACAAGATATGTAAGACTGAAGGATTTGTATAAATGTTTTTAGATAAAAAATAAGTTTCAAGTCTTCACTTAGGAAGTTCCAGAAGACACAAAGTTATTGTTCAATGCTTGTAGGATTATGCATTCTTCTTCCAATGTAGAGCAGGAAAGAGCATTTCTACCCTCATTATGGCACCAAATTAACATTGTAAGTTCCCAACTTGTCTTGAACCGATGAGGAAGCTGAAGGTGCATGAGAGAAATCTTAGAAGAGGCTGGTCAGGAGCACCTGCTTCCCTCGGAAAAGTACTGCCAGGCACTGTCCCGAGAACCCTGTTAGACTTTCTCACAAATTGGTGGATACAGAGCATGAACCCATGAAGTGGACAGGCGTGAGAAGGCAGACACAGAATAGTTTGCACCCACTAAGACCTTTCACACTAGATCTCCCAAATGGATTTCGAGAACGCTTCCATAATGATGCCAGTCTGGGCAGAAGAACTGCAAACTCACAATGTTCTGCTTAAATCTCTCCTTTATTCCCCTCAGGACCAAATAATGATGCGTCAGGGTCAAGGGGGAAAAATACTCCCCCCAAAAAAACTGTCATCTTGAGATCTGTTACAAACCTATTGATTTGAGAATGGGAGCGTTTAAGATATACCCTCTCTTCCCAGCTGACGGGCAGAAGCAAAGGCTGACTCAAGGTTGGTAGGAAACTGTGGTTCTAAGAAGCGACACTCCTAAGCCTGGGACCCATGAGGACTGAGGAGTTACAGGAATGGTCTCCCCCGGCCCCAAGCAGGCCAATCTATCAAGTTACCAAGTCCCAGTGAACTCTTTCTAGAAAAGTTGCAAAACCATTGAGAGACAGGGTTAGAATAAAGCAACAGGGAAACCCAAATCTGACAGTGGAGGCACTGGGAGAAACCCAGGCCAGGCGGCGGCTGTCCTCTCAGAGTCCGAACAGCAGGAACAGTGCACAGTGCTGTATTCATTCAGCACCATGTTCTGGTGCATTTTGAACCTGTGAATTAAGTGTATGTAAACTCCACATACAATACAATTGACTATTACAACATCCAAGTTGCCCTTGGAGTTTGCACAGGGTCGCGACTGCTCACTGAAGCACCCAGCAAGGGGGCCTGAGAGGTAGTACAGAGGGTGGGGGCGCTTGCCAGCAGGCGGTTGACCCATGTTTGATTGCTGACATCCCAGATGGTCCTCCAAGCACCACCCAGAGTTTATCCTAAGTACAGAGCCAGGAGTAACCCCTGAGCATCGCTAGGTGTGCTGCTAAACCTGAAAAATTTAAAAACAAAACCAAAAACACCTGGCAAGGTAGGGAATGTCCTGGCACCCACAGGCTGTTCTCAGGGATGAATGAGTGATGAATGAATGAATGATGATGAGTAAGGTTGTAAAATAAACAATAACCTGCATTTAAAGTGTGATGTTTGTTCATCATGGATTTTCCCCATTAAATTGATTTTAAAATATTGAATAACAATATAATCCTGATAACCAAATTTTCAGCATCTATTACATTTAGCCCCTGGGGCAAATGACTCCATTTTTCACCTTAATCCCTGCCCTGTCTTCTTTCACATCAGAACCTATTTTTTTTTCAATTGAAGTATAGGGTGTACTGAGATTACCACAGTAATTTAAAATCTCAAGCCTAGTTCAACTCCTCACTATACTGATACCGACATGAATAACCTTTTCCAGGACAGCAAAATGAAATAAATGAACAGGGCAGAAGAGCAACTTAGTTCAGACTCAAATGTCCTTTATAGTACTTTCACTTTCTACAAAATTCCAAGGTATGCCAAAGGAAATAAATAAAAATGGAGACATAATTAGAAATACAAGACAGTTGATAAAATCCAAAACATATATTACACAAATATTGGAAGTGGATTATTTCAGTAGATATGGGTGCTATGAGAAAAAACATCAAGGGGAATTGCTGAAAATGAAATACACAAAATGAAGATGAAAAGCTGTTCATTAACATGCATGAAACTGAAGAGAAAAAAATAATCAATAAGAAAGCAAGTCAATTGAGGAACCCAAATTTCTTAGTGGGCAGTTATCTTACACACTAACCCCCACCCCAAATGATGATTACATATTCTTCCTAAGTGCATATAGAATATTTTCAAAGTTAGATCACATATGGAATGCAAAAGACAAGTAAGCGAATCTATAAATAGCAAAATTACATTAGCTATCCTTTCAAATAACAATGGTATAAATCTGGAAATAAACCACAAGAGAGAAGTGGTAAAAATCTCAACTATATGAAGACTAAAGAATGTTACTTAAGAAGCACACAATCAATCAGTGAAAAAAGAGGAAGTTTAAAGAATCTGGCTTGTCATATAGATACTCAATACTTGTGATATGTACATATATGCACATATACATATATAATAACTAACACAAAAGAGACAAAATTCATTTTCTGCAGTATGAATAGAATTGCAGAGGTTATGCTAAATAAAAGAAGAGGAGAAAGATAATTTCAAGTGCAATGGGAAATATAAAGGTAGAAAAAGAACAGATAGCATCAAACCAAGTAATATATAGATTCTGGAAACAGATGAGGTTACTGGAGTGGAATAAAAGACTCCATGGGATTTGATGGGTGGTTATTGGTACCTCGTTGGTAGGCATGGAGGGTAACATACATTTAAAGAGGTTGAACCTACATCTTCCAAAAATACACAATGTTGAAAACTAATGTCACCTTGATTAAACATTTTAAATATAAGAGTTAAAAAATTATTCAAACCAAACAAAGAGATTAGCTTAAAAAACGAAGTAAAATAGCAACATTAAAAAACAAAATGCAACATTCAAGAACTATAGGGAAATATCAGATGGTTTAACAAAGAAACAAACTGAAAGAACAGATGAGGGAGAGGAAATTTTTGAATAAAATAATGGCTAATTCGCAAATTATATAACAATCTACAGATGGAAGAAGTTCAAAGGTCATCAAGTAGAATAAATGCCAAAAAGGACAAAACAAATGCAAATTTAGTGATAAATTATTTATTCTACTGCAGCAAAAGGACAAAGAGAAAATCATCAAAGTACATCAGTGGAAAAAAAGACTTTACCTACACAGGAACAAAGATAATATTTATCTCAGACATTTAAAAAAAATTAGAAACCATTAGGCCAGAGGACAGTAGGAATATATATATTTAAAGGGGAGATTATTTCCAGCCACAATTCTATATCCATCAAAGTTATATTTTATAATTGAAAGAGAAATAAAGATTTTCTAAAACACAAAAAAAACCTAGAAATTGTACTGCCAACCTATCAGTTCTGTAAGAAATGTTAGAAAAAGCTCTTTAGCCAGAAAAAGATATAAAACAGAAAGTAGGATCTTAACAAAGAAAAGAACAGCAAAGGAAAAGTAATAAAACAGAGTAAAAATATTCTCTTAATATACAATTGCTCTAAAATATTACCAATTGACTAAAGCAAAAACCCAGCTACTTATTGTATGTTTATAGCATGTGTAAAATGTTCAATAATAAAAATGCAAAGGATGTGTTGATTAATTTTGTTTGGCCCATTATATTCACATAGTATATGTAAAACCTGTATAATATTATTGGATAATAAACTCACTAATTATCTGTCTATATTATAATTCAAAGAATAGCTAAACTTTTTAGGAGAAGTATACATCACAACTCAATTATGTAGGTAAATGAAAATTTAAAAACATGTTCCATTATTCTTTAAGAATATTTAAAAGGGAAAAACATAACCACAAAGAACAGGAAAAATAACATGAGAAACAAGATGATGTATTTTAACCCAATTACAGCCATATACCAAATATAAACATAAGTTATAAAACAAACTGTCAGATTGTACTTAAAAACTGGGTATTTGGCATGTTATCTATAATTTTATACAGTTTTGAAAATAAACATGAGGAATTTGCTAGTAAAGTATGCACAAAACACTTAGTAAGCAAGACAGTATTTTTGCCATAATCCAAATTATAAAAAATGGAAAAATCAGAAGTAAGATACAATAGCTTTTAGACCATGACTGAAAAAAACAAGAAATCAATTTTTAAAAATATTACAAGAGGGGCTGGAGCGATAGCACAGTGGGTAGGGTATTTGCCTTGCACATAGCCAACCCGGGTTTGATTCCCAGCATCCCATATGGTCCCCTGAGCACCACCAGGAGTAATTCCTGAGAGCAAAGCCAGGAGTAACCCCTGTGCATCATCAGATGTGACCCAAAAAGCAAAAAAAAAAAAAAAAAAAAAACCAAAATTACAAGAAATGTTAAAATATTTTAAGTGAAAATTAAAATACAGAATAATATTTTATGATGGAGTTTAAAAAGTACTTAGGAGGAAATTTATGAAAATAAATATGTAATTTAGAAAAGTATGGCTAGAGAGATATAACAGATTCTATGGTACTTGTTTCTCAAGTGGCCAACCCAGGGTCCCGCCCCATATGCCCCCCACCCCAAGTCCCACCAGGAGTGATCCCTGAGCATCACAGAGTATGGCCACAGACAAACAAGCAAAAAATAGAAAAGAAAAAAAAGAATAACTCAAATCAGTAATGCTAAACAGCTTGGAGAGACATACTAAAGACATTCCAAACCCAAGCTTGGAAGGAAATAAATAGTAATGTTAAGCCCAAAACTCAATGAAACTCAATGCATAAAAACAATAGAAAGTTGATGAAATGGAATATAAATCAAATTATGTACTTCTAGTTAGACTGGATAAGAAAAAAAGGATTTTTTTTCTCACACCAATATCCAGTGTTAGAATGAGATTAAAATATACCCTACAAATAGTAAGGATCACCAATTCCAGGCAGGCCCAGTAAACAACTCCTTAGTGCAGTCCCATGTTTCACAAAGTGATGAATAATAGATTTCAGGCATACAATATTCTGACATCAATCCTTTTTTCTGTGTGAACATTATTACACCAAGTCCACGTTTCCCTCCTACCCATACTCTGTCTCTTCGACAGGCACATTTTGAAGTTTGGTTATTATAACTTTGGTCACTGGCTTACAGAGTTAGTTCTTTGGTTTATATCTATGCCACATGGCATTTATACCCACTTACATGGGCTGGAGCGATAGCACAGTGGTAGGGCATTCGCCTTTCATGCAGCCGACCCATGTTCGATTCCTCCGCCCCTCTTGGAGAGCCCAGCAAGCTACCGAGAGTATCAAACCCGAACAGCAGAGCCTGGCAAGCTACCCGTGGTGTATTGGATATGCCAAAAACAGTAACAATAAGTCTCACATTGAGAGACATTACTGGTGCCTGCTCGAACAAATCAATGAACAATGGGATGACAGTGACAGTGAATGTTCAAGGCCTCTGACCTGTGTCCCTGTTACTTCCTGTCTGCTGCTTCTTACTCTTCTCCTTGAAGTTCTTTCCTTCCATATCTCTCTTATTTCTTTAATCTATAGTCCAGAGTAATATAGATATCTCCTCCTCTTTTGATAGCTCACATTCTCTTCTGTTACTCTATATACCAGAGATAAGTGAGACATTCTAGTATTTGTTCTTCTGTCTAACTTCATTTACAATGATATCATCCAAATCCAAACAAGCAAGCATGGTTCATGGTTTCATCATTCTTTGCAGGTGGACATTATTGGTGTTTGTGTGTGTGTGTATGTGTGTGTACATATATGCCACATCTTTATTATCCACTCATCGGTCATTGGACATCTGAGTTGATTCATGTACTATTATATACTAAGTCATACAATGAGTAATGGTATGTATATATGTACTTTTAAATGAATACTTTTGTGACCTGGGGGTAGATGCTAAATTGTAGAATTGCTGTCTTCTCCTGGAGCTCTATTCTTAATTTTCTGAGAAACTACTACAATGTTTTCCATAGGGGCTGAACCAGACATTATTCCCACAAGCCATGGGTGAGAGCTCCTATTTTAACCACAGCCCTTCCAACTCAGTTTCCAGGGTTTTATTTTTTGAAGTGTGCCACTTACACTGGTGTGAAATGATATCCATTGTCATCTTCATTTTTATGTCCAAGAGAATAAGTGGTGATGAGCACATTTTCATGTATCTGTCTTCTTCATAGAATTGTCTGTTCATTTCCTCGACCTATTTTGTTGATAGGGCTTTGGATATTTTGTTGATCTTTGTAAGGTCTTTATATATCTTGGGTATTGTTTTTATCTGATATGTTGAGTACAGATATTTCTCTTATTCAGTCGGGTGTCTTTTAGCCTTAGGCTGTGTTTCTTTTGCCATGCAGAAACTTATTAATTTGATGTAACCTTATTCTTTATTGCCTTTGCAAATGGAATAACACCATTGAAAACACAAAGTCAAAATATTGGAGTGTTCTATCTTTCCCTCAATATATTTTATGGATTCTGTTCTGATCTCAATGTCTTTTCACTTTGAATTGACTTTTGTGTGAGGTGTTAAATATAGATTCATTTTATTTCGTTTTACAAGTGTTTATCCTATTTTTCCAACACCAAAATGGAACATTTTTGAAAGAAAAAACACTATGAAAAAGTCACTGAAGGGTAAATTTGAATAATCCTATAACAGAAAGAGAAACAAATTTGTAGTTAACTAAAACAAAACAACACCCCAGGTCTTCTATTTTATATCAACTAGTAGTGGAAGAAATAAGAGAAATAATACAAATAAGGCTCTGAAGAAAACAGGATGAGCAGGGCACTCACCTTTCAAGCAACCAGAAATAACTTGATTGGATACTGCCCCACCTGATCCCTGAATGTGCTACAACTCTGTGGGCCCCTTCACACAAACTGGCTACTGGGGAAGTCAAAGAAAGAGTAGGTGTGAGTAGAAGGAAAAAATATACAGAGGGAATATTGTGGAGGGTTACAGGTGCTCTAGTGAAGGTGGGGAGAAAGATGATGTACTGCAGTAGAATTCTAAGCTTAGGACATAAACAATTCTATGCTAAATAGATATCATGAAAATTGTAGGAGTAAAATGAAAGTTTTCAAATTTTGAATTTTATTCCTTAGACAACAAACTAAGTGAAGCACATTATAATCATTGGGTCATAGTTTCATTTTATTTGGCATTTGTAAAATATTTTTGAAGAAAATAACAAAGTCAATGGAGACAGGATTCTATGAAAAATATGTGAAATCTACCAAAACTAAACACAATATATCTATCTATCACTGTCATCCCATTGCTCATCGATTTGTTCGAGCGGGCACCAGTAACGTCTCTCATTGAGAGACTTCTTGTTACTGTTTTTGGCATATCCAATATGCACGGGGTAGCTTGCCAGGCTCTGCTACAAGGGCTTGATACTCTCAATAGCTTGCCAGGCTCTCTGAGAGGGGCGGAAGAATCGAACTCAGGTTGGCCGCATGAAAGGTGAACACGTAACTGCTATGCTATCGCTCCAGCCCAAACACAATATATATATTTAGTAACTTTATATTTATATTTAGTGCTTCATTTTGATTAAAACCTTGATAATTCATTAGTGGAATTATGCATTTTCTATGTTTTTTTCTAAATTTTATTATATTAAATCACTATGGGTGACAAAATTATTCTAATTATTCTAATAACCCATAATTATTCTTGGGTTTTATACATGCAATATTTCATCACCGTTCCCACTCCAGTGTCAATTTCCTTCCACCAGTGGTCCTAGGTTCCCTGTCCTACCCCTTCTTGGCCTGCCATCTTTATAGGCACCTCTTTTGATTTGTTTACTAAAGTGTGTGTCTCATGATTTTAGTATCGTGGACTCTGTGACTTGGATATTTAGCTCTTTCATTCCTTAACACTACCAGTAGACCTTGACTCTTGCTCCTATTGCTCTTAATCATTCTTCTTCCACACCCACCCCACTAGCTCTCTTTCTTCCTCCATATACTTTGGGATTATGATGGATCTAAGCATCCCCATCTTTAAAGCATTGTCTTTCCTCACCCAGTTACTGTAAATACTGCGTATAAGTAATATCATCTTCAATTTATACTTTTTCTTTTGTCTTACTTCATTTAACATGTTATCTCCCAGTTCCATTCATATCTGAGCAACTTTCATTATTTTATCATTCTTACAACTGCATGGTATCGCCTTGTTTTTGTGCATGCGTGTGTGTGTGTGTGTGTGTGTGTGTTGGACTTCTGGGTTAATTTCAAATCTTACTTACTGTACTGAGTACTGCAATGAATAATGGTGTGCATACCTTCTTTAGAATGAATATTTTTCCGTCCCAGGGATAGATACCCAAAAGCGGGAGAACAATATAGGCAGAATGCTCCAAGATCTAGACCTCCAAGATGTCTTCAATGATACAATGCCATTGGCAATGACAATAGAATAAAAAATATACAAATGGGATTTCATCAAACTAAAGACTTCCTGCATGCCAAAAGAAACAGGCTGAAATTAAAAGATAGCTAACTGAATGGGAGAAAATATTTGCAGTCAACACATCAGATAAAGGGTTGATATCTAGGATATATGAAGTACTCACAAAGATCAGCAACAAAAAAATCCAAAATCCTCATCACAAAATGAGGAGAGGAAATAAACAATGACTTCTTTGAGGAAGACCAACAGATGGCCAACAGGCACATGAAAAAACTGCTTCCCCGTTACTTATCATTAGGGAAATCCAAATAAATACAACAATGAGATATCATCTCACCCCAGTGAGAATGGAACATATAAAAATGTGTGTTTGATGTTTTAAAGAAGCAGCATGTGACCTATTTATAACTTGTTAAAGCATTTTTCAGAGATCCTTAGAGAAGATACTTCTAAGTGTATTTTTAATTGCTTAGCTACAAGATCTATAGTCACTATTAAAATGTGGGTGCTTCTCAATAAGTAAATACCTACTTTAACTCCCTCCATTGATTCCATTGCAGCAAATGTCATTGAATGGTGAGAATCCACAGTTTCTCATCCACAAAATGGTAATGGTAGAATATTTCTAATAGCAAAACGGTACTAAATGATAAAGAAAACAAAAATATTTGTTATATCTACACAATCAGTAAACTTGAACTATGCCTTGATTATAGTACAAACGAAGTAGTTCACATAATGCAGAAGCTGTACATTTGTTTATCATTACATAATGTGTGTATTTACCACTCTATGTTTCTAAGATGAATCTATAATAAACATTTATATTGGATCTGTAAGTCAAAACAAACAATCTACTATTGGTGTTCATTTTACAGAATGATTTCTATCTACTTGAAAAATTTCGGTAAAAATATTCTGTCTCTTTTTCAAAAGTTACAGTTTTTCTTTCACTGGATGTGTGTGCATTTCCATTCTGTATTTCTCAAATGAATTTATAATAAATATTTATATTGGTTTAGTAAGTCAAAACAAAACCACTATTAGTGTTCATTCTAAAGAATGATTCCTATCAACTTAAAAAATGTGGTTTAAAAATATTCTGCTTCTTTTTTGAAAGTTATAGTTTTTCTTGTCAAGATTTACAACAAATGAAACAGTGCTAAATATTTATATTAGTGATGTGACTTATAAAGCATGATTTCTCATTCAATTCTCACAGTACTTCATTGCATTAAATATCAGTTTCTTCATTAATTAATTGAGGTGAGGAAACCCAGAACAGTTAAAAGGCTTATGCTCTTTTATATTTTTGTGCATAGCAAGATCAGATATCATTAAGTATCTTACAACACTGAATCTAAGCACTCATCACAGTTTTATTTTGTTTCTTCTACTCTGGTATACTGAAAATTAAAAAACATGATGGATACTATCTGAACAGATTAAAATTTAGCTATACTCCTATGTAATTAAGATTTTAATTTTTATTAAAATTAAAATTAAATAAAATTAAAATTAAATTTTAATTATACAGGAATATAGCTAAAATTAAAATTTAGCTATACTCCTATTTCAGTGCCCAGGGTCACTTCCAATGGTTCTTGGTTCATCAGGACTCAGTGTTCGCCTTTGGACTACGCAGTGGGGGATCACAGCTGACGACCTGAGGGACCCTATGGAATGTTGGAATCACTGGCTGTGAGAAAGGTCAGCGCCCCATCTGCTGTGCTGTCTGTCTGGATCCTTTTTTGTTTACTTTTAAAAACAATTGGGGGTTTTGGCCATCTTTGGCCATTTTTAGATTTGTTAAGCTTATGAGACTCCGTGCCAGGCTGTTTTTACTCCGGCACCCCAGAGTGGGGTAGGTAAGAACATCCCCGCCCCAAGGGACCCAGCCCCGGCAGCCAACCTCCATGACCCAACCACCACCATGCTCCAGGCTGCTTTCCAGACACATTATAAGGCACTTCCTACCCATTTTCCATAATGACCACACCATATTTTATGGAGCTCAGACAGTAGGCAACAAATCATAGAGAGTAATATCTATCTATCTATCTATCTATCTATCTATCTATCTATATATATATATTTACCTCTCAGAGAGCCTGGCAAGCTACCAAGACCTGTGGCGTATTTGATATGCCAAAAACAATAACAATAGATCTCATTCCCCTGACCTGAAAGAGCCTCCAATTGTTGGGAAAGACGAGTAAGGAAAGGCTACTAAAATCTCAGGGCTGGGATGAATACAGACATTACTGGTGCCCGCTCAAGTAAATCAATGAACAATGGGATGACAGTGATACAGTGATACTCCTATATAAAAGTTTAGAGATTTGAGATGTCTTTACTTGCATATAGATTGCCTATGGAGAAAATCTCAATGATTCTATCAAAACTTTTCTCATACTAAAAAGTGAATTTAGCAAGGTCAGTGTATGCAAGATAAAAAGCCAACAACCATATTATCTTCTGTTATAATTTAATAATTTGGTGGATTCTACTAAAATTTTCTACTAAAATCCCCCAGCTTTGTCTTATTAGAATGTGATCATCTCCCAAATGGGGGCCCTCAGAATTATTAAATCTAGAATTTTCAGTTATTTTTATATCCTTTGAAACAGACATTTTGTATTCAGCAAATCAGGTCCAGTTAAGACATGCACTTTTCTTAGAGCACTTTTCTGAATCACTACCTACTCTTCTATTTTACCATCTAACTGATCATCTCATCTACCCTGAACTTTGCTTTGTCTCCACAGCTCATTACAAATTCTAGATTTTGCTCAAGTCATCCAAACTGTGAAGACTACATAGTATAAGCTTCTAGAAGACTAGGTGATTCCATGACTCACCCCATATATCTTTCCTTTTTCTTAGAAGTGATGTATTTATTCGCATTTTGCTGTCCAATGTTTGAAATAGTTATTTCTTTTTTTTGCTCAGTTTAAATTCTTTATGACAGGAGGTGAAGTTCAATCCTAATTATTTTTTCATCATGGCCACAAGCAAAAGTATAAGCTTTAATGATCTATTAAAATAAATAGATCGGATAATCTTTGGAGCAAATTTATAATAATTGTAAAGCACAACCAATATGACTTCAAAGATACTGTAGGGTTCTACTTATTATGGGTTTTCTCGATTCTTCTTTGAGTTATTGGAATGGAAAGTTTGAGTTACTAACCATGTGGCTCAGTGTAGCCAATGACCATGTCTAGGACATTTGGCCACAGATACGCTACTCACCTTTGGGCCTCACTTCTGATTAGACCTGTCTTCTCGTGATGGACATGATTCAGCAAAACTTATTTAATTGCTTTTTATGTAAACACAGATTGTGTGGAAGTCGAAGAGTGGGTTCCTTGGCCCTGTCACTCCCCTATATAAAGTCAGCTATACCCGAACATGTGGTAATGGCAGGAATAAAGCTTCAGTTAGATACATCCGCAGTTCCTTGACTCTTCTACAGGATGGCCAAGTAAGGGATCCTGATGTCAGGTGCAGAGGAACCTTCTCATCAGGACAAAGAAATAGAGGTATATAGATGGTACATAGATGGCTAGGTGTTTCAAAAATCAAGTGTACAGATTACACAATTATACAAAGATTAACCTGTAGCAGCTGTGTAAGCAATGCTACAGACAGATTTAAACAGTTCAATGTATTATCTTCATGAGAATTGGGGGGTACAGATATAGTGTAGTTGGGTCTTCTGTTAAAAGTCTCTCAGTCAAGGAGGCATAGTATTCCTTCCTGAAATTTGAGTTCATCTTCCGTGCTCATATGATTGCTGGAAGAATTCCATTTCTTGCAGGGGAAAGACTATAGTCTGTTTCCTTAATGCTAGCTGAGTGCCCCTCTCACATTCTGAAAGTCTCTCTAGAACAACAACAACAACAATCATCAGAATCTCAGGCATCCAGATTCTCTTTTAAGGGGCTCACCTGTTTAACTCAGAGCCACCAAAGATTATCTCCATTATTCATTTAAAGACAACTATTCTGAGATCTTAATTGCATCTGTAATGTCTCTTCCCCATTGCCTTGAAGCATAATCTAATCAAGAGGGATACTATTATATCCACAGCTGCAGCCCAGACTTAATGAAAGGGTTGGGACTCTGGAGAACCACCTTTGTCTTCCCTTATGGGATTGGCATTTTTTACTTTCTCTTTCTCTCTGTCTCTCTATCTCTGTGTGTCTCTCTCCACATATATATGATGAGAGCATGTTACTTATAATTTGTTCTTTCATCCCATTAAATTTTAGTGTGTATTGCCTTATAATAAAGATTATCATACATATTCATGGTATATTTTTCAAACTCTGAAAGCATGTTGAAATAATACTTTATATAGTCCAAAGCTCTCATACCAATTCCATTATCAATTGCTTCAAAGCAGCAATTATAGAATGTTTTGCATTAAGAATCTAGTCCAAATTTCAGTAGTACATTTTAGCTTTTTTCTACTTTGACCTGAAACGGTTCTTCATCTTTCTTTGTCTCTCAGCTGTTATTCTTGAAGAATACAGGATAGTTCTTCCCTAGGAGTCAGCAAACTATAGCCTATGGATTAAATTCAGCCCTTGATGTTTTTTAATACAGTCCTATACATAGAACAATGGCGGTTTTTTATATATCATTAAAGGTTTTAAAACAAAACTCAGAAATAAGTGGCAAAACTCAGAGGTGATGCACAAAACCTGAAATAATTTTCTTTTCTGCTCTTTAACAAAAACAATATGAAAATCTATATTCAGTTTTATAACCTCTCACTGTAGATTTCTTTGATGATTGCTTTCCTTTGCATGATTATTTTCAGTGCTGCTTTGTACTGAAAGCAATATCATTGATATTATGCTCCTTTTAATATATTGTTCTGGCATCACATGATAGTTCTTTCTCCCGTTTTAAAGCTGTTAATTTGATCTTTTGATAAATCTGTCTTTTTTGCCTAATAACTAGTGCTTTTTGTATAATCATCTATATTGCTGGACAAAATTCTAAGACCATATAAACTATCAAAACTTTTCCTTAAAGTTTTGAGGACACTCAAGTAACATCACCGTAACAGTGTGACATCACTGTAACACTGTCATCCCGTTGCTCATCGATTTGCTCGAGCGGGCACCAGTAACGTCTCCATTGTGAAACTTGTTGTTACTGTTTTTGGCATATCAAATACACCACGGGTAGCTTGTCAGGCTCTGCTGTGCTGGCAGAATACTCTTGGTAGCTTGCTGGGCTCTCCAAGAGAGATGAAGGAACCAAATCCCGGTCAGCAGCATGCAAGGCAAACACCCTACTGGCTGGGCTATCCTCCAGCCCTGGTATAAATTGATATAAATATTAAAATAATTTTCATGATCTATGCTAACAAAACAAGTCAATTTTATGAGATATTTAATATTTTAAATTATCTTCTAAATGGTTAAGGGATTTATTTGCCTTTTAGAACTTACAGAATATTATAACCATCAATAAAATCAAGACCTAAATAGGTGAGGAGATAAGTTCATTTTATGTTTACATCAGCAGTTTCCAGAAGAGCAGAAATGACATCTTGCTCACCACAATATTCGTAGCATTTGACAGGAAAGACAGTACAGCAGGTAAGGTGCTTGCTCTGAACTCAACATGCCAGACCTGGCTTTGATTCCCCTCATCACATATAGTTCCCTGAGCTCCAGAAGTAGTAATCCCTGAAGCAGAGCCAGGAATAAGATATGTGCACTGTTGTGGCCCCAAAACAAAATAAACAAAAATAAAAGAAAACTCAGCAATGTATGTCCTTGGGGCTGGAGTGATAGCACAGTGGTTAGGGCATTTGCCTTGCACGTGGCCGACCCAGCTTCGATTCCCAGCAATCCATATGGATCCCTGAGCACCACCGGGAGTAATTCCTGAGTGCAGAGCCATGAAGAACCCCTGTGCATCACTAGGTGTGATCCAAAAAGAAAAAAAATAATAATGTATGTTCAAGATTTAAGTGTTTTTCTTTGTGGAAAAGAAAATTAGGTGAACAGAGGTAAGTATGGCATCTTTTGATTATTCCTACTAGATTCCATTAACAGTATGGTAGACATGAAATAATAAATTCTTATTCACCATTTTGTTTGCTTTCACTAAGTCTCATTTTATTGATAAGTTAAAAGTAGTAATTTTCTTTATCATTTCATCTACATACATAGCATATTACATATAAGGAATGACTTATTTTTTCTTAGTTATTGATTTATCTAGTCATTTCCATATCTGTAGTCACCACTCATCAACTCTTATTTTTTAATTGACTATATCAATGATTACCCATGTTTATTTTGCGGTTTGAGATATTAATCCAGGGCTTACACATAAAAGGTAGGCTGCATTATTTGATCACCCTATTATTTTGATATAAAATTTTTTCAAACTTAATTTTTTACCACTAATTTAAACACCATTGTTTACGAAGTTGTTCGTGATGATTTGTTACAGGCATTCAATATTAGAACACCAATCCTACCACCGCTGTCACCTTCCCCCCACCATTGTCTCCATTTTCCCAAGCTCCCCTCAAGCCTGCGTCTATAGCAGGGCCTCAGTAATTTATTTGATATTGCTTGTTAACACAACACGGTTAACAGAATAATCAAAAAAAAAAATCTCCATAGAATAAAATTTGTGTGAAAATTGTTGTATCTCATCATGGGGACAATAAGTCTTCGTCTGAGGGTTTGCTAAACTGTTGTTGCAATTTAAGCCTTTTGTGTTAGTGTTTTCCTTATTCAAGATTAGTTGACTTCGCTGTTGCATCCCATACAATCTTGTGTGCTCCTACTGGGATGTCAGTGCTGTAGAGTTTGGAGATGTTGCTCCAAAAAGCCCCCAGTATTTAACTGGGCAGTCTGGCCAGAGGCATGGCAGTAGCTCTGGGGTATGGGAGTAACTGCAGGGGCTTTGTTCAGGAGGGACTTGGCCCCACCTCTTCAAGATTGCTGGAGGTCTCAGTCAGAATCAGAAGTCCAAGACATTTTTATGACCAGTTGATCTCTTGTGAAACTTATTTCTGAGCCTCTGGAACAGGGTCTATATATGAGCATACCTGGGGGGGTGGGTGGGGGGTGGGCATGCTGTTGGACCTTCCAGAAGTATGAGGAAGTAGAGGGAGGTCACCAACCTTGGATCCAAGAAGGCCGAAGTTTTTAGCCAAAAAGACCCGTGTACCTGAGGTTTTTGGGAGAGTAGATTCTCTGTGGGGCTTAGTCCTGAGGCAGTGGGGTCCAGCCAGGGGCATGGGGGCAGCGTTAGTGTGTGGAAGTGACTGCTGGGTTTTGTTAGGGAGGGAACTGACCCACACCCTTCTGAGAATTCTCTGGAGATCAATCCAAGTCATAATCTCTAGTTGTATTTGTTATTATAACCAGGAAACAATATTTCTAAGATAAAAACACAAAAGAGTAGAGAGAGATCAAGAGTTGACAGAGGGTGGAAAAAGTAATACGTCATGGGTTACTATAAAACTTAGCAAGTCAGAAGGATTCTCAGGGTATAGATTATATTAAGGTAGTCTTAGTGTCCAAAGAGGGTAACTGCATTTAACAAAGATATATATCTTCCATTTTTCTATTTCTCCATTTTGTTGTGAAAAGATCCTGAATGTATGCTGTCCAAATGCTCAAAACTGAAGAAAATGTAAATGCTTTAAAAACTAGTTTTGGTAAAAAAAAATTTACTGGAAAATGATTTTCATGTGAGCAAATTAATTTAATCCTTGATGTGAATTAAAATATTTTATATTGGGGACATTATTGGTCCCTTTTAATTAAACTATATTAAGAAATAACATTTCTTTTTTTTTTTTTTATTTTTTTTTTATTTTTTTTTTTTTAATTTTATTGAATCACCATGTGGAGGGTTACATAGTTCTCAGGATTATGTCGGTTATACAGTTCTCAAACACCCTTCACTTCACCAGTGCCCATCTTCCATCACCAACCCCCCCAGTATACCTGCCGCCCCCTCCCACCTCCCCAGTCCCAACCCTTGCACATGATATGTTTCACTTCGTTTACGCCTTATTTCGATTACATTCCATGTTTCAACACACAACTCACTACCGTTGTTGGGGTTTCCCCCCAAAAAGAAAAGCAGTCCTATTGCCAAGGAGGCATTTGATAGTTCTCCATTGCTAAGAATATAGAGATATTAAGTCCCGCTGTTTGTTACATAGTTTTTCTTTTTCCCCCTTGCCCCGCGCCACCGAGTTCACGCCTGTTTTAGTAATCTCCACGCTGCCTGACAAGGGAAAAAAAAACCGAAAAGGATGGTTATTTCCCGTCATCAGCAGGCGTGGGGCTCTGGCTTAGTTGATAGACTTGTAGAGTATCTGCAAGCAGTCTCTGGAACCGAAGGTCTTGCGCTGGTATCGGCTCCGGCTCGAGATTCCACCAGCGTCCCGCTGTTCCTTGTACATAATTTTTCCCCTTATATCCCATTCCCACGCCACCAGGTCTGTTTGCTTAATGGACATCACACTGTAGTTGATAACACACGCATTTCTTCCCGAGAAAGAAGAAAATTTCTTCTCAGCCGGCGTGGGGATATAGCTTAGTTCAGTCTAGTGAGATGGCTACCACTTTGATTGCCTTCAATATTTCAGCAACAGACTTACTATTAGGATCTCCCACAAAAGTCCGCCCCATTAGAAAGGAACCATTACATATTGCTCATACTAAGATGACATTAAGTCGCGCGGCCGCGACAGCGGCCGCGCGGTTTTGGGTTTCTGTATAAAGTCCAGGGAAAGTACAACCAGAAATAACATCACTACAAACTTTTACCCTTTTATGGTGCTCATAAGATGGAGAAACCTAGAGAGAGGCTCGGCGTCTCCGTCTTGCGCTCAGGAAAACCGCGGCCCCTGCGCTGTGCTCAGGAGGGAGGAGTTGAGAGAGAGACAGGTTAAAAGAATTGGGAGATGCCCGGGTCCCACAGCTTCAGCACGCCGTGGGGTCTCTGGTCCCATGCCGGAATTAGTTCAGTGGGCTGCTTGGGGTCCGAGGGCGCTCCCTCGGGCCCCTCCATCATACTCCTTCCACGGCCGGGTCCAAAAGGAAGCACACGTGGGGGAGGTGGGTTTAAGTATCTAACTGCGGTGGGCGGGGGTCGCTGCCCCCGCCCCCTGGGGACTCCCGCAAGCGCGCTCACGTCCTGTTTTGGCTGGATCGGCGTCTCCGTTTTGCGCTCAGGAAAACCGCGGCCCCTGCGCTGTGCTCAGGAGGGAGGAGTTGAGAGAGAGACAGGTTAAAAGAATTGGGAGATGCCCGGGTCCCACAGCTTCAGCACGCCGTGGGGTCTCTGGTCCCATGCCGGAATTAGTTCAGTGGGCTGCTTGGGGTCCGAGGGCGCTCCCTCGGGCCCCTCCATCATGCTCCTTCCACAGCCGGGTCCAAAAGCAAGAAATAACATTTCATTAAAAGACAGAGGTCTAAGATAAATGAGGATGGAAGTATAGGAAGTAGTGAGAGAAAATGTAGAGTACATGCAGAAATTCAAAGTGATGATAGATTCCCTTCACGCAGTGTGACCTGGAAATTACTGTGACAGTAAAAGTTAGCTGTATTGTCAAAAGGACATTTTAGAATGCAGATAAAGGAAGGTGTAACACCAGTGGAAGTGTGTCTTTACTCCTCAGTCATGATGTTCAACCCCCTTTGCCATAAAGTGGTGCGTCAAAGACCATATGGGATGGTGGTGGATCAAACTTGGGTTGGCCACGTGCAAGCAAGTATCTTATTCATTGCAGCATGGCTCTGACCACTGATCTATGCATCTTGTAAAAGGATTTATGAAATTATAGATCTTAAAAGCCTTTATGCAAAAAGTGTTAAGCATATTCTGTGACTCCTGAGAGCAGTTGCTTATCCCAAATATGTGGCTTTATAAGTTTAATTTTTTAAATCATATTAGCAGAACAGGTAGTTGGAAGAACTTGAAGATTAAGTTTTCAAGTATGATACTGACATTCTTGTATTCAGACTGTTGTTTTCTTTTTTATTTTCAAAGGAGATCTCAAATATAGTCCACCACTATCACAAATTATGCACCCATACTCAGATTATTAAGTGCAATCAATAGTTTTAATAAATAGAATTTAGAAATGCAAAGTAAGAAGTGTGAACAGAGCTGCAAATTTATGGAAAAACAATCACTAATATACTAAACAGTAAAAAAAATTAATTGTTATGAATGGTCAGAGAGAATGCTATTCCTATAAAAGTTTGTGTAAAGTAGTAAAATAATATGGTATTAAAGAGAAGGTAATAACGTTTGATTATTTACTTTTTATTTATTTGAGGGTAGGTGGGCCATATCTGATGATGCCGTGGTGTTTTTTCTGCCTTTGTGCTCAGGAGGGACTCCTGGGGATGGAAGTATGTGGGACCAGGAGATGAACCAAGGTCAGTGGCATATAAAGCAAGCACCTTACCTTTTGTACTACCTCTTAGGTCTTGTATCATAATTTATAAAATAATCAAAAGGTTATATGAGAATTGTATCATGCCAAGTATCAGAAAAAAAACACCTAAAATTCAGATACAAGAAATCGTGATCTTTAAGTGTAACATTGTCAAATGTGTCATGCTCAAGAGTGATGGGGCTTTGCATGGGTAGGGTGCACCTGTTTTTAATCACTGGACTAAGTTGGAAGTAGAAGAGACTTCTACTTATTTAATGCTTCATATCTGAAAGAAATGAAATATTGGTGTTTAGGAGTTATTGCAAAAAATATTTATGACATGAAAACATTTGTCACACTATCTTTTAAATAGATAAACTAAGACATTTTACCAATTGGATGTCAATTGTACTGACAAAACCAACAAATATGGTGATAGCAAATGAAGAAATTATAAAGATTATGGCATAAGTATGGAAACAAAAGGAATTTTTCAAAGTCAGTTTGATCACTTATGATTTTGACATGAAAATAACAACATGAAAAATTAACATGAAAATTATCTAAGAGATAGCAGACAGGACATAAAATAAAACTAGTTATGCAGTGAAATTGTCCTACAAAAACAGCTTGGACACATATGAAGCTAGTGTAATTTACCCACAAATATTTCAACACTTTCTAAAAATTTACAGGATATATCTAATTAAAGTATTTTAAGGTGAATTAAGGTCTTTTATAAAAAAGGGAGAGATGCAATGGGAGAGAAAGAAATACTTACAATTAAGTATTCATTCTCGAAGGTTTTGAAGCTTTGGACTAAAATTAGCTATTTTATTCCCCTAAAACTGAAGTTCAGTATGAAGATGTAATGACAAATGAAATCAGACTAACTCATTTTTCTTAATGTTTCTCCATCTGTTCATTTTCTTTGGCTGTGCCTACAGTTTAGGCATACACCTGAAAGCCCGAAATCCTAGGAGACCAACTTGGCAGTCATTAGAACATTGTTTTTGAAGATAAAGACACAGATGACTCATTTAAGGTGGAAATACAATGTGAGGAGAGGAGTTGACCCAGAAATGAACTCCAGACTGCCAACATTTGTTAGAAAAAGATGATGTTAGCAATGAAACTTACGAAGCAGTAGTTTAAAAGGTAAATAGAAAGCCATGGCTTATGTAGAAAATTCACCAAAATTTACCAAGAAATGGTTGAGCAAGAACCAGAGGGTTTGACAGCAACTCTTAGGTCTAATTTGTGCAGTGTTCTTTGGGGAAATATTGGGGGAAGAACTGGATTGAAGTTTTGGAAAAAGTCAAATGTATTTTAGAAAATTTAGGTCGTATACATTCACTCCTTTTAGAGTTCATCATGGAAGAAGAGACCTACGGGGGTGGAAAGTAGGTGTCACAGAGAATAGCTTATGTTTGAGTGATAAGGGAAGGTTAGGATACAAAGGAAGGCTGAAGATTTAGTGTAGGAAAGTAACCCACAGAGAAAAGAGATAAGAAGGGAGGATCACTGGGCTCCTCCGCACATGTATGAGATTTATTCTTTGATAGGAGGGACAAGGCATCAATTCCACAGCAGGAACGAAAGCATATGTGTTGATGCTGGGAACTTTGAAGATTTAAGAAGGGTTTTTGAGTGGAAAATGTTGCTCAATCAATACCTTTTAATAAGTCCCTTCAAACACTTCAGACAGAAACTCAAGGCACTCCAATATGAATTAAAATTTTCATATGGTGCCTTTTTCTATAAACACACAAATCTAGCTGGATAAAAGTTCATATCCCCAAAAGTACTAACTATATATTTTTTCCTTGCTATTTTGCCATCCTCTCTTCAGTGAATTGATCTCTTCTGTAAGCCTGATGTAAATTCTTTCCTCTCAATAAAATCCCCTTTACTTGCAGAAATTTTTGCCTACTTTGAATTTGCCAAATGCTCACTAATTGTGCTGAGAAGAGAACTCTGTAGGTGAAGTGAAGAGATGCAATGTTACTCATTTATTTTATAAAATTATGGTGTTTGTTTAGAGCCTAGATAGGTAGAAGGCCAGAAAGGCTGCTTCTTAAAGAACTGCAAATGAAAATTATTGAAAATTATTGTAAGGTTCCAAACAAAAAGAGAAAATTGTGCTTAAACTAAGACAAGGAGAATGGTAATATGTCTGAATGTTGAGACATGTAGAAGGTATATCAATCTTTGTGATCTATGTTAAGAATTAATTATAGGAAAAATAATTGATTATAGGCCATGTGAGAGAATAATGATGGCTTTATCATTTTTAATTTAAAGAATTGATATGGTCTGACAATATAAACCATATAAGTGGAGTTGGGGAAGATACTAAATTTACTTTGGCCATGGTGATTTAAGGTTCTGACGGATGTATGTTTGAGAACAATCTGGCAATAAAGAACCATTCCAGGCTGAGAATAAAGATTTGAGAATACCATTCTCTACCATTGAATTAATTTACATCTCTACTTGCTAATATGCTCACCCAAGAAAAAAAATTACCAAGTGAATAGAGAACTGAAGAAAGAAGAAAATCAGGAAAATAAAAGGAGCTCTTGAAGGGCTATGTGAATAAAGACACGAAAATGTGGAAGAAAAATGAAAAATGATGTCAGGCAGTGAAGAGAAAGGAGTTTTGTGAGGAATATATTACTCTACATTGTCATATTTCTATTAAAGATGAAAACTAAATAGAATCTATAGCTGATTGCCTGGCCAGCATATCCTGAAGTGGGTAATACCACCTGCCAGGGATGCTGGAATCAAGCAGGGTGGCCATACTAGTTTTGAGTTCAATTGAAGGGCAGTTTCTGTTTCTTAATGATAGTAGACTTCCAGGGTGGAGTTCTGAGCTTTTATTGTCTTCAGAAAAGGGGTTAGTTGGACAAATAAACTTGGAAACCTCTGGTAGAAAAGAGTGATTTCTGTGTTCAGTTTAATGTATATATCAAGATACCATGAGGTGTGATAAAGTAATAGCAATGATCTGGAAACAGAAATCAGTTATGTATTTATTATCTCTCCACTCTAAATACAACTTTCAATATATCTTCTATTAAGTACAAAAGAGTTACTTGATACACACCTATTTTAAAGTGACCATGATGCTAAGCTTTCTGGGTAAGAGGATGCTGGAGGGATCGGGGAAAGAGGGGGACTCATCATGCATTTTAGGATCCACAGACAGGAGGTACAGATGTGAGCACAACTTGTGAAGTGAAAACTTGCTACAGACTCACACTATGTTTTTTTTTTTCTGAGATCACATACCCTTGCCTTGTTAGTATTTCTGTACCCCATTGGACTCAGAAACCTGAGTCTTTCCCACTCCGAAGGCCTCCTTCCTGCTCTAGATATCCTATAACATATTTTTACAATCAGTTTGTAATCACCTGATGCCTTCCTCCTATACTCCAAGTGCGTGTCAGTTTCTGGAACAAATGACCGCAAATTTGGTGACTTAAATACACATTTGCAACCTAAATTTTACTGCAGATTAGAAGTCCAACATATCTTACTGACATAAAATGAAGGGAGGTTCTTTTTGGAGGGTCTAGAATGGAACGTGTTTCTTGATTTTCTTCTACTTTTAGAAGCTACCCACATTTATTGGCTGGTGGACCCTTTCTCCATCTTCAAAGTCATTCTTCTTGCATTACTTTGGTGATTCTCAGTAACGACATCTCTCTGTCTGCAGGTAGGGAAAAACTTTTCCACTTTTGAGTGGGCTGTGTTGGGACCATCCAGACAATTCAGGACAATATCTACTTTTCAAGATTCTTAATTTAGTCCCATTTAAAAATTCCTTTTATAATGTATGGTAACATATACATAGATTCTAGAAATTAAGATATGGCTAGCTTTTGAGGGGTGAGTATTCTGTATATCTTAGCAGGTCATTGCTATCTCAGCAATACCAAATTAATTTTGTTGTAGAAAAAGCCAGAACACTTCTTTGCCTTTTGATAGATCAAGTTCCATTAAATGAGAAAGAAATCTTTTAAAGTTTATCCTTCTTGAGTATTCTTACTCAGCCATAAGATACCATGTAGTTTTTTTTTCTTTTTGGGTCACACCTGGTGATACACAGGGGTCACTTCTGGCTCTGCATTCAGGAATTACCCCAGTGGTGCTCAGGGGATCATATGGGATGCTGGGAATCGAGCCCCAGTTGGCTGCATGCAAGACAAAAGCCCTACCCACTGTGCTATCACTCCAGCCCCACCATGTAGAATATTTTTTTAATCTTATAGCTTACTATTTTATCACAGTGAGTACTTATTTGTTATTATTTTTCTAGTTAACATACTGAAAAAATAGACCCAGCCTACTAGAGCTTATTTGAATATATTTTATAAAAGTGGCATCTAAATGGAAAATACTAAAATTATAAGTAGGAATGTGCAACAAAACAAATCAAAAGTATTAGTTTCAGCTTGAGGAAATTCTTAGCACTCTAGTAAGTGAAGGAAAGAATCAATGTAGAAATAAAATAAAGGCTCTAGAAAAAAATATTTTCATGAAGACTAGAATCTAGTCCAGAATTAAAACACTGATTATCAACTGTGGGAAAAAAAATTAAATTTCCAATTCCAGGCTTTCTCTTCATTCTAATTTAATTGGTCTGGATTTAATTGGAATTTCTGGTTTAATTGGTCTTGGGTGAACCCTTAGTATCACTTTCTTTGATGGTTAGCAGTGGGGAGGTAAGAACAGCAAATGTATAGACATAACAGAGCAAACTTTTAATGAGTACCACTGTGATGATCTCAATTGTATATGATAAATTGAAGACTATATATCCATCGTTGACAGTGAGGCGGGAATTATCTAAGGGATTTTTGACATTTGCAGATACTGACCAGGGAAGCCATGAACTATACAACTTAGTGTTTAATAACATCGATTCAAGAGTCATAGTTAGAAGTTCAGCCAAAATAACAAACATGTGAAAAATAATGCTAAATTGCACTTATGAGCAGCCATAGAGGCAACAAGAAGGGGAGAGAAAAATGAAGCTTAGATGGTAGGCAAAGACCTCAAGGTACAGAACCTAACATGTCGGTCACAAAAGAAAAGTTAGTAGTAAACATTCTTGACACTAACTTGGCAACCTGCTTCACAGTTTCTCAGCAGATTTGTCCAGCTAGAGCAGATTTAAAGCAAAATAATGAGAGAAACTGAATATATTGGTTTCAGTTAGGGCAAGATACACTATAGTAAGGAAGGACGTGGATGTCACTCTTGGGACCGTGAGGTTTATTTTATAGATGATGAAAAGCCTCTGTCCTGGGCAACTTCTGTGTTTTTTCTCCTGCCTTTTGCAACACTGTGTTTGTTATTGATGGTGCTCTGGAAATTGCCCAACTAGTCTCATTGGGGGGTCCCAGTTATCTGAGGCTTAGTTCTGAACCCACAATTAAAAAGGATGTGTTGCTGAGTGAAAAATGTTCGTTTTAGAATATCATGGGTCAAAATACAATTCAAACATTTTAAAGGTTATAGTAATGGAGAGGATATTTTAAGATATTAAAAAGAGTCCCCTTTCTGTATTGTATTTGTTCTTGGCTTTTATATGGGGTTTTGTTTTCCCCCATCAAACAGTCCATATTAAATGGGTCCATGAAATTTTCTAATATCTACAAATGAAAACAGATCAACCAAAAGAGTTAAACTAGTCTGTATCATCTGGCTTCTAGAAATCCATATTGATGATGCCCAGTGTTTGAAGAAGACACTCTTGATTTCCATATAAAAAATAAAGCTTAGAGGGTATCCTTAAAAAAAAAAAAAAACAATGATGTTAAACAAGGTAAGGCATGAAGTAGAATCTTACTAATATTATTAAGGAAATATAGGAAGTTCATAGTTTGGCCTATCAGAAGAAGATAAAAAAAAATCCCGTGTAATATTAGAGGGGGTAGTCAAAACGAAATGGTGAGAAGGAACAGAAGGACGGGATGGAATAATCTGTGTTTACCACTGAGAATTGAAATCTCAGTTGGAATGGAATTTATTTTTTAAAATCCAGATAAATTTGGATGAATCTAAAGACATCAGGTGCATGTCTCTCCCCTCCATGCATTTTCGAAACCCTCTTAAGGGAATCGAAGTTTAAGGCATTACGTTCAACATGCACAGAAATTAAAGAGAAGAAATAGTACCTCTCCAGTGTTACGTAAAGAACAGTTATTTCAGCACCAGAATTTGTTTGCTCCTAAGCGTCCTCATATGTCTTCCTAGTGAAAGAATATTTGAGGGTATATTTTAAGTACAATTATTTCCATGTGTTTAAATTTCCAGTCTACTCCTTTTAAGCTATAATAGCCTGAGGATTCACTCCTTATCTCTCAACTATAGTTCTTCACCCATTTTACAAAAAAAAAAAAAGCATGTTTCTTGAGCACTCTACCAGCTGTATAAACCTGAGACCGAAAAGAGAAAAGAAAGGAAAAGAAAAGAAAAGAAAAGAAAAGAAAAGAAAAGAAAAGAAAAGAAGAGAAAAGAAGAGAGATAATTTCATTGTATTTTCCTCATTTCTGTTCTCATATCGTCTTACATTATATTGGTGGTGCATTCCGTTGTTTCTTTGAGCTCCTTATGCAAACTTAATTTAACTCCATCTAAATTCCTTATCAGAGAGGTTATATAGCTCATTAGTAGGAGTTGGGTCATCTGAGCTTGCTTCTTTACTCAGTAAGGCTGGTGGGTTTCTGAGTTGCTTTATCATTGTGACCTTTGCAGTTTGGAGCTGAAATGGGGTGTTGTATGTTTAGGAACCCACTGTTAGTATGTCTTTGTATGTTTATAGTGAATTACTAAGAGGTAAAGAAATGCATTCTTCATGTGTGGGGTTCTCTCTTACTTGTGGTGCAGAATGGCACTCCAGAATTCAGTGTAGGGGTCCTGACACCATACCTGCCTGTTTTATTGAGTTTTCGGGTCCCGTTTACTGTTACATTTTGATTAGGGTATATTGTTTCTTGCTCACTGTTGCTTTTGTTTTGGCAAAGAATATTGATTGAAGTAGAGGCTAGTGGACTAGTGGCCGAATGTGGTTGAGGTGGCCAGGCTGCCTGACTGAGAGTTCTGAGTAAGAGGCTCATTAGTGAATCATGGGATATGGTGGGGGAGATTAACTGAGGTTCGGAAAACCACGCCCACCGGTCTTTTAACTTGTAACGTTCCAAGGATTATTGCCCTGCAGTTTCCATCACTGGTTCCAAATCAATGCCAACTTCGGCTCACAGTTAAAAATCTTCCGCACCATGTCTTTCAGTCCTAGCCCGCAACGTTGAGAGATAATTTGAATAAATGGTTTTTCAGGTAAGGTTAATGACTCTCTAGGTTTAAAATAGTACTTTGGAGACCAGAGGGATAGTATAGCAGGCAAGGAACTTGTCTTGCAGATGATCCAACTTTAATCCCCAGTAAGCATATGGTCTTCCGAGGACTATCAGGAGTGATCCCTGAGCACAGCCTGGTCTAGCCCAATAATCAAAATCAAACAAGCAGATAAAAATAGATAGCTTTGTGAATCAGGTGGATATTCAGTACTTATGTTAAAAACTCAGGTAAGGTTTACTGAGCCATCAGCTGTTAAGCTAGTAAAAATACTTATGAGTATAGATCACTTTTTTATACATTTGGCATAAAACTGAAGAATACATGGCATTTGTCAAAGTAAAATGATCACCATTAAACTCACATATGTAAATAATACTTCTGAATATTTACTATAAAAACGTTTTAAATGAGAAGCACTGATTTTTAAATGAGAAGTCTTGTTTTCAGTCAGTAACGTGTAACATTCATTCATTATTGAATAGAAAATCATGTTTCATGGGGAATGTATTAGCAATACATTTTTATCTTTAACTTAAACATTTAACTTTGTGATACACTTGGCTACTTAGCTAACTTAAGCGCTAATAAGATGGAATTGATAAGCATGGTAACACAATTTTGTTTTTTGGTGCTCCTGGTCACAAAAATAAAAAAGAAATAACTAATTGCATTTTATAGAAAATACAATTCTGTGAATCAAGACAATTTCACTCTAAATCAATGTTGTTCTAAAAGTAAAATAAGGGACCAGAGAGAATATATAGGAGATAAGTCACTTGCCTTGCATGCAGTTGCTTTGGCTGTGATCCTGGTTCAAGCTCAGGCTATAAATGGCCTCTTGAGTACTGCCTGGAGTGATCTGAGTAAGCCCTGAGCACTGCTGGGTGTAGCATAAGGAAAAAGCACAAATAAAAAATCGGTATCATAAAGCAATAAGCATACAGTTGTACATTGTTAAATGACAGAAACATGGTTTGAGAGGTGCTTCATTAGGCAATTTAATCTTGAGCATAATACTTCTGTAAGGATACTTCTATAAAACTAGATCTTATTGCTTAGAGCATACCTCGATTTAATATAAGGGGCAGCAACTATCCCTTAAGTCCATTGCTAGAGAGAGTATTATGTGCACTGGGCTGTCTCAGCATGCCCTCAGAGATGGAATTGCTTGTTGTGGGAGAGTTCTTGGAGAGTCCTGCACATGTATCTTGCTGTCTAACTGTTGGTTTATCTAGTAGAAACTTGCCTCCTCTTCAGTGATCTTGAGTCTACCTGGAGACTAACTAGAAGGAGTATGAGAAGGCAAGCCTGACTATTCAAGAGTTCTGGAAGTCTCTACATACACTACAGTTCCCGGAATGCTTTCGATGAAAGCAATTCACAAATCTGTCCCAGGGTCAAATGGAAGATGCAAAGCAAGGTACAAAGCAAGGTACAAAGCATCAGACCACGTTTATAATCCGCCACAGGGTTATAATTTGAAGAGTTTCAAACATTAAAATATATATGAATAAATTTTTTAGGAAAAGTGAAATGCAAATAGAAACTGTGGAGGTAAAGGGCCAAGTTAAAATTTGTGACTTTTGAAGAAGAGTTTGTTCAATGTGTTTAATATGGATGATGCTGAAATCATTATGAATTCAATTATATTGGATACATTTTAAAAAGTGGTGCAGCAGTTCTATTTTAAAATGTCAATATTTACCACATACTAAACTTATATCCTTTGCAACTATTTAAACTTACGATGAAGCTAAACTAAAAATGTGTGTAAGTGTTGAATATATTTTCAAAATTATTTTAGGGAGTATATAAGCAAAATAAATTGAATTCCATATTGATGCTAAGTTTCCAGAACCTGGAAAGAATATGGAAATTCTCAAATACTAGTGAACTAGAAGTGGGTTAGAACAAAGCTCATCTATGTCTTATTTTCTCTTTTGGGATTTTTGGACCACACTCACCAGTGCTCAGGAGAGTCTCCTAACTTGGGGCTTGGGTATTGCTCCCTGCAATTCTGAGAGACCACAAGGTACTGAGAGTAAATCCCAGACCTCCTGCCCATGAAGCACATGCTCTGAATTGTGGATATTTCTCTATCTCTCACCAAGTTTAGGAATCTATGCCAAGAGATAATACCAGAAAGTCCCATAGAACATCCACAGTAGGGCCTAAGCCAACCTTTCTTTGGTTCAAGACTTAGATAGCCGACTTCTCTGTCCTGTGGAGAGTATTTCCGTATTAAGTGCCAAAAATTGAATGCCTTGTGATATAGCCAGAAATCCAATACCAGAAATACCTTAATTAGACCAACAGGTCTGTTACTCCATGCATAGGGTAATTACAGAATTGAGATAGGAAACAGATGCCATAACTTATAGATTGTTGGCAGAAGAAAAATAAACAGAAGGGAATCTCATAGAGGAAATATTTTTCTTAAAGAATTTGAACTTGTACCCAACTGATATTCCTAACTCAGCAGGAACAGTACAGGAAAGAACCAAGGCCAATTCAGGAGTCACATCAGAGCAAGTACAATTAGTACCATGATGATTAGTCAGAAAACAGCAGAAAGAGCATCTTCGCTGGGCCTGAGTGTGAAGCCCAGATATGAGCTACCTCTTCCCATGTCAAGAGACTTTAGGAGATTTCTCGGATAAGATCTTAGGAAGGAGGATGTACAAGGGTTCATCTTTGAGAAACAGGTCACTTTCTGATTTATGACCCATAAAAGATTATGAAAGGACATGGTCACTGCTAAGGTGCTGTAACTATAAAAATTAAAAGGTTGATGATAACCACACATATGAATCTGTGTTTGAGATTAAAAAAATACTTTCTATTTATTCACCAAAATTGCAGCTTATATACCAATTCCTTCTATTGACTAAGTTTTAAATAACAAAATAATAAATACATAAATCTGTCACTTATAAAATGCTATAAAATTTAAATGGTCTCTTTAAGTGATAATTTTGAGATTTTTAACATTAATGTTATAGTATTTTATTTTATATCTTTAAAAATATCTGTTTGAAACAAGTTTAAACTCAAAGAACGTCAATATAATTTAAGAACAGATAACTCAGTAATTTCTAATCTGGATGGATTATATTTTTTTTAGATATGTGCAATGTATATATATACATTGTATATATATATTTGTACATGCTTTCTTTATATGCTTATTTGTAGTATATATGTATAATGTATGCATGGAAACAAATGGAAAATTAAGTCCTTGTAATCTATAATGCTTACACTGTGTATTTCTTTCATCTACTCATTTTGTAAATAAGTGGTGTCTAGTTTTGACGGAAAAACTAAATTATGCAAGTATCAAGATGTAGTCCCCGCCTGAAGCCAGCAAATTAACTAAATGATCTTCAATTTTCTTTCCAAGTCCTATGATTTAATGAGGTTTGCAAAAGATGACTAAACACAAAAATCTGTGGACATGCTGTCCACAGTGAGTGTCTGCCTGTAGAACAGTGCTCCCGAGGCTTGATAAGTAAAGGGATTGTGCCCTTTTCTATTGAAGGACTGAGACTCATTACATGTATTCATGAGGTATTTACCAAAACCCATTAAAGTAATTGCCTTGGCCTCTTTGTTGTGAGGTCAGGAAAATAGGACAGAACGAGGGAGTATTTTCTAGGATCGGCTTCAAGAAGTGACCCAGGAATGTGCACGCAGAGATAAATGTCTGTGGCAGTCACGTCCAGTCAAGAGACACGAATCATAATAGCTCTTAATGAAGAGGATTTATTAGGCAGAATGAAATCCATGTAAATAATTGTTAACTATATTGACTGTTAAGGCAAAATAAAACCCACATCAGAGAAATGCGGCAGTTCCACAGCTACACACACCATGGTGAAAAGGGGTCCTCTGAGAGGGACTGCAAGAGTTTAATACCGGGTCCTTTTGAAGACACAGCACTCGACAACAAGGAAGCAAACAACAGGATTTGAAAATGGGCAGAAGATCTGAAAGAGGCACTTCTCAGAAGACATACAGATGGCCAAGAGGCACGAAATAAAGATGCTCATCATCTCTACTAGGGAAATGCAAATGTAAGCATTAATGAGTTGAAATCTCAGAGAAGGACTATGATCCAAGAGACAAGAGAAAACAAGTGTTACAGAGGATGTGGAGAAAGCGACACTTAGGCACTTGGTGGGATTGTGAATTGGTGCAGCCATTATGGGAAGTGATGTGGAGGATCGCAAAGAATTAACAGAAAATCTACATGGTCCAGTTTTCCCACCTCTGGGTATTGACTTCTGAAACAGAGTGAGACTAGTTCAGAAAAAGGTGTGCACCCCTGTGTCCTGGGCAATATGGAGAAGAATAGGTATCCACCGAGAGAAGAATGAGCAAATGCCACATGGTATATACAGAATATATACTACTCAGTTACCAAAATAAGGGGGGTGGTGGTGAATAAAATTCTGCCACTTAGAGCAGGACTAGATCTAAAGGTCACTCTGCATAGTGAATTAAGTTTAAAGAAGAAAAACAAATGCCATAATTTCACTCATATGTGGTATCCAGAGAAAGCAAACAAAGGAATGAACTAAGTAAAACAAAAATTCACTTTAAGATAAACAAAGGGAAGGAATTCAGGCTGTTAGATACTGGTGCCCGGGATGGTTTTGCAAGTGTTACAGAAATTCTGAAATGGAGTTAATTGCTGCTTCTTCAGAGAACTGCTGCTGTTGGAGTGAAGAAATATGATCTGGGGAGATGTGGAAGGTATAATTCTTCAACTGCAGTGCACTGTCATCCCTGCTGTTCATCGATTTGCTCAAGTGGGCACCAGTAACGTCTCCATTGTGAGACTTGTTGTTACTATTTTTGGCATATCGAATATGCCACGGGTAGCTGGCCAGGCTCTGCCTTGCGGGCGGGATAGTCTTCGTAGCTTGCTGGACTCTCCAAGAGAGGGAAGGAGGAATCAAACCCCAGTCGGCCTCGTGCAAGGCAAACACCCTACCTGCTGTGCTATCAGTCTAGTTCACAGTGCGGTGGTAATAAATAATACTATATTATAAACTTCAAAGTGGATGACTCTAGATCTAAATTGATTACACCATTTAAAAAGTAATAATAATTATACACTGTTATACAGCTAACAGTGCAATATATAAATGCATCAAATGTTCCCACTGTATATTTATACTATATGCTTACGTGTGGTACATCATAGTTCACTAAAAATATATTTTTAAGAGAAGTACTAAACAAGACTATTTCTCTTCTTTCTCCTCTAGATTTGCAGTAGCACCCCTGCTGGCTGAGATTTACAGGGCAGTGGTTACAGAGCAGAAATGCAGTTCACAATCCCAGCTCCAGCAAGAAGAAACAGAACACAGAGCACACATCTGAAACTAAAGATTGCTCACGTAACAATGGAAATAGGTTACAAATGATCACAATTTTTAAAAAATCTACAGGAAAAAGATATTTGATGGAAGTGTGCATTCACAAGACCAATACAAAAAAATTGAGAAATGACGAGAACAGTAAATTTTTGACTTTTATAGAAAATTTTCTTCATAAGAAATCCACAATGCTGGAGACTTGAGAGATTGTCAGGGGTTGAGGTGCATGCTTTGTATAAGGCTGACCTCAGTTTGCTCCCCTGCAAGGCATGGTCCCCTTAGCACTGCTGTGTTCAGCCCTGTGGGTCCTGGAGGTCCACAGAACAGCAGGACTCGAGCAGTGCCAACTCCTTGGACACTTCCATTGTCACATAGGCTGAGAATCACCCAGTGGACCCCCGGGCCTCCTGAGCACTGCTGAGAACCCCCACAAAAGTTATCAAAAACAACTAAAACAAAAAGAATGAATAAATCTGGTTTACAAACAGACACAATCTGCTTCAAATGATATATCATATCTTAATATTTAATTAGAAAATGATTCTGGTGTTGTATGGTAAAAATGCAGATGATTTGTATTCCAAATATACTTAGGGCCTAGACTCACTTTTTGGTGGGGAGAGTTAAGATTCTGAGGTCATCCCTCTGAGACTGCTTGATTCAGAAGGCATCTATTTGGCACTGTAGAGACCTTCAGTTGGGTTAACGGAAGGAGAAAAATGTCATCCCTGTGTGTTCTGAAGTTAGTAAACTGGTCTCAGCTCTTCAATTTAATCATTACATGTTGTAAGTTCACAAAGTAAACCTTGGGGGCTGCTGCTGAGATGTGCATGTGCATTTCTGGCTCTGAGCCACCTCCCCGGGGCCTTGCCTCCCACCTCCCCAGGGCCCCCCAACAGAGACACAGAGAGATGAGCCAGGGAGGCTGGGTACCACAATCTGATGGTGAAAATGGCTCATTTAATGCAGAGTTGCTTGCATACTTATAGAACATCTGAAGGGGGGTTGAGGTAAGGTGTGATTGGTCCTTTACATAGATAAGGATGTGGCAGAGGAAATTGTCTTGGGGACATCAACTCCAGAAGACACTCTGTCTCCCAGGGACATCTACATTGCTTTTATCTTTCCCTCTAGTTGTATAAGTTATCAATCCTTGCAGTTGTTTGGATAAACACAGTAAGAGACAAAGATCCCAACACTTAGCCCTCCGGGCTGAGAGCAAGCAAGGCTTTAACACTTAGTTCTCTGGGCCCTGAGAACAAGCAAGGCTTTAACCATAAACCCTAAGTCCTCAGGCCAGTTCAGCTATTCCTTTTCCATGGGGGTCATGTCTCTTAAGTTGTAACAGTTTGCATCAAGACCATGCATTTATGCTTTCTAGAATGTCCCATTTCTATGCCGGGTATCTTTGCCATTCGCCCCGGGTCCATCCCAGTCCCACAGCAGGACCTCCCTTTGGGGGTGTTAGGAACTACAGAAACTAATGCCTGAGTCAAGTAATTAATTATGACCAAATAATTATGCCCAGGAACAGATACATTTCAGAGTTAGTCAACTCCCAAAGATTAGGAGCATAGCATTAATGGTCTTTCTGTGTTTAACCAAAGAACATTGCTCTATAATAAAATATAAAAAGGCTATAGGGGAAATAGAAAAGCAGGTACAAATATACACCACTTCAAATACAAAGCAGTACAAATACAAGCTCAGAATTACCAGAAAGTTTAGGCTTACGAGTAATCAAGACTGACTTGGGGGACTGTGACAATGAGAGGTAAAATATAAGGGAAATGTTAAAGATAAACTTTAACTAAATTAGGGATGCTAGCAAGAATATGTTAAACTTCTCTCGTAGGGATAAAGGGGGCAATTCACTGATGAAACCTAAAACACTTAGGGTTGATATCCAACAACATACGACTTCTATTCTTTTTGGAAATTATCTATTACCCATCCTAAAAATGTAAATGTATGGGAACAATGGATTTTTGCGTTGCATTAGATTCTCCCATCTAACTGATAATTCTTTTCCACTTGTTTTTATTGTTCACACAACAAATTTCATGTCAAATAAAGTCATAATCAAAATAAGAATCAATCAGTGAATGAGAAAGTTCTTTAAGAAGACCCCAATAAATTTTAAGATGTTGATTTAAAATTGAGAACTTTGTCAAAGTCAGAGACCTGATTTTGAGACCTACTTCAGAATCACCAAAATATAACCCACTAACTCTTCATCCACAGTAATTTTCACTACTTGGGGCTGCCTCTCTAGAATTGACATAAGTCATTTCAGTTACAATGTGAAGAACTATGAATATGGACTAAAATTGTCTGAAACTAAAGGACAAGCCAAGTTGAATAAAGACATGACCTGGGTTGTTTTCATTTCCATTTAATGCCATATCTGTTGGACAAACAACTGTAAATAGTCAATAACATCAGCTATTTCCATCCCTGGAACCATATGTTCTATTATGAATATTGTTTAAATTGATATATAAAATATATATTATCAATGTCATTTACAAGACAAAAAAATTAAATCATTCAACAAACTAAGCATCAGGTTTCAGAGTACATGATAGTACAGGAAAAAAACTGGTCCTTATTAGTAAGGAGTTCTAGTCTCTAATTGAGTCAACACCACTTTGGATAAAGATAACCACTAAACTGTAAACAATGACTTCAAGAGAAAGACAAATGTTCTGAAATGTACAAGGAGGTGCCAATTTTTCTTTCTTCATGCTATGACATGGCATGCAATGACATGACATGTTACAGAGGTACCAATGTATCTCCAATTTGTCCAAATTCTAATATGTGTCCAAACCAACACATTTATGACATATAGACTCCATAAATAAATGCCCATATCACTAGGAGTTTTGTTTTCTTTAGTTTGATAACAGTAAATGTTATTTCTGAGGCAAGCAGTAGGCTTGGACGGATAGACCTAGGTTTACACACAAATCCTGGAATTAGCTTGTATTAAACAATAGAGTTGCCCTCCATTTACAAGTGTTTAGTGGCACAAAATATATTGCCGCCAGGTCAGCGTTTTTTATGTCTGAGAAAGAATCAATGTGGACTTGCAAGGCCCCGGCAAAATGCAATGACACGACATGTTACAAGAGAAACGAGGTTCAGACAAAGAAAATAAGGGAGAAAACGGGAACAAGTGGCCTGTCAGGCAAAACCCATTCTGAGAATGTACTATTTTTTCCCTTCTGCAGGTCAGAAAAATAGGAGGCATCCCTTAAAGCAAATGAATAAAAAAGGCAAACTTTATTTATAAACACAAATAGCAGCCATGAAATGAACAATCATATATTATGTAAGTCTCTAAACTATATTACTTAAGACAAATGTTTGTTTTTCTTTCCTCCATCTTCTCTCTTCTCCTACCTCAGTGTAAACCCTTGTCACTCCAAAGTACACAGTAGCCCAAAAGAAAGAACTTCTGCACTTTGGCATGCCAAATCAATCTATGCCAATATTATGATATGGTATCATTCTGAAGCCATCATTTTCCAAGATTTAGAAACAGGTAGATCATCTCCAGCAGGCTAAATTTGAGCCACTGTGACACCAATATATCTTAAGGAATAGAGAACATTGAACATTGAATTTAAGATCTAATGGTGAGTCAACTTACACTTATTGGATATCCCATAAAATGTCCATGTCAATCTCCCCAAGAGGTCTTTGCTCAAACTGCTAGTAATATAGGAACGTGCCATGTTGAATCCTGGGCCATTGTCATCTTAACCCTGCTTTCAATAAACTCTGAAATAATTTGCTTATCATCTGGAGCATTTGGTGATAAATTGTGTTCATTCAGTGCACCCTCTAATTAATTAGTTTGCTTTCTGTTCAATTAATGGAGGCACAAGTATATCTATTAGCCCGTTGGGAGTTCTGTCATGTAGTCTTTGAAAAAAGCATGTTTCATGGTTCTATAGGTGTTGACTTTCAGTAATACTGACCAGGCTTCAAAAGAAAGAGGAATATACTCCCAAGCAATCAGATTTTTCCCATTTTTTCAAAAGAAAAAGTAAATATCTACAGGACTGTGCTTTTCTTAAAGTAACTATGGTTTCACTGAACTATCCATACAACACAGCATGCATTTTTTTTTTCAGGCTGAGATTTCAACTGTTAGGTTGCTAATTAAGTTAACATGTGCTGCATGCAGCTTAATTTGGCAACACGATTTCCTAGGGACCGTTCAATAAGAAAATCAGCATTTCCAAATGGAACTGCTTTTAAACTTGGAATTAAGCTGAAAACTATAAGGAGCCCTATGAAAGAAGTCTAATGCATGTGCTAAACATGCAAATAAGGAACAAGAACACTGTTTTGCACTGTGGATACTCACTCATACCTCCTTTTTTTGACAGATTTACTGCACTTTATAGCTGAACTAGGGATAAATACTTGTGTACATTTCTAATACACAATGATTTAAATAAAATTCTTCTCTGTTCAACTTCTTTCTTGCAGCTGCCACTTTGTCCAACTACAAATTGACTTTTAGTAATGAATCTCTATTGTAGTTAGCCAATTGTGGGTGTGATTTATAACCCTGTTATCCTCTCTGATCTCCAGTTCCTACTGGAGATATTCATTGGTTCATGAATTAAATACATATTTATTATCAGATTTGTCAGATAGAGTACTAGGCCCTTAGAAAAATGGGGGGAAAAGTGTCTAGAATAAAATATTAATAAAGCTTCAAAAGAGTAATTACAGTTACATATTTTTCCATCAAACAAATACAGTTTGGGGAGAAATATAGCTGAAGAAGATCTTAGGGATCCGTTCTTTGGTTCATGTTGTACAAATAAACCTTGATCCATTCACTAATTAAGAAGATGAAATTAAATAAACAAGTCATCTGATCTAAGTCCTACTAGTTTATTTACAAAGTTAAAGGGTTAACCTACTCATTAAGTCTGTTTCTGCAGATTGTGAAAATAATGAAATTTGTCTCATGAACTGTATTCAATCAAATGCTGCTTTTTTCAAATCAGGAATACTTTTCCTTTCTCCCTCCATTTCTGCATATCTAAAAACTCAGCAAAGTCTTCAGTCATTACAAAGGAATAGACAGTATCCAACAGTGACAATCCCTTGGCCTTGCATTACAAAACCAATTGCCCAGCACTGGGGTTGGAGAAAGCTGTGCATGAGAACAAGACTGGTGGGACAGGAGTAGACGGTTGCGCAAACTGTAGCTGTGGTAGGGTGCAGTAATTTTGTGTATCAATAGCATATACTTTAACATGAGTGTAGCCATCTTACCTAAAATAGAATAATTTTTTAAAAAATTAAGTCTATAGTCATAAATCGGGACTGGAGCAATAGCATCGCAGGTGGAGCATTTGCCTTGCATGTGGCCAACATGGGTTTGATTCCTCTATCCCTCTCAGAGAGGCCGGCAAGCTACCGAGAGTATCCCGCCCACATGGAAGAGCCTGGAAAGCTACCCGTGGCTTATTCAATATGCCAAGAACAGAAACAAGTCTCACAGCAGAGACGTTACTGGTGCCTGCTTGAGCAAATCAATGTACAACAGCACTGCAGTACTACAGTGTTACAGTCATAAATGATACCAATGTTTATTTCCCAGTTTTGATAACATACTACCTATATAAGATGGTAACATTGTGAGAACCAGGGCAACAAATAGATGGGATTCTCCCATGCTATATTTTCTATTTTATGAATTCATTATTATTATTATTTCAAATCAATTTTTAAATGCTCTAAATTTATAACCTATCTCAAAAGTAACATGAAAACTATCAAATCAATCCTTTCTTTTCTCTATTGCAATACCCCAGAGATTATAGTTAATTACAAATAAACCTGCTTCTCCTCATTTTAAACCCTGAGAGATAAAACTGCATCATATTTACCTTTGTATCCTCCGCAGACCTTGGGATATTTGCTTTTCTAACCTGGGTTCATTCAATTACCTTCAACAAACTAGGTTCAGAACACTAGCTAAAACATTTCCTTACATCTCTTATCTCATCAGGGAAGCTCTGTCTTCTTCCATGCTGTTTTCTCTTTAGCAGCATTCAACAGAATCTGTATGCAGAGCGTGCGTGGGCATACTGATCACATCCTCATTTTCTTAAGCTGTCTACCAGTAAAATGTGACTGGTGGGAATACTCACTTGGATAACAAGGACAAAGAGAGTTAATTAACCAGTGATGGCAGAATATAGTCCATAAATAATGGACCATGATAGAAATGGGGGTTATGTTATATAAATATTTAGGTCCCACCATATCCTGTTCTGGATTTGGTTTTTGAGTGGAAGATTATGAAAATAAAACACTCGTCTATTTGGTTCGGAGGATGCTTTTCTTGAAGTTTCCTGAGAACTTGATGGTCCACCATTAAAACATGTAATATGGATACCTGAAGATTAGGATAAATCAAGAAGCTATAAAAGCTCATTTTTACCAGTCTATGACTTATATTTATCTTAGTAGCAGTTGGGATCAGCCATCTGTAGCTACTGAGATAAAGATGGCTCTGCCTAGGCGTTTTACTACTTGTTAAATATAGGTCACTGCAAATTATTAAAAAAGTAATTTCAGCAAAATTAAGCTGAATTAAATTAAAAATTAAGCCAATTGCAGCTATTCTTTGAGAACCATTCTTGGATACGAACCATTCTTAGATAAGTTATTAAAATAAAAATATTCAAGTTAGAAAATTTTTAAAGCTACTAAAATTTTAATTATGTATATTGGACGCTTTAAAATAGTCTCTACTTGATTTGACTTTTAGGAATAATTGCTGAACATATTTCAATAGTAGGATCATGTATAGAAACACTATAATATTTAACAGTTATTCATTTCTTCTAAAACCTTGATGAATAGACATAGAAATTCCATTTTATCAAACTATAAGTTAAGGACTAGAGAGTTAGCTAAATGGGTCAGGGTGCCTGATTTCCTTGCGAGATACCTGGGTTTGATCCCTGTCACTGCATATCACTCCCCCAGTACTGCCTGGAGGAACCCCTATGCACTGTGAGCACTGTTGAGTTTGGCTCCAAACCTAAAATAAATTAGAAATAGAAGTTATAAAAATCAATATGTACGTCTATTTTACTTGAATGTCAATTCAGTCTTTCATCTGTGTTTTGTACTGGAAGTCTTTTCTGCATTTGCCTTTATCTGAACATATACTAGTGAAATATACAGTGAAGACTATAATTTGACCAATTAGAGCAATGTGGTTAATGTTAACAATAGAGCAGATATGAATAAACCTATTAATTCCTGTACCATTTTGAGATACTTGGAGAACATGATAAAATTAAGAAAATATTGGTACCAGTTGAATTAAATACAGATGCGAATTCAATCTTGCAAATTAAGATTGATAATGAACTAAAACAAGAAAAGTGAGGAATTAAAGCAAAATGGGTAATGTTTCTGTCAATATTGGTAGCTAACAGAAAAAGACTTAGTGTGATAAAATATTGCAAATAGTCACTTACAGAAGATTCTTTAGTTCTCTGACAATCTATCTTCAAAGTTACAAGCTATTTTGATTGCCATGATAGACAGGATCATAATCACCTAATGATGCCCTCAAACTGGAAATATAATATATTGCATTATATTTGGGCTGGAGAATAGAATAGTTGGTAAGGTAGGTTCCTTGCATGTGGCAGACCTAGGTTTAGTCCCCAGCACCCCATCAGCCTCCCCATACTCACTAGAAGTAACACCTGAATGCAGAGCCTGGAGTAAGTCCTAAGCACCGTTAGGTATGGCCAAAAACAAATCCATGACAACAATAACAAAGAACTGCATTACATAAAGAATTAAAGTTGCGTGTAGAAATTAGGTTGCTAATGAGTAGACTGCAAAATAGGGAGATCTTCAGGATTGTATGCACAGAAAAAAAATTATGAAGTGTTTAAAAGTCAACAAGTCAATAGAAATGTCAGCATTATGGTGTGACATTAGCATGATAGGACACTTAACTAGTGGTTTCTGGCTTTGAAGATGAAGTCACTATATGCCAATGGATATAAGTAGCCTCAAGAAGCAGAAAAGTTCAAGGAAAAATGGTGATGTATTTTGAATTTCCAGCAATGCACAGCTCTGCTAACATCTTGATTATAACTCAGTGTGACATATTCAAGATTTCTATCCTACTGGATTTCAAGATAATCAATCTACGTTTTCTTAAGCCCTTGGAATTCTGATCATTTGTGAAAGGAGTAGTGAAAAAGAATTTATACTTCCAGTTTCTGGTTCTTCACTATAGGGAGTGTGGAAGCTGCCACAATATCCTAATGGTAAATAAAACTTGACGGATTAAGTTATCAACAATACTTTTAGGATATATAACAAGGGAGGTCCCCCCCCACACACACCACTACCCAGAGAAAGATGAAACCTAAGAAAAACATTCAGTATGACAATTACAAAGTGCAGAGATGGAGGCAAGAAAACACTCTCCACTACTGGAACCAGCATCATAAATAAAAGACTACCTTAGTTACAGGAAATCTGATGTCAGGAGGTGGAGAGATAGCACGGCAGGAGAGAACTTGTTTCCCACATGACAGACTGAGTCCATCCCCAGTATCCCATATGGTCCCGAGGAACCCCCCAAAATGATTACTGAGCACAGAGCCAGAATAAAACTCTGAACAGAGCTGCATGTGCCAAAAAAGACAAAAAAAAAGTGAAAGAAAAGAAAGAAAAAAGGAAAGACTGTTATCCTCATAATAACTATAGTACAAAAATATGGAACAGAGACACAGAAAGATAAAAGGAAGAAATTGAGAGAACCATCACCAAAAATCATTTAAATGAAATGCAAGAAAATTATTATGAAAAAGAAACAACAGAAAAATTAAATAAAGTAAAAATATATAGAATGATGGTACAAGGACACTTATATAAATAACCGTCCTAAATATGAATAGTCTGAGCTCATCAATTCAAAATTTTAAAAAAACAGAGTGGCTGTATGTATTTAAAAAGCAGCCCTTTATGCAGATAAGAAACTCATATACAACCTAAGGACAAACTCATAATGCAAGTCTAGACTGAAATATTTCAAGTTAAAAAATGCACAAACTATAATACTTGTATCCAATAGTCTAGATTTTCCACTCAGAGAGGAAATAAAAGACAAATACAGATCATGCATCCATCAAGAACGCATAATTGCAGGATCTGCAGAGAGTACAGAAGCAAAGGTCCAAATTCTTACTAAGAAATGAGCAAAGGATTGTATAGCTTCATAAATTAATCCTATCAAACGTCAGTGAATATGTAGAACATATCCTTCTCAAATTAACCAAAAAAATTTGTAGAGAGAAAGAAGCGAATGTTTCTTATTTTACAAGGACATTATCCTGATCTGACAACCATACAGAATAAAACAAATGCATTTATACTCATGAGAGAGAGAGAGAAAGAGAGAGAGAACATGATATATCAATATATTTGAGGATCATAGGTACAAAAGCATCAACAAAATCTTCATTAATTTGATAACACACTATGACCAAACCTGATTCATTCCAGTGATGAAGTGATAGTTTATTTAAAAGAAATCAATTAAAGAAATATGTTTTATCAACAGAAAGAGAAAAATATCAGTATGATCATATTAAGAGACACTACAAAATCATTCAAAAAGATTAAACACTTAGTTAGGAAAGTAAACTAAGAATAGAAGTAACATCCCTCAACATAACTACAAACCCATAGTGTTTAGTATCATATGTTTCTGATCTTTGGGAGGAATAGTCTCTATCAACTGTTTTTCTTTCTTTTGGTTGATGTGGTAAATTACATTTATCTTTGTATATTCAGACTTCGTGTGTAGGTACATAGTAGTCTCAAAAAGCTTTGTGTTTAAGCTGTTTTTCTGATTATTTCCAAATAGACTTCTTGCATGTGATTTGTTAGATTTAGTCAAAAACTTCCTGATATTCTCTGATGTATTTTCTATAATTATACAATTTCACACTTCTTCCAAATGTATTTTTAACACACTTCATTCATGCATTTGCTCTGTGTGTGTTGTGTTTCTTTGATTCTGTTTATGCAATATATTTATCAGATTAGTGAAATTTTATTTTATTTCTGTTTTCTAAATATTTGCTACTGAATAACTCATTTAATCAGATATTTTTCTAACTAATGAAATAACTATTTGGTTTTATTCTTATATTTTACTGTTACCTGTTATTGTAATTAAAGTTACTATAATGTGAATATTATTATAACACTGATTTTCTGATAGAAACTATTTCTGTAAGCTTGAAAAAACTCACTTGTTAACAATGTATCTTTAAAGCCATACTTACATTCAATTTACAATTTGAGATACCTGATACCACGTTAATAAGTAAAATCATCTTGAGTGCTTCCTTTTCATACACTTTCTTTTGGGGGATTAGATTATATTCCCCTTATTGAATGAACTGGAAAATATTTCTCCTTATAATATTATGGAAATTCGAAAGAAAAAAATAGCCACCAATGTATGCATTTTTATTTCAAGGATTTCACAGAAAATCCATTATACTGGTTACCTTGGGGAGAGGGATAAAGATTTAGTGAATAGAGAATGATGACAAGAGAGAAGAAAACCTCTATTTTCATTGTAATCTCCTCAGGCTCTTTACTTGGTTTATTCATCATGTTCATATTTTACATTATTTCCTAAGTAGAATTGTTGAAGAATTGAAGTCTTCTATTCACAACAAATATAAAGTAAACTTATCCCATGGAGTCCATAATAACAACATTAGAGGCACACAGGAGATCAAGCTAAGCCTGGGACTGATTTTGAGCTCAGATGTTCACTCTATGTGAGTGGCTGCCGGCAGGGATATTAGAGTGTTGCTTCCCAGTACCCAGGGTTCAAGCGCCTGGTATCATGCCTCCTTGGCACCTTGGAGAGCACCAGCCTGCCGCTCTTAGTGCTCAGTAGACCCCGCCCTTGGACTTCAGGGCTGTTCCCCATCTCAGGCCTACCCACTAGCACATTTGGTTGTCTGATGACCTTCCTTCCACCCTTGCTAGAAAAGAGGATCAAGGAAATTCTAGCAAGTCTTGAGTATAAAGAACATAAGGTCTGGGTGGGGCTGGAGAAATGGTAGTGGGTTCAAGCACTTGCTTTGCACAAGGCCGTATCATGTTCAAGTCCTCAGCACTATATGTTCATGCAAACACTGCCAGGAATGATTCCTGAACACAGCGCTAGGAGTAAACCCCGAGTGCTGCCAGGAATGCCCCGAGTCCCCTTACCACCCCCCTCCCAAAAAAGAACAAGAAAAATCAAATGTAATTTTTAAAAGGAATAGCTGGAACTTTTCTATCGTTTTTTGCTACTAAAGGAAATGGTACTTGCTGGGGAGGTAGATACATTAAGTGTCTCTGATTCCATTCCCCATTTTTCAATTGAATCACAGTGTCACCGTGAGATACAGTTACAAAGCTTTCAGGATTTTCAGTTATACAATGTTCCAACACCCATCCCTCCACCAACTGTACATTTCCCACCACCAATACATATCCCCACCCTGTATCCCTTCTGCTACCCCTCCCCCAGCCCGCCTCTATGGCAGGCACTTCTCTCTCTCTGTCTCTGTCTCTTTCTCTTTCTCTCTTTCTCTCTCTCCCTTTCTCCTCTCTCTGTCACCCCCCTCTCCCTTTCTCCTCTCTCTGCCCCCCTCTCCCTTTCTCCTCTCTCTGTCCCCACATACACACTTGAGCATTATTGTTTGCAATACAGATATGGAGAGGTCATCGTGTTTGGTTGTTTGCTCACTTTCGTACACATCTCCCATCCAGAGCAATCCCTTCCAACCATTATTATCATAACGGTCCCTTCTCTGTCCAACTCTCCTCAGCCCTTGAGGCAGGCTTCCAACTGTGGACCATTAGTCCTGACCCTTGACCCTGGGTGTTAGTCTTTTACTATGTTTTGTGTCTTATTTTATTTTATATCCCACAAATGAGTGCAATCATCCTGTCTTTCTCCTTCTGACTTAATTCACTTGGCATGATACTCTCCTATTCCATGCATTTATAAGCAAATTTCGTGACTTTCTTTTCCCTAACATCTGCATAGTATTCCATTGTATAGATGTACCATAGTTTCTTTAACCAGTAGTCTGTTCTTGGGCACTCAGGTTGTTTCCAGATTCTGGCTATTGTGAATAGTGCTGCAATGAACAGACATGTGCAGATGTCATTTCTGCTGTGTATTTTTCTACCCAGGGATATATTTCCAAAAGTGGTTTCACTGGGTCATATGGAAGCTCAATTCTTAGGTTTTTTTAAGAATGCCATATTTTCAAAAAACTGGACCAGTTGGCATTCCAACCAACAATGAACGAGAGTCCGTTTCTCCCTATGTTCCTGCCAGAACTGGCAGTTGTTCTGATTTCATTCCTTTTTGGAGCTCCAGGCCTACTCAGAGAGCATGCCATTGCACAAAGGAGTCCTTTAGTTTAAGTCAATGTGAATTTGTTTTCATTTTACTCTTTATTCTGTTCCCTCCATGTCCACATCCTTCTATGCATTTGGAGGAATTTGACAAGTAGTTTCCATCTCTGGGAACAAAAAAGAAAAATTTAAAAGCAAAGCAGTGTGTACTCACTCAATAGAAACAGAAGACAAGTTAGCAGTCTGTTCCAGAAAAGGTTGCTTTCCAAACTGGTGCTATTGCTTTAATGATCACATCAAGATTGCACACTCTTTGTGGGCTCCTAGTAGCAGAGGGAGTCAGATGCCAAGTTCACAAGACATGCTGGAATCTTGGCAGTTGTGGTGGATGAGCCCTGAGCCAACTATAACTGAAATGAAACACAATTTCCTGCAGTCCGTCATGATTCGTGCTCCTTTCTCTCCCAGGAAGTTTTGCAAGGGAAGTTTTTGATACACAATAGATGTTTATGAAGTCATTGAACTTGGTGGGATTCCTTTTATTAAGAGAAGCAATATGTGTTTTGCCACCACACCCCCAAATCGTTATGTGAACTGAAGCGTTGAACAGCCTGGGGTTACACCTGATTTGAGCTTTTTTAATTTTATTTTTTGTTGCTGTTTATTTCAGTTTAATAACTTTCCCTTCCAATATATCCTTCCTGAACAGGATCTGCTGTGCGTGAAAGCATTCTTGAATGCTCCTCTCACTTCACTTGGAGAGTGTGGCTTCAGTGGGAGGACACCCTCCTCCGGTCCCTGCAGGACCCCCGCCACGCACCATGGTCCTCTCAGGGCTGCTGCTGGCCGAGGTCAGCAAGGTCACCCTGCTGTTCGTTTATCCTTTAGGAAGGTCAGGTCATTGACTCTCTGGCTGATGCTGAGAATCACTGAGGGGGCTGAGAGACCTGGAAAATTCCGTGAGGGAGGAGGTGGTGCTGAAGGTGGTCAAGTGTTACGTATGAACCCCTCTCAGCAATATGACTGTGGACCACAGAGCAAACACTTATTTTAAAAAAAAGTGTAAAGTGTCTTCCATAGAAGCAGACTGTTGATGGGAGGCAAGTGGGGGAGAGGATGGGGCATTAGTGAGGGGAAATGGGCACTGGTGAAGGGATCCCTGTTGAAAAATTATATGCCTGAAACACTATCATGAATAGCTTTGTGATTTCAAAGGAAGGAAGGAAGGAAGGAAGGAAGGAAGGAAGGAAGGAAGGAAGGAAGGAAGGAAGGAAGGAAGGAAGGAAGGGAGGGAGGGAGGGAGGGAGGGAGGGAGGGAGGGAGGGAGGGAGGGAGGGAGGGAGGGAGGGAGGGAGGAAGAGAGGGAAAGGAAGTTATCTCCACCATTCCTCACATTTTTTCCCTCTGTTTGGTCCTGGTGTCATTGACAGATGCTCTGGTCTGTTTCCTTTTCCCAACCTTTTTGCCATTTCTCTCTCCTTAACCCTGGGATAAACACCTAAACTCTAAATTTTTCTAAATCTAAATTTCCTTTCTGAATCCTTCTGTAAAATCTCCTTTCCAATATCCAATTCACCACAGAGCACTGTGCCATTAGAACAAAGGAGGTTTACCTTGTCTCAGTCGCTAAAACTGCTCTAGAAAATATTTCTCTATTTGTGTATTTCCATTCTGCATTAACGACATTCACCTCTAATATAGTAGGGAGCTCTAAAGTAGTGGGTACAAAATGTGGTCCAATTTGTTTTCTCCGGCAATAAATATGGATTTTATGCTTTATTATAAATTGCTGCTAGTATAAAAATTTACTTCTTATAATAGCATACTTTATTACTTTTGAAGTTGCCAAGGTGATCTTTTTTTAACATTTTATATAGTTGATGAATTTCTTCTGCAATTGACAGAGATAATTTTGAACTAGGATATGCCTTCTTCACAAAGCAAATAAATAGCATCTTCCTGCAAGTAAAAAAAAAGGATTGGGCTAAAATAAAAACGGAACAATAGAAAAAGACTCATGTTTCAATTTTATAGACTTTCTATCCATGACACCACATTTGACTTGTAACCTGCTTTTTATGTTCACCATCTGCATACTGCTCTGATACAGGAAATATGAGATGAATCCGGGTCATTTGGATTTATAATATTAAGTATGAATATAACATCTGAATAGAATGAGCCTGCCTGGTCTGGGGTAGTGGACTAGAAGTCATATAATTCCTATCTCCCAGTCACCATTCATTTGCTATGTCCTTGAGCGAACCATTTAACCTTTCTGAGCCTCAGACTTTCCTATGAAATAGGATAATACCTATTCCCATCACAGGCTTTTGTAGGGAAAAAAATCAGAATTAAAATGTCTGGCATTTTACATAAAAGGGCTTTAGACAAAATAATTCCGGAGCAGTAATTTGCAAACAAGCCTTATCTACCTTGGGTACCACCTTTCTATATGCAGATTCCTCCTTAACCTCCAGAGAGGGAGACAGACACATTACTCTAGGGGAAGCCCAGGCTAATATAATAATAACAGCATCTATCAAGCACTTACCATGTGTCAGGCACAGCTCTAAGTGCTTTCCATATATTACCTCCGTTAATCCTCATGTAACGATATGGGGCGGGCACTTAGTAGAGGGAAGTTTAGTAGTTAGTCCAGTGGGGGGGAGTTGGTCTGGCAGTTGAAGAAAGGTAGGTACCAGGGGGTTCACTAGATTGCCCAGACTGATCCCACTGGTGAGATGGTGTCATGTCTAACTCTGTGGTTCCCTCCAGAGCCTGGGGGTTGGGGACCTTTGGAAGGCACAGCCTTTCTCTTTCTATCCTCACCAGGGGCTGGGCTGTGTCTGAAAAACTAGGAACCTTCCGCAGAGGAAGAAACTTATCAGCACAACAGAGAGAGCAAGAAACTTAGATTTAGATCCGACTCATCAGCACTGAAGAGCTGGATGGAACTTTTTAAAACATCATGACTTGCCAGTCACTAGATCTGTCAATGGATAATTACTAAGCACACACTAGGATCCAGGTATTGTTGCTGCCAAGAAACAGGTCAGTGAATAAGAAAGTCACAACCTGTGTCTTCAAGGCATTTACTTCTTGCTGGGCTTGGGATGGGTGGGACGATATACCAGGAGAGAGTACACACAAAAAAGTTAATGGACAAAAAAAACCATAAGTAGCATTATATCAGATATTAAATGTTGTTATGACAGAGACTTGAAACGAAGTCCTGGAGAGAGGACAAAAGAATAAAACTGAAAGAATAGATTTTTTTGAAAACCCTCAAGCAACATCAGAAGCAAGTTTTTGTAACTTTTCTCCTAAGGATAGCTCAGCGGGTAGGGCGATTGTCTTGCAGACAGTCAACCCGGGTTCGATTCCTCTGTCCCTTTGAGAAAGCCCGGCAAGCTACCGAGAGTATCCCACCCGCCGCACGGCAGAGCCTGGAAAGCTACCCATGGTGTATTTGATATGCCAAAAACACAGTAACAACAAGTCTCACACTGGAGACATTACTTGTGCCCCCTTGAGCAAATTGATAAACAATGGGACTACAGTGCTTTCTCCTAGGGATATGAGTGGATGTTACTTTTCTTACCTAAATTCTATGGGAGGTAACAGATGTCCCATCATTTAAAAATTGGCTCAACCTCCTCTTTTCTTCTATGGTAGAAAATACATGATTTTCTTTGTCCTAACAGGAAGACAGGCAAAGAGCATGCATAAGACACTCTCCAAGAAAATTCAATATGTCATAAACATGGAATAGTAAACAGAAAAACCTTACTATACTTACAGGAATGAAAATTGAATAGCAATAAATTTTCCTATAATTATTACTGGTGTAAATCTGCAAAAACAGATAATATCTAGTTCTAGAAATCTATGTGAAAATGAAACAGAATATTGTACTCACTAATGAATTCTTGAGTGCTTACGGTATCCTAGGTATTTACTTGGTACTGTAGAGAACCCACTATGTTCCCGGTGATTTGTGGAGAATCAGGCTTCCTGAAATAGTTCCTACTCTTGTGGAATATACATGCATAGAGGAGACAGTCACTGAAAATTGCACAACACAACAAACACTTAAAATAATGAAAACTGCTATATAGAAGATAGTGTGGCTACTAACAAAGGAGGTAACAAATTAGAATTATGTAGGGTGGGAGAAACTTCTCAAAACAAAAAAAATACCCATTAGCTCTGAAGGCTAAAAGACGAGTAGAAATTAGCAAGGGAAAGAGTAAAGGCTAATTTCTCTCCTCCTTTCTTTTTTTAAAATTTTTATTAATAAGTCACCACGAGGGTACAGTTACAGAGTTTCTTGCTTGTGTTACAGTCATACAATACTTGAGTACCCATCCCTCCACAAGTGCCCATTCTCCTCCACTAATGGCCCCAGGATCCCTCCCACTCCCCCATCCTGTCCCCCACCCACCAACCCCGCCCCTGTGATGAGGCATTCCCTTTTGTTCCCTCATTCCTTTTGGGTGTTGTGGTTTGCAATGGAGGTACTGGGTGGCTATTATGTTCAATCTATAGTCTGCTTTCAATCCGCCTCTCCCATTGCAAGTGGATCCTCCACACACTTAAGTTGGTGTTCCCTTCTCTATCTGAGCTGCCCTTTCCCCCAGCATGTGAGGTCGGCTTCCAAGCCATGGAGCAAATCTCCTGGTACTTATTTCTACTATTCTTGGGTGTTAGTCTCCCATTCTGTTGTTTTATATTCCGCAGATGAGTGTAATTTTTCTATGTCTGTCTCTCTCTTTCTGACTCATTTCACCTAGCATGATACTTCCCACATTGATCCACTTATAGGCAAAGTTAATGACTTCATCTTTTCTGACAACTGCATAGTATTCCATTGTGTAGATGTACCAAAGTTTCTTTAACCAGTCATCTGTTCTTGGGAATTTGGGTTTTTTTTCCAAATTCTGGCAATTCTAACAGTGCTGCGATGAACATACAAGTGCAGATGTAATTTCGATTATACTATTTTGCCTCTCTGGGAAATATTCCCACAAGCGATATTGCTGGGTCAAATGGGAGCTCAATTTCTAATTTTTTGAGAATCGACCATATTGTTTTCCAAAAGGGCTGAACCAGTCAGCATTCCCACCAGCAGTGTAGGAGGGTGCCTTTCTCCCCACATCCACGCCAACACTGGTTGCTTTTGTTCTTTTGGGTGTGAGCCAGTCTCTGTAGAGTGAGGTGGTATCTCCTGGTTGTTTTGATCTGCATCTCCCTGATGGTTAGTGATACAGAACAATTTTTCATGTGCCTTTTAGCCATTTGTATTTCTTCCTTGAGAAAGTTTCTATTCATTTCTTCTCCCCATTTTCTGATGGGGTTGGATGCTTTCTTCTTGTAGAGTTCAGCCAGTGTCTTATATACCCTTGATATCAACCCCTTATCAGAAGAATATTGGGTGAACATACTTTCCCATTGTAGATTGTCTTTGTATTCTGGTCACTGCATCTTTTGCAATGCAGAAGCTTCTTAGTTTAATATAGTCCCATTTGTTTATCTCTGTTTCCACTTGGTTGCTCAGTTGTGTGTCATCTTTGAAGATACCTTTAGCTTCAATATCATGGAGAGTTTTGCCAACCTTGTCTTCAATGTACCTTATGGATTCTGGTTTGATGTTGAGGTCTTTAATCCATTTTGATCTGACTTTTTTGCATGGTGTTAGGTGGAGGTCTAAGCCCATTTTTTTTGCATGTGGTTGTCCAGTTATGCCAGCTCCACTTCACATATCTTGCTCCCTTATCAAAGATCAGATGATCATATATTTGTGATTGTATGTAGGGATATTCCACCCTGTCCCATTGGTCTGTGGCTCTACCTTTGTTCCAGTACCATCTCTTTTAATTTTTACCGCTTTGTAGTAGAGTTTGACGTTGGGGAGGGTGATGCCTCCCGTCACCTTTTTCCAAAGAATTGCTTTAGCTATTCGTGGGTGTTTATTGCTCCATTATGAATTTCAGAAGTCTTTGATCTATTTCTTTGAAGAATTTCATGGGTATCCTTATAGGGATCACATTGAATCTGTATAGTGTTTGAGGAGTATTGCCATTTTGACAATGTTAAGTCTTCCTATCCATGAGCAGGGGATATGTTTCCATTTCCTCGTGTCCTCTTTTATTTTGTGGAGTAGTGTTTTGTAGTTTTCTTTGTAGAGATCCTTTACCTCCTCAGTTAGACTGATTCCAAGGTACTTGATTTTCTGGGGCATGATTGTGAATGGGTTTTTTTTATGTCACTTTCCTCTGTCTCTCTATTTGCATATAGGAAGGCCATGGAGTTTGGGGTATTGATTTTTTATGCTATGACTTTGCTGTACAAGTCAGTTGATTCTATGCATTTCTTAGTGGAGGTTTTAGGATTCTCTAGGTAAAGAATAATGTCATCTGTGAATAATGAGACCTTGATTTCTTCCTTTTCTATCTGGATGCCCTTAATGTCTTTTTCTTGCCTGATTGCTATTGTAAGTACATCCAGTACTATGTTGAACAGACGTGGTGAGAGTGGGCATCCTTGTCTTGTCCATGACCTTAGAGAGATGACCCTTAGTGTTTCTTCATTGAGGATAATGCTTGCCAAGAGTTTGTGGTAGATGGCTTCGACTATCTTAAGGAAAGTTCCTTCTAAGGCCATTTTGGTGAGAGTTTTCATCATAAATGGGTGTTGGGTCTTGTCAAATGCTTTCTCTGCATCTATTGAAATGAACATATGTTTTTTATTTTTACTTTTGTTGGTATGATGGATTATGTTGATTGATTTCCAAATGTTAAACCACCCTTGTATCCCTGGGATGAATCCCACTTGGTCATCATATATAAGCTTTTTGATGAGTTGTTGGATCCTATTTGCTAATATTTTGTTGAGGATCTTTACATCCATGTTCATCAGGGATATTGGCCTGTAGTTTTCCCTGTTAGTAATGTCTTTGTTTGCTTTTGGTATTAGGGAAATATGAGCCTCATAGAAACTGTTTGGTAGAGTTCCTGTTTCTTCAATTTCCTAGAAAAGCTTGAGCAGAACTGGACCAGGTCCTCTTTAAATGTTTGGAAAATTTTGCTAGTGAATCCATCTGGGCCTGGGCTTTTGTTTTTGGGAACATATTTGATTACAGTTTCAATTTCCTTGATATTAATTGTTCTATGCAGGTTTTCCAGGTCTTCTTGATTCAGTCTTAGGAGATTGTAGGAATCAAGGAATTCATCCATTTCTTTTAGGTTCTCTTGTTTCGTGGCATACAGACCTTCAAAGCAGTCTCTAATGGTCTTTTGAATCTCGATGGTTTCTGTTGGGATGTCTCCCTTTTCGTTTCTGATTCGGTTTATTAGGGTTCTCTCTCTCTCTTTCTTTGTGAGTCTTGCTAATGGTTTATCAATCTTGTTTATTTTCTGAAAAATCAGCTCTTGGTTTCACTGACCTTTTGGATTGTTTTTTGGGTTTCCATATTGTTAGTTTCTGCTCTAAGTTTTATTATTTCTTTCCTTCAGCTAGGTGGGGGTTCCTTTTGTTGATCTTTTTAAAAATCTTGAGCTGTGAAGTAAAGTTATTTATGTGGGCCATTTCTTCCTTGCTGAGAAATGCTTGAAAAGCTATAAATTTCCTCAGCACAGCTTTAGCTGCGTCCCATAGGTTTTGGTAGCTCATGTCTTCATTCTCATTTGCTTCCAAATATCTTTTGATTTCTTCCTTGACTTCCTTCCTGACCCACTCATTGTTTAACATTGAGTTGCTTAATTTCCAGGTGTTTGATTTGGTTCTCCGCATCTGTGTGTGATTAGATTCTATCTTCAGTGCATCGTGGTCTGAAAAAATAGTTGATACAATTTCTATCTTCTTGGTTCTATTGAGGTATGTTTTGTGACCCAGCACATGGTCTATTTTAGAAAATGTTCCGCGTGCACTGGAAAAGAATGTGTATTCTTGGGGCTGGAGCGATAGCACAGCGGGTAGGGTGTTTGCCTTGCACGCGGCCGACCCGAGTTCGAATCCCAGCATCCCATATGGTCCCCTGAGCACCGCCAGGGGTAATTCCTGAGTGCAGAGCCAGGAGTAACCCCTGTGCATCGCCAGGTGTGACCCCCCAAAAAAAAAGAATGTGTATTCTTTCCTTTATGGGTGTAAGGCTCTGTATAGGTCTGTTAGCCCTCTCTCATCTATTTCTTCCTTCAGAGCCAGTGTTTCCTTGCTTAGTTTTGTTCTTGTTGATCTATCCAGAGGTGACAAGGCAGTGTTGAAATCTCCAACTACTATTGTATTGCTAGTAATGTCCTCCTTAAAATCTGTTAGCAGTTATTTAAAGTATTTAGCTAGTGGCTCATTAGGTGCATATACATTTAAGAGTGTGATTTCTTCCTGTTGTACGTAACCCTTGAGAAATAGAAAATGGCCTTTACTGTCCTTTCTGATCTTTTTCAACCTGAAATTTATGTTGTAGGATACTAGTTTGGCCACCCCAGCTTTTATGAGCAATTTGTTTACTTGCAAGTTTGTTTTCCATCACTTAACTTTGAATCTGTGTTTGTTCTGATTGTTCAGATGTGTTTCTTCTAGGCAGCAGAATGTTGTTTTCAGTTCATGGACCCATTTTGCCAGTCTGTGTCTTTTGATACGTGCATTTAGACCATTGACATTGAGAGATATTATTGTCATAGGATTTTGTGCCATTTTTCTATAACGGTTTGTTTCACTTATGGGTGTTGTCCTTCTTGTCTTACAGGAGCCCTTTTAGTCCTTCTTTTAAGTTTGTTTTTGAGTTTCTGAAGTTCCTGAGCTGTTGCTTATCTATAAAATGGTGTATCAGTCCATTTAGTTTGAGTAAGAGTTTGGCTGGATAAAATATTCTTGGTGAGGTGTTCATTTCATTGAGTTTTTTCACTATATCCCACCATTGTCTTTGGGCTTGGAGGGTTTCTTCTGATAGGTCAGATGTAAATATAAGGGGTTCTTTTTGGTATGTGATTTTTTTCTTGACCTTGCTGCTTGCAGTATTGTGTCTCTATGCACAGCATCCATCATTCTGACTATGATATGCCTTGGAGTGTTTTTATTAGGATTTCTTTTAGCTGGCCCCTTCTGGCTCCTTGGATCTGGATGCTTGCATTCTCTAACTCTGGGAGCTTTTCAGCAATGATTTCTTTAACTGTGGTTTTTTTCATTGGGGTTGCCTACCTGTCCTTCCAGTACTCTGATGATTCTAATGTTGTTACTCTTGGAGTCATCTCCTAGGTCTCTGACTTGCCTTAGAGTTATTTTGAGGTCTTTTCCCATTGTTTGTTCTTTCCTGTACAATTTCTGCTGCTCATCTTCAAGTTTGCTGGTTGTCTTCAGCTGTAGACATTCTATTATTGAAAGCACATACTGAGTTTTTAATTTCATCTATTAAAATCCTTCATTTGTGACATTTCTTCTTGTAGCTTTCTTATTTCTGCTCTCATTTCTTCCTGTAGTTTCTCAGCTACCGGTTCCCCTATTTCTTTAATTTCTTCCTTTAATTTTCTGTATGTCTGTTCCATTGATTCTTTGACTTCCTTGAACATCCTCAGCATTTCATCTCTGAATTCTTTGTAGGAGAGTTCATACTTGTTGGTACCCCTTGTTGAGGATTCGGGACTCTTTTCTTCATTCTCTACTCGTAGTGGAGATTTGCACTGTTTCTTCATGTTTTTGTGGATATATAGAGGTAAATCCTTCAAGCTCACTAGCACTGTTCCCTCTTATTGCAGGAAAGAATTCTGAATAAGCTCGGTTGACGGTGGTCAACCTTCTCCTCGTCTAGAGTACATCTTTCCTCTTGGACATTTTCTGTAACTTATGATAGGTATCTAATGAAGCATTGGAGGAGGTGTTTTTTTATATTGGGCTTTGTACAACTTCTTGTATACACTTGTTTTTTGTTTTTATACACTTGGCCAGAAGATTGTTGCCGTATTGTGCCCAAGGTGGCCGGGACGTATTCCACAGAATTAGGTAATAAAGGTTGGGATGTGAGTGGAGAGTGCTGGGAATGGGAAATAGAACTGCGGCCACTTGAGCAGCCACCGGCCCCACAGAAGGCCACACCCACTTTTAATGAGACCACGCCCCTTTAGTGGAGACCACACACCCAGCCAATCCAGGTGTTAATGCCCGGGTCCACAGACCTATTGATAAGATCGATCGAAGGTAGTTTCACAGGTGCTTCTGGCAGAAGTGAAGGCAGATGCCCCCCCTCCCAGGCTGGTCCTGGTGGCTGTCTTTGGGGAGTGCAGGGTTGGACGGGACAATGATGTATAATTATTGAAAATCCTAATCAATCTCAATTCCTATTTTCACAATACCAAATTCATACAACATAATATAGCCATAAAGTAGAACACTAACCAGTTATTATTTTTTAAAAAAGAATGCCCCATGCCGCTCCAGGAGGACAAAGTTTTTTCTCTCTTGGCTTTTCCTTTCCACGGTGGCAGTGGCGGTGGTGGCCGTGTGCCGGCCGGCATCTTATAGAGCCCAGTAACCAGACGTAGGAGCTTACAGTGACTGGCATACGGGAGATCTTGGGATAGGGGGGCGTTACCGGCACGCTCTCCACCCAGACGAGACCCGGAGCAGCCACACACGAACGGCTCCTCTGCTCCTAAAAGACCATGATCCCGGAGGTCTACTAATTTCGGCACCCAGAGGCTTTTTACAGAAATGCCTCTAGACGGTGAACTGAGCTGCGACCCCATGCTGCCCCGGGAGGGGAAAGGTTTTTCTCTCTTGGCTTTTCCTTTCCGAGGGGGCAGCAGCGGAGGCGGTGGCTGCGTGGCAACCACCATCTTACAAAGCCCAGTAACCGGAGGTATGAGAGTACAGTGATGCAACTTCTGGCAGAAATTTCTCTGGCTTAATTACTAAAATACCAGAAATTGAATACGCTCATGTACCCTTCATTCTCAGCAATGGAAAATAAACTATCAAATGATGCCTTTTCAGCAGGTTTGATTGTTGGGGGAAAAATTCCAAATGATAATAGTGAATTTTCTGTTGAAATATTGAATGTAATCAAAGTATATATAGAGTAAAGCGAAGATCATTAGCCAAACAGGTCGGGGGTGGGGGGAAAGGATGGGAGGTATAGTGGAGTTCTTGTGGTGGAACGTGCACTGGTGAAGGGATGGGGGTTTGATCATTGTATGACTGAGACGTAAACCTGAAAGCTTTGTAATTTTTTTCATGGTGATTCGATTAAAAATAAATAATTAAAAAATAATAAAATTAAAAAATAAAAAAATGCATCTTAATATATTCTTCTATAAAGATGTTTTAGAAACAAAGTTTGGGCTCATTTGTATGGTTCTACTTTGAGTTTCTTAAATAAATCACCATATATGTACATGTATGTTATATATATGTATTTATACATATATCCCTATAAATAAATAATATTAGGGTTAAGTATTTTAGGACTCACATTTTGCTAAATTCCAAAATAATAACCATTCATTATGATGTAATATATATCAGTGATGATATTCAATACATACTAAATGTTCAGCAGATATTTTAAGAGCAGCATTCATTTTATGATAAAAAATGGAAATTAAGTTTATCAAATTATAGATAACAAGACAAATGCAAAGAATTATAAAATGTTGGGGCTGGAACAATAGTACAGCGGGTAGGGCATTTGTCTTACATGCGACCGACCTGGGTTCGATTCCCAGCATCCCATATGGTTCTCTGAGCACTGTCAGGGGTGATTTCTGAGTGCAGAGCCAGGAGTAACCACTGTGCACTGCCAAGTGTGACCCCCCCAAAAAAAAGAAAGTCAAATACTTGACTTTTTAGGCAGACATTGCATAAATAGTCAATGGCAACCAGTGTCAAGGTAAGTTTGCTTGGATATAACACAAATTGCATTTCCAACTTTTGTCATAACTTGTCATTGATTATATTAGTGATGTTTACAATTATTGTATGATATATTTGTGGTAGTAAAGTATCCATTGTTTTTACATCATCTGTACTTTAAAACAATGATCATTTCACTGTAAGCACGAATAAATGATGGTTGAAGTGTAAGCATCTCATAAAAGCTAATTCCCGACCCTTTGAGCACAGGAAATCAGTCTAAAAAACTGAAGAATGCCTGAGGTCATTATGCGAGAGAAGCCCTCCTATGTGTAAGAACCCCAATTTTCCATCTAAAAAGAACATTCAAACTCACTGCTAACAAAAATATGATCAGAGCTGCAACTCAGTCTGACCTCTGAAATGATATTTCTCCAGACATCATAGAGAACTTCCTTTGATAATGTCACAGCCGACTAAGATCTCATCAAGGACCTCTAATGCCCATTAAAATCATTTTAAATGCTCTCTGCTGAAGCCAGCAAAAGCATCATTTAATTATGCAGGATTTCTGATTGCTTATCAACCCTGTTCTAGTTTGGCTCTTCAGTCCTGTGTCTCCTTGATGGAGAGTCTCCATCAATCTGAATAGCAGCTTGTATGAAAGAAGATCTGAGAGGGCACAAGAGGAGAAGGGCTCAGTGTGTGAAAAATATTAGCTAGTGAGCAGATTTTTCACTGAAATTCCTATCATGTTGCCTTATTCAGCAGCCTGTTTTTCTGATAGTCTGGAATTTTGCAAATTTCAAGTCTCATTTCTTTCTTAATTGATAATAAAGGTTATATGTTTTATGTGAATGCAACTTATAAAATAGTTCTATGTTTAGGGTTAAGATATGGCATAAATTACTGATTAAGTAGAACTTGGTGACACATTGAAAAACAATTTCTAGACTTCCTTGCATAGAATAAAATGAAAGATTATTTAATCAAGTTTTCATAGGAAATACGCCTTATGTTTTGACATGAAAGATAGCAACTTCATTGTAGAACGATATCATAACTTATTCCTTGGAGACTAACTTGAATTCTATTATTTAAGACATCTTTAACAATGCCAACAGAAAACTCTTAAGTCAGTACTCATCCACTCTGCTCTGTTTCATATTCTCTGAGAATTCCAAGTTACAATAATCTTAGCATGGTAAGATTAAATAATTCAGAAAGACAAAAAAATGTATCCAGATTACTCTTTTAAGCAGGCATCGACCAAAATAATGATAATTTTTTAGTAAAGGAGCAAAAGATGCATATTAGTCCTCATTTTTATTGTTCTATTTTTACGATAGGGTACACATTTCCCATATATAAAACAATTAGAGAGATGGACAAAGAAACTCATATAACTTTTCAAGGAAACGCATCAACTATGTTTCCAGCACGGCCCCATTGGAAGTCAATGACAATTGATATTTGACAACCTAAAAGCATTTTCCGATTTAGAGCAGGTGCAGGTTTCAATAGGCACGCTCCACAGACAGAACAACAAAGCCCTCCTTGATGTGATTACACTTATTATTCTGTGATTGCTACTTCCTGATCAGGGATACATTCAGTCATTAAAAAAAAAGTACTGTCGAATTACCCATGGATTATGTATGAAATTGTTGGGGGGAGGGGGAGAGCATCAGGAAGGCTCTCTAACATGATGCAGGGTGAGTGACAGCTCCAGGTGGAATTCTGTACAACAGAGGACCATGATTAATACATTGTGTTTATTTCAAAGAAAATGGGGACATGGACTATAGAAGAGAATTTTGGAAGGTATTGTTTGAGGGAAGCATAAATTGTATAAAATATGAGACCCTCTTCATTTGCATATGCATCATTTAAAGGATGAAATGCCAGTAGGACTCTTCAACTCAACTTCACAGTGAACCTAAAACTGTTCTAGAAGTAAATTTTACTTGAAATTTTTAATTAAATCATAAAAAAAGGAAATGTAGAAGAGGAGCAAAAGATGCATGTGAGTTTTTTTTCTCAATTTCTATAATAAGATGTATTTCTAAGTAAGATGCATTTCAAAACAATAATATATATCTATAAATAAGTACAGAATCTCTCACAGCAATACCTGGTAAGCTACCCATGGTGTATTCAATATGCCAAAAGCAGTAATAATAATGGGCTTCATTCCCCTAACCCTGAACACGATAGGGTCGAATGGAGATGTTACTGGCACCTGCTCAAGCATATCTATGAACAATGGGATGATTGTGATACAGTGATACAGTGACAAATAGGTACATCTATAATAAGCTGTTTCTAAAACAAGATTATGTAGTTCCAATGTAAATACATACAGAAGCATAATACTAAGGAAGTTGAGTTATGAACAGCAAATATAATAGTTGATAGTATCAGTGATAAATTTTATTTTCTTCCTTTTGTAATTGTCTAGAATACTTTTAAAAATTATTTTATTTAATGTATCAAATAAAAGTTCCCCAGGCCTTTGCCTATAGAGCTTTATGTGGAATACACTCGTGTTATTCTTTCTTTTCTCTGGTTATTCTTTCTAGCTCCCCACTGCTTATTTAGTGTGAGGGAGAGTCAATAAAGCAAACATTTAAATGTTTGTAGAACCACCTCATACGTTCTTGTTTCTAGAACCCAAAGTAACTAGAGAAATTTCTAGAATTTTGGGGTGGGGATAAGAAATGGCGAGTCATTGAGTAACAGCAGTTCATTCTTTTTCAGTTTGCTCATGTACATTGGCAGAAAGAGCAATTTACTTTTACACAGACCCATTAGATATATAAATTTTATCCATTTTTAGGTAATGTCACACAGTGATTTGGAGAACTATGTTGCTAGTCACAGGCCTATAACGAATAGTGGGTCCATATTATTCTTGTCCTCTTGTCCAGTGGCATATTTATGACACCTTGCTTTTGCAAATGGCTTCTATCTTTCTCATTTATGAGCATAACAGGAGGCGATAGATATTGTGATTCTTTAAAGACAACACATTAGCTATTTGTCCTTGAAGTTTGCTCTTCTTACTCTTTGGCAAATACAAAGAGATTTTAATGAAATTAGTTTTGCTCTCTGGTGCATTGAGGATTTTTGTTTTATTTATATTGTACTAAATAACAAAAATTGCTTGACTTATAGCTATTTTTTCCATGTGGGATACATCTTGGCCCCATTCTGAGCTTTTTCAGTTGTGTGCCACATGAATGATCAACTAGTAAATCTGCTTCAAAATGATCAATGATGTTGACAGCTTTGCAAATCAATATCTATGAAGATCCCCACCACACATACACATTCTTGAATCTGGACTCATTTTAGTTACTAAAATGTAGCACATTGCTATGGTCAAAAGTAAAGATTGGGCTAGAGGCATTCTAGTAATTGACTTTTCACATATTCAGAAGTGCATGAAAATGAGCAACATTAGTACAAGACCTTTGATAAAAGATATAATAGGAAATTTTATACCATAAATGACTTTTCCTTCTCTAACACATGTACCTTTGAGTATCTAACTCATTCATATTAACCTTACAGGTTAATGCATGCTTCATTTTTCCTTTTTTAAAAAATGGATTTCTTGTGGTATGTTTCAACAGATGCTTAATAGAAAAATATAATTATCCATAGGAAATATTTGATACATTGCTTGCAATAAATATTTAGACTTTTACCCTGAAGAGGGTATGCATTATATAAATACAATAAATCTGCATTATTCTCCAATCCACCGGAAGGTCAATTTTAAAGAAATCCCAGATAGATAACTTTTGTGCTTTCCATAAAGATATTAATTGTGCAAGATGTGATAAGAAATGCACAATGAGCACCTTAATGAGGAGAACAGTCCCATTTTAGGTACTTGGTTTTAAATATAATTATCTGGATTTTAAACTAAAAACTTTCTGTAAAAAGTATTAGCAGATAGCTACATCCTCACTTTGAAATGAACTCTAGGTATGCTTATGTGTACACATAAATCACAGAAATTCACACAGGTATTCATAATTAATATGAAGATTCAATTCAACTTAGTCCCATTTCCTATGGTCTATCCTATATATAAATTTGCAATTCCACCTTTAAGAGGCACAGAAATAGATTTTATTTATTTTGTTTTTGTTGTTGAACCACACCCAGAAATACTCAGGACTTACTCCTTGCTCTGCACCCAGGGATCACTCCTGGTTATTTCCAGGGACTATATCGGAATCAAACCCGGGGCCTGCCACATGCAAGCAAATGCTCTACCTGCTTTACTATTAATCCAGTCCCTAAGGTAGATTTTAGCTCATTTTTCCCCAATTCTATAAAGGTAATAATAGATAAAAATCATCATAATCATTATCAATCATTATATGCAGTTGTGTTATTCTTAGCCTAAGTATCATATATATATTTTCACTTATCTAACTCTTACATAGGTTTTCCATTGCAGAGATAAGGAAACTGAAACATTTATTCTGAATCAGTGTTTCTCAACCAGGGTTCACAGGCCTAGTCCCCTGGCTCCCCTGCTCCAAGATATTTCAAGGGACAAAGGTGAAAATTACACAAATGGGGGAACAACAACATGAAACAGGTGACAACAGATAGGACAGGGTGACAGGAAGGAAAATAGTGTCAGAAGGAGAGCACTATCAGAAAAAGGGTGAGAAATAGTTAAACAATTTTTGTGACTCTAAAACTCTTAGATGATCTTTTTGGTGCCCCCCCTCCAAATTGATGGAGTCTTTCTCTGTAACGCCTACTAGAAACAGACAAAATCTTGCATTTATGTTTGGCTACCACCCTGTGCTTGTGGGCAGGGGGTTTGATCAGGACTTAGGGCAACGCCAGACTTCATCTGAGAAAATGTCTTATAAATCTGTCTAACCCACATCTCATCAGCCGCACTCTGAGGGCTCCAGTTTTGAGAACAAGGCTTGGAGATCCCGAGGAAATCACTTCGAGTTGAGGCCTTTACTCATCACCACTTAGTCTAAGTATCCTATCCTATGTCCCCTCACTAGTCAGAACATTCCAGCCATACACTATGCTCTGCATGGATGTATATCTGCGCCCCAAACCCATATATTCTTTATGTGTGTGTGTTCAAAAAATGTGGGAGTGTTTGGTGCATGCATTCCACGGTCATGAGCAGCTTCTCCACCCTGACCAGCTGCTGCCAACATGAAGGGGGGGGGGGCGGAGACAGGGTGAGTGGGAAAGCTGGTTAGTGACCGATTGCGTTTATTCCAATCTCAAGTCTCACTCTCTAACCCCTATCCCCAGGCTACTGTCCCCCTGTCTCCTATTCCAGTCGGCCAGCATTAGTTAAAAGACAAACCTCAAAGATTGTGGGCAGCAATTATGCGTGGGCTAGGTAGCACAATCAACATATGAAAATCCCTTCCTTCTGGGGAAGCTCTTCTAGGACAATATCTCATCCTGCTAGAAGACCAACCACCGAAGGGCAGAATTTCATCTAAGGGAGCATTTCTCCTTTACTTAGTCCAAATCCATTTAAACGGTCCTCTTAAATTTACTTCTTAATAGTCTTTCTAGACATTTTGTATGGACACAGTAAGAGTTATATTAAGCTTAAGGGGTGATTCTCCTAGGGACATCTTGATATATATGGACTTAGGTGAGGTAAGCCAGGTAAGACTTTCCTAACCCAATCAGGGTCCTTATCCAGTTACCTTTTGGGGAATCATGAGAGAGTTTGTCCATGAATGTGCTCTTAACTTATACATTTTATGGTGCTTGGCCTGTCACTTTCCAATAGCAGGGTAGCTTATGGCTTGTCCTGAGTCCATCCAAGTCCCCACAGGGACCTTCCTATTGGGGTGATAGGAACTAAAGGTTACTGACGCGGAAGTTGAATAAATATGACAGATGCCCAGGAATAAATATTATTCAAAGACAATAAACACTCAAGTAACAAGACCATGGCATCAACTATCTTCCTGTGTCTATACAAAAAGGACATTGCTCTAAAGTAAACTGCAAAGCACTTAAAGGAAAGAGAAAAACAATATTTTGCCTACAAATACAAAATCCAGATTTCTGAAGAATCTGATTTTATAGCCACAGGTTCTGATTAGGGGAAATGCATGATTAATAGATGGCGAATGCACAAAGAAGTTAAAATAAATGGGACTGCTTCAGGGGCATTGTTACTCACTAAGCCTAAACTCCTTGCAACAGAGGAGAAAGAACTGCCCAATGTTATCTAACATATATGGATTTAGTATGTACACATATATATACATTATATATATTCACACATATATATTGCAAATAAATCCATAAAATTTATAGTACCTTCCAGCCCAGACCACAAAGAAGTTCTGAAAGCTTCTGCTTTTCTCTGAGATTTAGTTTCTGCTTTAGAACTCAAAACAGAATCATGTTACTGCATTCATTTTGCTATTAAAAACTAATTCAAGGCAAATGGGAAGACACTATTGGTAGTTAAAGAATAGTAGATGGATATGAATAAAAGTAATTTAAAGGTAAAAACACAAATTGTTTTGGGGCCGGAGCGATAGCACAGTGGGTAGGGTGTTTGCTTTGCACGCGGCCGACCCGGGTTCGATCCCCGGCATCCCATATGGTCCCCCAAGCACCGCCAGGAGTAATTCCTGAGTGCAGAGCCAGGAGTAACCCCTGAGCATCGCTGGGTGTGACCCAAAAACAAACAAACAAAAAAAACCCACAAATTGTTTTCAAAGTATTATCCCAATTATTATTTGGTGTCCTAGATTCATATTCTAAATCCTGAAAATTATTTTTGCACAAATACCCTGAAAGAGCTCTAAGAAAACTACTTCAACAAAATTATTATTTGCATTCAGTTGTTATTGTTAATGACATATTTCCAGAGTAAACTAACATATAAATAACTATTTTTCAGTTTGCATTGATTTGCCTATTCTAGAGTCAGATAAATATAATCACACTGTTTTGGTCTCTTAGCGAGTAGGACATTTGCCTTGCACGTGGCTGACCCAGGTTTGGTTCCTCCGCCCCTCTCAGAGAGCCTGGCAAGCTACCGAGAGTATCTCGCCTACATGGAAGAGCCTGGCAAGCTACCCGTGGTGTATTTGATATGCCAAACACAGTAACAACAAGTCTCACAATGGTGACTTTACTGATGCCCGCTCAAGCAAATTGATGAGCAATGGGATGACAGTGATACAGTGATAACTGTCTTAGTTGATTTAGCATAATGTCTCCAATGTTATCCACATTGAAGAATGCATCAGTACTTCATTCCAACTTGTGGATAAATAATAATCCCGTTTATAGAGCATTCACTTTATATATTTAGCAATGAATGGGACTTGTGATGCTTGTTTCTTTGTCTATTGTTAATAGCACTACTATCAACATTGATATAAAAGTTTTTATGTGTACTCAAATTTTTAATTTTGGGGATACATATACCTAGAGTAGAATTGCTTAATATTATGGTAATTTTAGATTTAGCCTTCTTGAGGTACTGCCAAACTATATTTAAAAGTGGCTGTACCATTTTACACTTCTGCCAGAAAAGTACAAGGGTTTCAGTTTCTTGACCTTTGCCAGAATATTTTTTTAGTTTTTCATTGCAGTCATTCAAGTTGTACAAAATGTAATCTTATTGAAATTACAAATTGTGTTTTCTAATAACAAAGGGTGCTTAACATATTTTAGTGTGGTTACTGATCTTTCTACATGTTTTTGGATAAATGTGTATTTAGATCCTTTGTTTTATATTAGGATTATTTTTTATTGTTGATGTTATTTTTATATCATTTTACCTTGAGCCAACCAACTCCTACTGCTTAATACATATTAAAACTATATGCTATGTAAACTCTTTCACATATGAGGAATACCACCTAGCCTATGAAATAGCCCATAAGCTTTTATATTTTTCTCCAATTTTCATAGCTTTGTAGTTGATATAGTGGTAAGTTGATGGCTGACACACAAATTTCAGCTTGAGATCAGCTAGGAGATACTGGTTAGACACCTCTTTGAGAGTTCATTCCCTCTCTGTAAAATGGACTATGTGAAGACTGAGAATAAACCTGCCATAATAAAAAACAGCAAAATATTTGGGACCAGAAAGATAGTCCAGAAAGTAGGGCTCTTGCCTTGCACATGACTAACCTGGGTTTGATCTCTGATAACACGTATCACCCCCTAAGCACCTCCAGAAGCAATTCCTGATCACAGAGCCAGGAGAATCTGTAGGTGTGACTTTCAAAAACCAAAACTAAAACAACAACAAAAAAATCTCCAGACACAAAATAGTGAATATGATTTATCTCAGGGCCCCAAGAGGTCCTCAGATAAACACACTATGATGGGATTGGTTGTACTAGAGATTGGGAATATCCCTAGAAAGTACAATGGAGGTGTATTAAGGGAAAAAGGGGCAGGGTCACTAAGTGGAATGGCAGGTCTGTTCCCCTAAGCACCACAAGGATTGATCCATGAGCACAGTCAGATGTGGCACCAAGACCTAATATTTCTAAAAAATGAAAAAGCAATAAGTGATTGAGAGGTAACTTTGCAATATAAGGAGCAGGGAGTAGTTCTCTGAGGACACATAGCATGCTCAAATGACACTAAAACACACCTTCCAAACCATCTTACGAAGATGCTTTATACTGATTTTTTGATAACCCTTTAATGAACCTGTGAGACCTCAACCATTTCTAATTTGTTACTTGTCTTAAAGATTCATAATAACATTTAGTCCTCATAAAACTACAGGATTTTAGAATTGGTGATTTATACCCAAGAAAATAACTGGTCAATCCTCGGCAGTGCTCAGCTTGGTAACAGTCAGTTGAAAGCAAAATTCTACCTCTCTTTACATATTCCTTTCTCTATAAATGAGGTTTTTCCAATTAATATAAAGATACTTAGATTGAAGAAAGTTCAATGCAAGCCAGTACACCTTTGAGAGTATATAAGTGATTCCATTATTCTAATTAACATAGATCCTTTTGTTTATCTGCTCTAGTTACAGTTTTTTTCTAAATCACTGCATTGCTCACAGCTCATTAATCAGTATCAGTATATTATTATCTAATAATAATGAAGCAAATATAACCACTGTAATATTCAAGGATCAGACTCACTGAATACTCACGATTTCTATAATTGCTATCACCAATACCAAGTAGAGAAGTCCTAAATATTTTATGATTACAATCTACATTAATTGAATTGATTCCCTGCAACTAAATATGTGACGATGTTTATTGTTATTCAGTATGTCACTATACAGCTTTACATGGGCAAACAAAAACGGTTAGCAGAAAAAACCTACAATGTCACTTTTTAATAAAATATATGGATAAACTGTTAGTTGGAATACTACAGACAAAATTAGACTTGGTTTCTTCCAGGAAAGTAAATAATTATATAAATGAGTATAAAGTTTAGTAGCAAAATTTATAATGAAATTCTGATAATAAATGTGCAGTTAGATAAGAATACAAGACTTAAAATCTATAATAGCACAAAGAAAAGATTGCTAAACCACAACACACAATTGGAGAGAGAGAACAAAAGGGAATGCCCTGCCACAGAGGCAGGGTGGGGTAGGGGGGAGATGGGATTGGGGGGTGGGAGGGATACTGGGCTTATTGTTGGTGGAGAATGGGCACTGGTGAGGGGATGTGTTTGCGAACATTGTATGAGGGTAAAACAAGCTCGAAAATGTGTGAATCTGTATCTGTACCCTCATGGTAATTCACTAATTAAAGAACAAAATAAATTTAAAAACATTTTTTAAAAAGAAAAGATTGCTAAATCCTAGGCAGATATATTTTTACTTTCAAATAAAAAATAGAATAAGATCACCACTTTGATAATAAAAACTATAAGTTAATGCATCCAGCTCTTTTTCAAATGGCATCCTGGAAGACGATAATGAAAACACAAATTCTGTAACATATATAGTCTATTTCTCTCAGTGCCTGAATGTGCAAGAGGTATAGAAGTGGTAGAGAAAAATGATAAAATGTTTTAAAAACATACAAATACATCTTAAAAACTACATACAGCTATGGTTTTGAGATAATACCACTCTGGGAAATTTATATTAAGGAAATAATTGTAAAGAAAAAAATACCTATATGAAGATGTCAATTGTAACTACAATGTTATATAAAATGCTGCAATAAATAAAATTGTTCTACAGTAGATGAACAGTTCAGTCAATTTTTGGTATAGTAGGTTTCTTGATGCAATATCATTTAACCAACGTAATTATAGTTTTAAAAAGTCTACGTGAGGGCTCATCTGATAGTACAGCAGGTAAGGTGCTTGTCTTGCATGCAGCTAATTGGAGTTTAATCTCCACATTCCATATTGTCTTTCAATCCCTGCCAGGAGTGATCCTTTAGTTCACAGCCAGAAGTAAGGCTTGAACTCTATCAGATGTCACACACATATAGACACACACACACACACACACACACACACACATTCTATACAAAAACCAAACTAATGTTAACTGGAAAAAAGCAAAATAAAATTATAATAATTTTGACACTTTAAAATTTGGAATAATGGTGAGGACTACACTATAATAGTAACATATTTTTACACTATATAGTCTACATAAAATATACACCAAGGCAGTCAGAATAATGAAGATTAACTTCAAAAACAATCCTTCAGCAATTTTTATTTTAACAAAAAGAAAAGAAAATAGGTACAATATCAATTACAGAGAAAGAAAATACTTACTTCAAGGTAAGAATTTTTAACCTTGAAAAGTAAAAATGACATATCAGTGATTTTTTTTTGTCTCCATTCAAACAAATAACTTGGAATTACTTGTGAACCTTCTATATAAAGAGAAAACTGAAAAATGACCTGTCGCTTATTCTCACCTGTTCCGAAAGCTTCTCAAGATATTATTAAGTACTTTGAAAATCATAGAGGGCAATATTTAACTTAAAAAAGCATATTTTGCCATGAAACATCTTTGACTGTCAGCATTTCACTGAAGTGTGACACTCGATATTTAATGTACCATTATCTTTCATGCAATTTACCTTAAACTAGTCTCTTAATCTCTTTATACTTGTTCTATCATAAGTGAAAATAAGAAATCCTTCTATTCCTTAGGAAATGCCATGTATGAATCATCACGCTGTAGTCAATACCTAAAGGCCTCTTTGAGTTTATAGTTACAGTAAAATGTTGTATCTAATGTAGAATTTTATCACTTCCTGGTGTCCCTCTAATAATAAAGTGATGATTGCACCGTTGGGCTGTTTTATGAGCCATTTGTTCGCATCCAAAGAGTAGATAAACTGGAAAAATCAAGGTTAGAAATCTCATCCTGGTGGTAGGACTGGGTTATGACCTGGGAAGAATTTCAGAAAGTAAATGTCAAGATCCTTTGCCTGGATATTCTTCTTTATATTTGTTTTTGATTGCTACTGAATCAAAAACTTACAATTAAATCATGACAACTATTTTTTTTAAAAAACACAGAAAAAGAATACAAGAAAAAGTTTCAGTTGGAAATTAAATATCAAGTAAACTACAATGAGTAAATCAAGATTGTGTCCAATTTAACAATGTTTGGTGTTAAATTTCCTTTTTTTTAGCTTTGTGTCTCTTTAATGATCCCTAACTCAATCAATTGTAGGAAACATTAAATCAAGCTAATAATTTCTTCTAAAAAGCAGAAACTATATCAACACTGTATATAAACCATGTCCTGACATTTTGAGTTGATAGTGTTCAAATTTCACAAGAACTGGTATTTCATTAAAGCTTTTAAAATGTTGGGAACTTTTGAGAACAGCAGAATACAGCATATGAGTTGAATTAACCTTTTGCTTTGAACTATTTTTGACTTACAACAAAGTTGCAAAGATAGTAAAGAAAGCACCAATATGCCCTAAACCAAGCTTTCTTATTGCTAACATCTATATTTTGCTTTTCGTTCTGGGGATCAAATCAAGGTCAGTAGGCGGAAGGCCAAGCACTTTAACCCTTACGCTATGTCTCTGTCCTCAGATATTTTCTGCGATATTTGGGGCGGTGCTCGGTTGGGTTGAATTTCTCTCTCCAAATAAAATGGGTTGCAAATGAGAAAGTTTGAGAAGCCATGTTTTGAAGTTTTGAGCAATTTGAATACATTTATTTATTGAATTCCATTTGATTAATCTGATTTTGAGTTAAACTTTTGTTGTGGTTTACTTCAGGCACCTTTTGTATAGCCATTATTATTTTTTTGAAAAGTTTACATTCAGTATTATAATCTCAAATATTAAGGAAGTTGGAATTTAATATTCAAATATTCAAAACAGACTTGTAGGCTGAGAAACCAGTATCACTGTACCCTTTGTAACTAAATTCCACTTTGAATATCACCAGCTCTTCCAAAATGCTGTCCTGTCCCAGTAACAAATACAGAATACTACATTACACTTAGGATAATGACTTTCTGTGTTGGGGGAAATAAAAGAGGTAGAAATAAATTATTTAATTACAAAAATTACATTCTCTCATTGTTTTATTAGCAAAATAGGACTTAATGATGCCCTATATTTTTCTGAGGCTTTGTCTATTTCTGTACATCCAGGTTTTTATTTATCATTTTAGATTGTATTGTATTTATTTGTCTATTTCCAAGTGTGTCAATTCTTTCTTCTTTAGTTCAAATTTACAACTGAGCTATTTAGAAGAAAAGTTTTACTTAAATTATGGTATTTTTAAACTCTAAATACACCTGCTTCCCTTTCATGATTTTATGACTTTCTTAATATTCAATAGGTAGTCATTTTATCATACCTTACTTTGATTCTTTAAAGATGCTTTCTTTGAAATTTTGAAGATATTTATTATAGTTTCTTTGATGATTTGTTGAATTTGATACATAAACCCTGCAAAAGTAGTTTCACTTTCCCCCTCTTTATTCCAGCCGCTGAGTTTTGCAGTTTCTACTTGTGCTTCACCATTTTTATTGAAAACTTCATTTCTTTCTGTAGGTTTTTTCAGGGGGAGCTTCTTTGGAGAGGGGGCATACCTAGCTCTACTTAGAAGCTTACCGTGGCTCTGTGCCCAGGGATAAGTTCTGGAGGGCTAAGGGGAACGCATAGTGTACTGGGGATCAAACCAGGCGTGGCAATGAGCAAGGCAAGCATCCTATCAGCTGGACTGTCTTTCCAGCCCCAGGAAACTTCACTTCCATACTGCAGTGTAACACTTCCGGGTACTTAGCTAACTGCCGCATCTTAGACTTTTGGCGGTGTTATTGTTTGGGTGTGTTTCTACATCAAGAAACTTAGCAAGTATAAATCTGTGTAGTTCATTTTCCTGTAAGCACGAAGCCTCCAATGTTCCATCTCACTACTTTTTCCTTGCTTTTATCTTAAACTTACGTTTGTTTCCTGAGTCCCCCGCCTGAATCACTCATTGGTCTAAGCTGATAATTAAATTCTCTTTGCCAATCGGTTCTTGCGCTTTTGCACTGCTTGTATGTGTGTTTTGGGGAATGCTTTCAAAAGTTAGTAAGTTAGTGAGTTTAACTGATATTTAACCATCAGGTAGTATTATCAAAGTTCCGTCTCCAATCGTTTCCGTGAAAGAATAGCCATAGCTACAGACACAATGTTGCAGACCAATACTATCAGGGGGATTTTATTTTTAAGTCTGGCTTCTAAAGAGTCATCCCTGGAGTAGGTCAGTTTATTTTCCTGTTATAAGTTAGAAGTCATTTTTAAGACTTTTGACAAAAAAGGCTCTACCAGAGTGCTGGATTACTTGGTACATGCTTTTTGATTTGCCTCATTTTCTATTTTGATTGTCCTGAAGGTAGCCGCCACTGTGAATGAATTTCTGGATCCATAGGAGCAAAGATCTTGCAAAATCATCTTCTTGTACTTGTTTTCTCTGTCAATAATCTGGATTTTCACTCTTTGTTGCTAGCATCATGAAGCTACTAGTCCCTAGTTAATTGCTTACCCCCAAAATCTGTGATACCTCTGAAATTGACCTTTAGCAGAAACTTCTCTACTCTTGGTGCCAAAGAGTCAGTCTCGTTGGTCAGGATTATATAGCTCTCTATCTTCTGCCCTGCTCACGTCCCTTGGCACAGTTGTTCTATCACTCCATCGTTGCAGAGACAGGGTTTATAGCAAGATCCTCATATTCGGACACCCCCACTCTACAAGTGGCCCCTGGCAGTAGGAGGAAGGCAGTAACTGGTTTTATTAGTTTACCCTATCTGGAAATGGCACTGACAATTAATAAGCATACTACAGTGGGGCTATTAAATTTCAGTACTGCTGACCTATTTTTGCATCCTGCCAATTAAGAGGGAATCCATTCCTCTTAATCATGCATGTGTGGAAACATCGCTGGTATGGGATAGGCATGGACTATGAATGGATCTGGTGGTGTACTACCCATACTGAACATCCGCTGGGAGTTGTGAAGAAGGGGATTTGCTGTCTTCCTGGCTATATATTGCAGAGTAGTAGAAATAGCATAGCACAAAGGGAAACTGACAGACATTCAGATGCAACAGGCTCAGTGTTATTCTGGAGATTTAATTCACACTTTTGAATAAATATGTTTCCATTTGCTCAACATCTCATGACATTTCCTGGAGATTTTAAATGTTTTTCATGTTGTTTCTGTTGTTATTGTTTAATTATTTTCATGTTAAGTAGATACACTGAGCTCCTCACACAGTTGTTCTGGCAGTTCTAGAATGTACTCATTTTATGATCCATAATCATGCTTGTGTTCTTCTCTTCAACAAAACATTACCTGGAAACTTTGTGCTTTGTTTTATTTAATTCACAATTGATTGGGGTTTTATCCATTGATTCTATCATTTAATTTCTACATTGCAATTTATACTTTTTTAAATTTTGTCAAAAGATAGAATGACATTATCTGATTACTTCTTTTTTTATGTTATCCAGTAAACAAAAATATTTACTGTATGTAAATATATTGAGAATGGAACATATGGAACAAGTTCTTTGTGAAAGAAAAAAGTGTCCAGCTTGGAAAATACACACTGATTAAAAAATATGGCTTCGTGATGACTGCAGATATCATCACAAGCTGTATCACTATACCACTGTCATCCCATTGCTCACTGATTTGCTCAAGTGGGCACCAGTAATGTCTCCATTGTGAGACTTGTTGTTACTGTTTTTGGCATATCAAATACACCATGGGTAGCTTGCCAGACAATGCTGTGCAGGTGAGATATTCTCAGTAGCTTGCTGGGCTCTTTGAGAAGGATGGAGGAATCGAACCTGAGTCGGCTGTGTGCAAGGCACTAAATTTAGAAAATTCAAAGAAGATTTGTTTTGCTAACAAAACACCAACTACGCCACCTTTGAATGGGTCACCATTTTTTGTCAGTAAATCTAAATTTCAAAACACAGATGCCCCAGTAGTCTATCAAAAGCATATATGGCACAATGGTTTTTGTAGAACTCTATTAAGTGAGAATTTCATGCCCATTCAATATGCAAATTGTATCAGCCCAAGGAGATCTACTAATCTATTTCTTTTGAGATTAACCAATAGACTTAATTGTTACAATAACATAATTTGAATACTAACAACTAGGAAAAAGGAAAAAATTACTTCATTGAATGTGTCTAAAAAGTACAATTAGAAATAGAAATAAAGAAATAGACTTTGCAGAAAAAAAGTCTGCAGTCATATTTATTCCCAAACTGATTTTACCTATGTCAATATGCTACTGTTATTATTATTTTCATTTTGGTGAAGAATGGAGAAGGTCTGAATGGAGAGAAAGCTGAAGACCAAGCATTCCTTTCACTGCTTCTCCTTACTCTCTGATTTCTTTTTGCTTCTGAATCGCACCTACTAACCTCACCTGGTTTTTCAGAGCACAATTTGTCAGTACCCTAGACAGTTCCACGAATCCTGTTTCACCTAAAAAGGGCTATAGAATAGCTTAAGTCTTTTAAAATTGCAGCAATGCAACTGCCATGTATAGGTTGATAGATATCAAATATCTAAATGCCTGTCCTAAGTTTAGAAATCTATGTAATTTCTCATTGCTAATCTTCACCTAAATTTACTATTAGCTTTTTAGGCTCATTATCTACTCTTGAAATCCCTTTTATAACTTGTGCCACCCAGATTCATGGGCACCATCCTAAAATGTAGAAAATACCTTCATCTGCAACTCTTTTTACTAAATCTAATCTAGTAGTACATTTTTCCAATTTAACTATTTCTGAAATAGATTGTTTCTTCTTCAAACTCATATCCACAGATTAGAGTTGGTGATAATTATTTTTTTATAAACTTAAGTACCTCCTGTAGCTCTTCTGTCTGGTTGCCAAGATAATATGTCTAAGTTAAATGTTCATATCACTTGCAAAGTTCCCTGAAAACACCATTTGAAGTTGAACTGTTACTTTTCAAGATCAGGTGCTTGAACCGATATTTGAGAGACAATATTTGGTGGAATAGGTCAGAGATATAATAGAGGGATTAAGACCTTTTCTTTTCATATTGCCATCCCTGGTTCAATCCCCAACACTATATATGGTGTTCTGTACACCACCAGGAGACATCCCTGAATATAAAGCCAGGCACAGCTCCTAAGCACTGCTGTTAATGGTCTTAAAATAAATAAAAAATATTTGGATATTTTTTTTTATCTTAACAAGAGTGTGTCTCAGTTTTTAATGTTGTTCTTTCATCTCCTGCTATGGAATTTTCTTCACAGCATTTCATGTCAGTTTCTGCATCCATTCAAGTACTGTACAGATTTGCCATATTAAAGAAGAAAAGAAACACAAATTCTTCTGGTTTGGCCAATTCGCCCCATTTTTTCTATCATAGCCTTATAATCATACCATGCATCTGCTTCCTCTGCTCCCCAAAGTCATAGTCATTGGCAGTAGTGGTGCCCTTTGAACTTAATATGACAGGCATATTAAACTTTATTTTGTTCTCCAAAAAAAAAAGTTGGGGAGTCAGAAAAATTGTTTATAGCAATCAGGGGAAATGGTGGCATTATTATTCCCTCTCATCTTACTTTTTTATAGTAAGATGAATAGGTATTACTACAATTTTGGGACTAGGAAATTATACAAGACTGTTTGGGAAAATCACATTAGAATTAACAACGGGGAGTTGTCAGGAAAGAAAAGGGATTCAGTCCTGAAAGAGTTTGGTTGGTGTCAGTGTTTAATGGATCATTTGGGACAGCAATAGTATGATCCTTGTAAATCTTTAAGATAATATCATTAAATAAATATCTATCTCCTGGGGTCCACATGATGGCTTTTGGGAGGCTCCCTGGAGGGGCTGGTATTTGTTCTTTTCCATCTATTTATAACTAGACCTCATTCAACAGAAGATTAATAATGCATGGGAGGAAACCCAAGGTTACCAAGCAGTGAAGGGATAGAGCTCGAGAAGAGGAGGAAAAGGAAGAAGTAGATGAGAAGTGATCTACAAACAGTGGTGAAGGGTCTTGGGTACAATGGTGCTAAGAGCAAGTTTGTACGACTATATCTTAAATATTAACACTTTTACCATGTTATACCAACTGTAATTTAAAAAATAGTGATACATGAAATCATCTCTTGATATTGCAAGACAGGGGAAAAGGCTAAGATACAGTGAGAGGTTATACAAAGATATGCAAGAAAATTAAGGCGAAGTTTCTCAAACTTGTTCCCTAAAGAATAGTATCTACATTGTACATTTAAATCAACTTGAATCTTTATGTTCAAGATTGATTATGTTTAATCTTTATGCTCAAGATTGATTATGACATATTTCCAAGTTAGTTCCTAGTGAAATAGACCTTGGAAATCTGATATCATATCTAAAAAGGTTCAGATAAAAGGAATTAACATGATAACTTCTCAGTACCTGTATTGCAAACCATAATGCCCAAAAAGAGATAAAAAAAAGTGTCTGTCAGAGAGACAGACTGGGAGGTGGGGGTGGGAGGGGAACTGGGAACATTAATGGTGGAAAAGTATAGTGAAGGGGCAGGTGTTGGGTCATCTGAAATGACTGAAACTCAGTCGTGAACAGCTTTGCAATGGTGTATTAAGCTGATTCATTAAAAGCATAAAAATTAATAAAAACAAAATAATTTTCATTATAAAAAAGCTTTAAGCAAATTTGATTATAAAAAAGCATAATAATAAAACAAAGGACGTAATAGATGGTGCTGGTACAAGTTGGGCCTGAAAGAATAAACTAAAACAACACTTCAGAAGGTGTAGTAAGCATGTACCTGTCTATGTGCTATATGTATGTTTGTTATATGTGTCAGCAAAAGGAGTTTATGTATAATTCACTATAAAATGGGGCATAAATCACAGAATCCTGGGAATATTGCATGACCACATCAAGGCTTCAGGGGGAGGGCTTGGGGGCACATCCGATAGTGCCCAGCTCTTAGTCCTGCTCTGCACTCAGGTGCCACTCCTGAAGAGGCTCAAGGGGTATGTGAGGTACTGAGGATTGAACCCAAGTTGTTACTGTGCAAGGAAAGCCCCCTACTCATGGTATTATCTTGCCACTCCCACCAACCTATTTCCGAAGTCAGATCTGACAAAGGTGTATTCATCGGTTCAAAACCAAACTTGACTTGGTCAAAAACTCATCTGAGAGACCGGCAGAGAGTGAAGATGACAATGGCCAGAATTCACCAGCTCCGGGAGAAATTTGACAAGAGTGTATTTAGTTCTCATCCTAGCCCTAATGATACGACTTGCAGTATTTGGAAAGCCTAACCAGGCACAGTCTCCTTGCTCTCTCTTGCCACGCTTCTATGATCTCATTTTAGGCATTTCTTCAGAAGAAGTGCACTTACAATAATTCCAAATCAGCAGGGAATCCACATGTAAAATAAAACATCTAAATCTTGAGATCTAAGACGATTTCTTTTCTAAAAGGGCAAAAGCAGGGAAGACTCCACAGCCCCGTCAGTCCTCCGTTAATGAGCACTGAATTCACAGCTCCAGGTTCTGTAAACCTCATTTAGATGTGTCAGCAGAGCCAGGGCTGTATTAAAGGTCTGAAACAGGAACAATAATTAAGAAGGCTCAATGCCAATTCTTTTTCATCTTTAACTGCTGCTTATAATTCGTACACAACAAATACTAAAAGGTCATCAGAACTCATTTTATAATGAGTGCATATTTATATTTCCAAAAGTTTCCCTCTATAACAAAGCTAGAGACAAAAGACTAGAAAGAATTGAATTTGACCAGAAATAGCTGGAAAGAAAAAGCCCAACTAAATTCAAGTCTCAAAATATGGTTTATGCTCTAAAAATCCTTTAGAATCTTACCCTCCGAGGGGCAGTTTATATTCATTTTACGCAAATACTCTTAATTCCAAGAATCAAAAACAATATTTATAATCCCACTCAGTCACTTTCTAACTCTTAAAACTTAAAAAAGTGTTTACCCTTTCAGAGTCCTAATCCTACCATCTATAAAGTGGCAGGTGAACCCCATTATTCATTGCACTAGCATTTATCTCCTAAGACCCTTTCATTAATCAGATGAGATTAACAAACATGCAAATGTTTTAAAGAGCTGTACTCTCCAATAGCAAATAACCTATATTCTTATTAGTTAACTCTCCCCAAGTTTTCATGTTCTTTCCCATAAAATAAGTTCTAAACCATACTAGGGAATAAATTTGAGATTCTTTCTTCAGTAGCGGAGAGGACGTGGATTCATTCATTCCTGTTCCCTTAGTGATTAATAAAGACAATCAATGAAAGCATTTCCATGGTCAGAGTTACAATAGTCATACTCACCGCTGAAATGCTAGACTAATACCTAGATTAATACCCAGCAAGAGAGCATGGCTGTCACTATGTCACTCAAAGTACCAGTAGAGTATTCAGCAGTGATCCACATTATAATCAAAATGGTCTCCCCTGGAAGTTGGGGAATAATGCAAAGGTTTAGGTACATGGCTTGCATATGACCAGCCCAGGTTAAGTCCTTGGCATGACATGTCTTCCTAATCATGACTAAGTGTAACCCTGGTGGTTCCCTGAGTCCCACAAGGGTAGCCCTGGCGGTTCTGGGCACTGCAAGGCCCAAGCAGAATCCTCAGGCCTTAGCACTAAACAGCATTCGGGTCAGCTAAGTATCACCATGCATGGCCCCTAGGCTCCTGAGTCTTGACTGGGAAAGTCCCCAACCAAAATAAAACTGGTGGTGGGGCTGGAGCGATAACACAGCGGGGAGGGCGTTTGCCTTGCATGTGGCCCACCCAGGTTCAATTCCCAGCATCCCATATGGTTCCCTGAGCACCATCAGGAGTAATTCCTGAGTGCACAAGCCAGGGGTAACTCCTAACACAACCCCGGGTGTGATCCAAAAAGCAAAAAAATAAATAAATAAAAATAAAACGGGTTACCCTTGAATGTAGTCCATCCGTTTGCAACCATCTTCAATTTCTCAGAGGGCAGCTGCTGTTTCCTTTATGTGCCTTCCCTGCTAGAGCCCAGAGCGGTGTTTGCAGAACCTGCCCCTCTCCACCCACCAGGTTCCCGTGATGTTCCTCAAAGCCACAGAAGCCACATGTGCCTCCTGCCTCGCTCACCTCCTGTCCTTCAATGCCTCCCTTTCTACTCACTTCCTCTCCTTCAGTGCTCCGCTCCTTCACTCAGCGTCACATCCAGTGTTTGACCCCCTTACATCCTAAGCAAGCCACAGTGGAAAGACCTATGTAGTTCATTTCTTTTTCAAGATTATTCTTTTTATTTTATTTTATTTTATTTTTATTTTTTGGCTTTTTGGGTTATACCCGGCAATGCACAGGGGTTACTCCTGGTTCATGCACTCAGGAATTACTCCTGGCAGTGCTCGGGGGACCATATGGGAAGCTAGGAATCGAACCCAGACCGGCTTCATGCAAGGCAAACGCCCTCTCCACTGTGCTATCGCTCCAGCCCCCCAGATTATTCTTTCCCAGCTTCTTGAATGAGTCAGCTCCTTAAGATGTTAGATCTGGGGTTTCTAAACTCATCCTTGCCAAGTGCTGCTCTCCATCACCTACCCAGTGTGTCCCCATCATAGGAAATACCTCAATCATTTGGTTTTATCTGTAGACGTGTGTTTTTTCTTCCACACTGGGATGCATGTCTCATGTGGTCATCTTACTTACTTGACTGTAGAATTGTGGTCATGGAGCAGCTGGTATAAAAATATATATATTTTTTTATTTTTTAAATAAGTCTCTTTTCTGCATAAGAACCTGAGAAAGGGAGCCAATTCTTACAAAGTTGTATGTCTATGTTTTATTTACAAGTGCATATAAAAGACATAGAACTGAACAGAAAAATAACAAAAAAAAAATGCTTAAGTTCAATGATTGACGATCCCTTTCCACTAAAGATGAATGGGATTATGTGTTTTTAGAATCAGATATGATAAATTTTGTAAAAAAGAGTTACATTTGAAATATTCCTATAATTATTGTCATTCTTGCTAATAATGTTCAAAAAGCAATATGAATACTTCTACTGCGTTGAAATATTATCCACTATTAAAAATTAATATTTTCTTCAATGATATTTGTACTTTTATTACTATATATGACTCTTTACAAATAATGAGTGAGTGGAAAGCATTTGCCATAGCTGGACTTTTCTCATTTAAACAACAATGGAATCCTAGGGATAAGTGTTTTTCAGAAAACGAAGAGACTTTCTTCTCTTTGGGTCAGTAAGTCGCTGTAGCTAGACTCATATTTGATGGATATTATAATCATGCTGAGAAATTCCCTTTTGTGTAGAAATGTGTAAGTATTATACAGTGGAACTGTATTTGATCCTCCCATAAGGTAAAATGGAGATGTGGTTTTGAATCTCTGGACATGTTTACAACATGGTGAATTATACATTAGTTCCTCAGCCACTGTGAATAATGATGACTGGAAGCAGTCCCTTTAGGTAAAGAAATAGGCAACCACAAATAAAATTATGCCCCTTGATTCCAAAGGACACTTTCAGTTCCCCAGATAAAATGTTTCTGGGTTAAAATAAGTTTTTATTTCATTTTGACACCAAAAATAGTATTGAATTTTAAAAAGCCCCTCTCGATAATGTTCTTGATATAATTGCATTATTTTAGGGAGGAATTATGTGTTCCCCCTGAGAGTAATGTGTATTTTCTAAAGATGGTGAAAACCTTTTTAAAAATATTATAAAATTCTGTTTTTAAGAAAGGCAGTAAGATATCCCAAGTGGCCCCTAAACTTGCACTGTGTTTGTCTTATTTGGTCCCAGAGACCTCAAGGTTTTCAAATTCTTTATTTAAAAATCTCCATTAACATACACATGCATGCCCCTCCTGTTAAAGAAGAAAGCAAGTGTGTGCCAGGCAAGCATCTTTGGCATCCTAAGGACTGGTGTCATGTTTCAGTTTCTATGTTAGATTCCATTTGATGGGGCTTTATAGCTGCAAGAATCCCCCTGGAAGCAGATGCTAGAGAGAGGGGTGTCATCAAATGAGTTTTGTAGAACACAGCTTTTACAAAACGATGTCACTGTGGGGGCTGGAGTGATAGCACAGCGGGTAGGGCCTTTGCCTTGCACGTGGCCAACCCAGGTTCAATTCCCAGCATCCCATATGGTCCCCTGAGCACCGCCAGGGGTAATTCCTGAGTGTAGAGCCAGGAATGATCCCTGTGCATCGCCGGGTGTAGCCCAAAAAGAATAAAAAAACTATGTCACTGAAGTGTAATAGACACGCAGAAAAGGGCACATATCATGAGTGCACTGCCATCAGAATAGCCGTAATACAACTCTAGCGATTTCATAAACTGAACTTACTATACAGTACATACAGTACCCAGAGCAAGACAGAACTTTCTCTGTAGCCTAGAAGACACCAGGGATGCTCACACTTCCTTTCAGTCTTCTCTGCCTGACAACAGTAACCGCTATTCTTAATTCTAACTTCTTAGATTCAAGCATGCTTTTCTTAAAACCAAATCTATAATACATGTCCTTTGGTATTAAGTTCTCACCATTGTGTGTGATATTTATTAATCTATGCAGTGTTGACCATTGTTGTAGTTCAGAATTCAAGGATCTTAAAATCCTAAAATTGAATGAAAAATGAGACGGCTAGAGGTGACTTATTTCATTGTCATAAGCTCAGTAAGCCATTTTCAGTGAAGAAAAATCTATAACACTCCTTTTTCTTTTATAGATTAGCAGCTTCTCTGCCCTGGTTGACCTGGAACATGACTATTTTTAATGCATGTTAATATTTTCAACACAAAGTGATCCTTCAAAATCCTGAGCCTACAACCAGTTGGCATTTGGAGCTAAAACCTTTGGAGAAGATTAGGGCATGAAAGAAGAAACCTCAAAAGGGGGTCAATGCCTTCCAAAATGCTTGATCCTAAAGCATTTTTCTGCCCCATCTTCTAGGTGAATATTTAGTATAAAAACAACCATCTGAAGGCCAGGCATGGACCTCACCAAGAACCTGACCTCAAGCTTCCAGCCTTTATAATGGTGATAAGCAAATTGTCTTTTTTATTATTATTATTAATGAATCACCATGAGGTACAATTACAAACTTATGAACTTTCATGTTTGCATTTGGTTTACATCCCTCCACCAGTGTCCATACTTCCCCACCAATGTTCCCAGTATCCCTCTCATCACCCCCACCCCAACCCCCACCACCCCACCCTACCTCTGTGGCAAGGCATTCCCTTTTGTTTTCTCTCCTTTTGGGTGTTGTAGTTTGATTAAGACATTTTGATGTCTTTTGATGAAGACATTATTAGCCAATGGATTATGAAATTCAATAAGGGCTCTTCAAATTGAGTAAAAACAATGGTGCAGACTTAGACCTATAAACTTTAGGTTTCCCCTCTTAAAAAATCATTTGGTTTATTTGTATTATTGTGGGGGGAATCACATCTGGATATATTGAAGGTCTAGTCTTGCCTTCATACTCAGGGATTACTCCTGGTGGGCTTGGGATACCAAATGGGATGCCAAGGATCTAACCCAGTTTGACTGCTGGTTAATTTTCATTAATTTGTCTTTTTGTTTCTGAGCCACTCCTGGCACTGCTCAAGGCTCCTTCCTCACTGTGAGCCCAGTGATCACTCCCAGTGGGCTCAGGGACCATATAGGGGCTCCAGACCATTCCCCAACCAGCAGTGTACAAGACAAGCACCCTATCTGCTTACTATTGCTCTGGCCCTAAGTTTATTTACTCTTAATAGATGTCACTGCCACCCCCAGAGAGTGTGCAAAGCAAGCACCTCAACCACTGTACTATTACTCTGGGCTTAATTGATTTTTTAATTAATTTATTTTTTTTAATTAATGAGTCACCGAGAAGTACAATTACAGATTTTCGTGCTTGTGTTACAGTCATACAATGCTCGAGCACAACACAACATCTCTCCAACAGTGCCCATTCTCCTCCAACGATGGCCCCAGCATCCCTCCCACCCCTCCACCCTGTCCCTCCTACCCCACCTCACCCCTACCTCAGGGTGCCTGCTCTCTGGGTTTAATGGTCCCATAAACATACCCATCCTGTCCCTCTCCTTCATCTAGCTCTATTTTAGGAATGGAGTAGATAAAGTGAAAGGAAACTGATGGTTCAGTATTCTTTGAATATACTTACAATGCCACGTGCAACTGGTTATATCCTTTTTAAATCTGAAAATGACCTACTCCCCCAAATCTCCCTATACTTTTTAATTTCTAATTATTTATTTCTCTTGGTGTGCCCTCATCTCTGTGAGAAATTGGAGTTTCATGTTTTAGCCAATTTACCCCACCCCTGTAGCAGGGCATTCCCTTTTGTTCTTCTCTCCTTTTGGGTATTGTGGTTTGCAATAGAGGTATTGGTTGGCCATTGTGTTCAATCTATAGTCTGCTTTCAGCCCGCCTCTCCCATCCTGAGCGGATCCTCCACCACACTTTAGTTGGTGTTCCCTTCTCTATCTGAGTTGCGTTTTCCCCCAGCATGTGAGGCTGGCTTCCAAGCCATGGAGCAAATCTCCTGGTACTTATTGTCACTATTCTTGGGTGTTAGTCTCCCATTCTGTTGTTTTCATATTCTGTTACTTTCATATTCCCCATATGAGTGCAATTTTTCTATGTCTGTCTCTTTCTTTCTGACTCATTTCACTTCGCATGATACTTTCAGTGTTGATCCACTTATATGCAAAGTTCATGAGTTCATCTTTTCTGACAGCTGTATAGTATTCCATTGTGTAGATGTACCAAAGTTTCTTTAACCTGTCATCTGTTCTTGGGCATTAGGGTTTTTTCCAGATTCTGGCTATTGTAAACAGTGTTGCGATGAACATACAAGTGCATATGTCATTTCAACCATACTTTTTTGCCTCTCCAGGATATTTTCCCAGAAGTGATATTTCTGGATCAAATGGGAGCTCAGTTTCTAATTTTTTGAAAAGTTTTTGAAAAGTTTTGATAATTTTTTGAAAACCATATTGTTTTCCAAAAGGGCTGAACCAGTTGGCATTATTTTTAATATCTGTTACAACCACCCCTCACAGATCTGGAGCTATTCCCATGATGTGGGGAAGGGTACTTGGTATCGGGGATCAAACTCTGGGCTTTTCATATGTTAGGCATGCCCTACCACTTGAGCTATCTCTCAGGAGACTATATGGAGTGCTAGGAATCAAAGACCTCAAATAAAATCAAACCCAGGTCAGATGCCCTGCCCACAGTGCTATCTCTCCAATTCCTGGGCTCATATCTTTACCCTCCGCTCTTTAAGTAAAGAGCTGACAAGATGTGGACCTATGTTCTATCTTTATTGGAGATGCTGCTTATGTTTCTCTTTTCAAGGGTTTCAAAAGCTAAACACATGTCTAATTTCCATTTGATGGTTGATAATTGTCATGCCACAGATGGAGATGCTATATTTCCTCTGAGCCTTCTTGTCAGTCATTTACAATGTGTAAAGCTAAAGTCCTTTGAGGGTATCAGGTAGACACACTTTGCCGGTATATGTGACCCATTTCTACAAAGGGATTCTCGCTTCAGCTGAAATGTACCAGAAATCAGGGCAAGAAAAACACATTCAACCAGAATATGTTGTAGTGATTTCACAGCTGCAGTTGCTCAAAAGCACAAATTATTCCAGCTAAAATGGACATTAATCTAATCTCAAAATTCTTGCTTCAGTTCAGCCTATTTACAAAAGCATCGCAATTCGAAGATTTGCTTTTAGCCAATTTGCCCCACTTAATGAAAATCCATGTCCCTTCTGGGCTCGCGCGTTCCAGCTGAAATGCAGAAGTCATGCTCATTGACAGACGGTGTTTGCGAAGGTTCTAAGCCTGTCTGCAGCTTTGCAAGTAAATGCAGAGAATTTGGGTAGCTCTTCTAGCTAGGTCTAAGGCAGATCTTGGAGATAAACACAGCAGCCTTCACCAATGTTCACTGTCCCTGATACAAAGAAAATGATTATTATTTGAAGCCAAGAGATATTTTGACATACATTATTTTCACTCTAACTTGTAGGACACAGATAAGCCTTGGTAATACAAGGAGGTTTCATTTACATACAGTTTCCAGCAACTTCCTAAGAATGAAAAAGTGCCACAGGAATATAAAAGGTACAGACCAAAGACTGTCAGAAGTGCCACCCCCAAATTGACTTATTCAACAACCGTACAGAGTAAAATACACAGATTATATTTCAGAGAGAGATCTTTGGTCCATAAATCCAAATAATCTCACTAATCAGACTACTTGATAATTTGCACACATATTTTACCTGGGCACTCGTTCCAGATCTTTTCTCTAGATTTCATTATACCCCTTCTTGAGAAGTTGCTGTTTAAGAACTGAAGCAAATTTAGGCACCTCATCTTCCATTTACTCAGATCTGACAAAATGATCACAAGATAAAATGATATTTTTCTCAAATAATGACAACAGTGCTGCTATGGTCCCAGAGTACGTGTCCCTGCAAAATTTACACTCTGAAATCTGAACTCTCAAAGTGATGGTACTAGTAGGTAGTGTCTATGAGAGAGGATTAGGTGTTTTATAATTTTTATTTTATTGAGTCACCGTGAATTACAAAGTTATTTATGATTGCACTTCAGGCATATTCCAAAATCAAGCACTCCTCCCATGCCCATTTTCCTCTACCAACGTTTCCAGTTTTTCTCCCAACTACCCCTTGCCTGCCTTTATGGCAAGCAGAGTTTTTTCTTTCTTTCTTTCTTTCTTTCTTTCTTTCTTTCTTTCTTTCTTTCTTTCTTTCTTTCTTTCTTTCTTTCTTTCTTTCTTTCTTTCTTTCTTTCTTTCTTTCTTTCTTTCTTTCTTTCTTTCTTTCTTTCTGTCTTTCTGTCTTTCTGTCTTTCTTTCTTTCTTTCTTGCTTTCTTGCTTTCTTGCTTGCTTTCTTGCTTTCTTGCTTTCTTGCTTTCTTTCTTGCTTTCTTGCTTTCTTGCTTTCTTGCTTTCTTGCTTTCTTGCTTGCTTTCTTGCTTTCTTGCTTTCTTTCTTGCTTTCTTGCTTTCTTTCTTGCTTTCTCTCTTTCTTTCTTTCTTTCTTCTTTCTTTCTTTCTTTCTTTCTTTCTTTCTTTCTTTCTTTCTTTCTTTCTTTCTTTCTTTCTTTCTTTCTTTCTTTCTTTCTTTCTTTCTTTCTTTCTTTCTTTCTTTCTTCTCTCTCTCTTCTTTCTTTCTTTCTTTCTTTCTTTCTTTCTTTCTTTCTTTCTTGCTCTGTGGTTTACAGTCCTGTTATTAATAGGATTTCATGCATACCACGTTAGTGTTCCCTTCCCTGTCCTTTCCCCCTGCCACCAATAATGTTTTATATTGAAGATCCAGAAATTCCATTTCTTGGAATATACCTCTCAAAGCCCAAAAACACAATGCACAAAGGGATTAGGTCTTAAGAATGATCTTATGAATAGTATTAAGAAGTAGGAGGAAAGGGTCTTTTATAAGAAAAAAAAAAGATATCACATAATTCCATGGTCTTTTGTCCCCTGAAACCATGAGGAAGGATTTACCCCATCCTCGCTGGCATCCTGGTCCTTAGCACTACCAGGACTGTGAAATATGTTTCTGTTGAAATACGTTTCTGTTTCTCCTACATAATAGTTTTGTTTCTGCAGCTCAAATGGACTAAGAAAATAACTAAACAACAGAATAATAAAGGCTTCCTATGTGGTTTTATTTTTAAGCTTCTGGCTACCTGGAACTTTATGTATATCAATAATAGTCCTTACAATCCCCTAAAACAAGAGAGTTTATGATCATCATGTTTTAGAAAAGGAAAATAAAGCCCTATATCTTGTCATACAACTAACATAAAAATATTGGTTCGTCTGATACCCATGTCTCTTCTCAGCTATGGACTCCATATACATCATGTTTGATCAAGAAGGCAAGGGGGTCAAGCTAAACTTTGGCAAGACTCTTCTAGCCTTTGAATGAAGGGTACAAATGAAGTCAATTTGTACCCTTAATAATAATAAACACATTTCTTCTTTTAAATAGAAAGTACCACAAATTATACACATTATGACTACCCTAATCAATATTTCAATATTTTGATTAATTGCAAGTCCATTTTGTACATATAAGTTTCATATTGCCCTCCAATTCCTTAAGGGAAGCAGGGAATCATTTGATCATTGTCTAAGTAGTGTAATATTTCTCGACTCGCATAGTTCCCCTTTTGTCCTTGCTTGCTTTTCACATGCTTGAAAGCACAAACTTAGGTTATATGACCCCTTTTCTACAAGTTTAATTCCCAATCATTAAATTTGAACTTTCTGCTCCTTAAGAAAGGCCTAAAGAGCTTTATTTTCTCTCTTGATCATTTCCTCTTCACTCTAATTTTATTTTCTCTTTCTACCCCTCTCCTTGTGTACACTGTTACGTACTTTTTACCTAAGATAAAGAGACTTTTGCTGCAGCTTCTATTGTCCAAGATGCTTCAAGTATCTTCCCATGCTCTGATCCATCTTAAATGGTTCATACTTAATGCTGGTTCAGTTGTAGCTGCCCGTCATCAGATTTCCTCTGGTGACCACTTTTCCCAGTCCTTTTTCAATCCATTAGTTGACTTCAGGGAGCAATACTAAAAGCATTCCCTTGGAGTGTGGAGTATTTCTACAGTTCACCTTTAGCTAACTCTCTAAACAATAGAATTTTTGCTTCATTTTCCCTCCAGAAATCAAGTTATTTTAGAGAGAAATAGCTATCATTCTGGCAGAGAACTTCTTTGACCAAATGCTTCAAAAATGAAACAAAGCCAGATTCTAATTTGTGTTCTGATTTCCTTCTTTTAAGGATTATTATTCTCCCAATGGTTCCCAAACTGCTATTGAAAAGTGTTGGTGAGTCTATTCTGAGGATGAAAGGTTTGTCTTTAACTCTTTGCTACCACACTGTCACAGTCACATTTCAGATAAATCAAAAGAAAAATTTTCTGCATTGTTAGGAAATTATGAAGACCAAAATATAATGATTTGAATTTCAACTTTATTTGAAAACCATTATCTATTAATATTGATAAGCATAGACTTATTTTTTAGAACTAACCATATTTTGAATGAAAATTAGCTTGTATCTTCATAAACTTAAAAATTAAAGCTATGAAATAAAAAGAGAATTAAAGAGCAGATTAAATGAAATGAAAGAACAAATTTGACCTCTACCTCAGTCAGTAGATTATTCAAGTGTGTACTATAGGAAAAACATGCATTAAAAAAGGCCATATTAGTAGATCTCATCATTTAGATCTTGGTTAAGTGTAGAAATGCAATTATTACAGATGTATAGACCTTCAATGTTTCAGATGATTAAAAACAATTTTGAGGCTCGATGAACAATATGAATAACTCCATGAAAGAGAATATTATTTTGATACAATAGAGGATTCAAAAAATTGTTCAATGATTTTTGACAAAACATCATTTGTGATGATTAGTGGAGCATGAGATATGCATGAAAAAGAAAAAAAACCAATTCACCTAAAATATCATGTTCCTTGGACATTTCTTGCTTCAGATCTCTTTAAAGCAAAGAAACTATTGTTTGGAAAAATCCTTGTGCTGAAAATTGCCATTCAACTTGTTAGAATGACCGGTGTTATTACTGAGAAAACAGCTTCCCTGAAAACAGGTTCACACTGAGAAGAAAATAATGCATAAATGTGGAATGGGTCGCTTCCATCTCAGCTATAATAGTTGAACAACAGCCGGTAGCAGAGGGAGGATTTTATTTTTTTCTCCTTTGGAAAATTGTTAATTGTCTTAATGATGATTTAACAATCAACATTTATTCTTCGAGTAGCAACTGTTTAATCCTTGACATTTCTCAGCTGCACACACATTACACCTGAGTCCCTGGAATTGCAGCTAGGAAAGAAGAAATCAGTTTATTTCCTCAATTAATATTTGCATGTGCATGGCTTCCCAAGGAAAACTAATGCTCTTCCAGCATAGCTAAGTAAAGGCCAGTCAACATGGTACATTGTGCTCAAACTGCAGGCTAAGAAAAATAGAACTTTTGAGTTTTCACAAATAAGAAAAGCCTGTCAAATAGCTAACTGATAGTTTGCAAGGGATGTTTTTGAGATATCGCAAAATTCTTCTGACATTTTCTGAAAGAAAAATTGATAAACCCATTCACTGCGACAGCAGAGCATGGATCCACCTCCCTTATTCACCTAGTCTACAAGGTTTTCTTTAAAAATGTGTTTTGCATTTTATTTATATTCTTGGCAGTGCTGGGGATTGAACCCAGGGCCTCACACACATAAGGCATGTTCTTTACCACCATGCCACAAGTACAGTCCAAGTACTTTACATATACATATTTTTAAATGATAAAAATTAAAATGCTAGAACAACTAAACTTTTTGAATGTTTCCATAACTGAGGAAGTTTTATTGTTCTGTGAACATTAAAAGGATTTGCTGAATTAAGGCAACATGTTCACTACCTGAGAGATTGCAATTAAAATTATTCAATGTGGCTAACCAAACCCTCTTGTATTTGTAAACATTAGATGCTCTCATAGAATTGAGCAACTTTCTAACAGGAAAATTGTCACCATGTCCACATAATAAAGAAAATCTTTAAATAAATATTCTTAGTGAACTTATTTGAATGTCAAGTCATTTTTTTCCCTAAACACTAAAGCAAAAACCATCACATTGCAAATTAACAACATTTACATCCCTTACTTACCACAATATATTTTGCAAAATATTTTATAGTCACACAATTCGTTGAAAACAAAATCCTCTCTTTATAAAAAAAGTTCCCTTAGGTACCTGTATTTCTAAGTAATTTTACAATATAAAAGAGAAAACCTGATAGTAGTTGAAGTTTCCATGTTTCCTACTCATCTCCATTTAAGACCCCAAACCAACAGAGTTTTTGCTGTCCAACAGAATGTACAGGCAACATTTATAATAAAGTTTAACAGATTTCTTTGACTTAGATACTACTTGATATGAAATATACTAAAACAAATGTTCTCAGCTCTCAAACATAAGAGTAAAATATGCTTATGATTTATTTGTAAAGACTTTTATATCTCAACAACAGAATTTCATCAATGAATTAGAAAAAAAGTGTTAACCTAAAAAGATCTGGTAGCTATATATAATGATAGCCACCAAGTCCTAACCTATTCTCTAAGAACCGACCTTCATCTCTGCTGATGAGGTAGACACTGACAGCCATATATGGGCCACATGACCCTGTTATTTACTCTTTCCCCAGTACTCATGTAGTTTTAACTAATTGCATTAAGTTTAAATCAATGTGTCAGTAACCAATAGTATTCTTTCTTGAGAATTTCAACTAAGCAAAAGAATATAGTCATTGTGATCCTTCCATGGGAATATCTTTTTAAAATTTTTATTTTTTAATGAATCACCATGATGTGCAGTTACAGACTTACAAACTTTCGTGATTACATTTCAGTCATAAAATGATCGAATATCCATCCCTCCACCGGTGCACATTTTCCACCACCAATGTTCCCAGTCCATTCCCCCCACCTGTTCTGTGGCAGGCACATTCCCTTTTACTCTCTCTCTCTCTCTCTCTCTCTCTCTCTCTCTCTCTCTCTCTCTCTCTCTCTCTCTCTCTCTCTCTCTCTCTCTCTCCCCCCCCGCTCTCTCTCTTTCATTCACTCACTCTCTGTCTGGTTGTTATGGTTTGCAATGCATGCAGGTAATAAGTGGCCAGCATGTCTGGTCTATAGTCTACTTTTAACATGCATCTCCCATCCCGAGAGAGCCTCATTCACTTAGTGGTCCCTTCACTATCCCAGCTGTCTTTCCCCCAAGCATGTGAGGGCTGCTTTTAAGCCGTGGAACCATCCTCCTCCCCCTTATGTCTATTATCCTTGGGTGTAAGTCACCCATTCTGTTACTTTCACTATCACTGTCACTGTCATTCTGTTGCTCACCGATTTGCTGAGCAGGCACCAGTAATGTCTCCATTGTGAGACTTCTTGTTACTGCTTTTGGCATATTGAATATGCCACAGGTAGCTTGCCAGGCTCTGCCGTGCGGGCGAGTTACTCTCGGTAGCTTGCCGGGCTCGCTGAGAGGGGCAAAGAAATTGAACCTGGGTTGGATGCATGAAAGGCAAACACCCTACCTATTGAGTTATCGCTCTAGTCCTCTGTTACTTTATGTTCCACAAATGAATGCAGTCATTCTATGTCTGTCCCTCTCTCTCTGACTCATTTCACTTAGCATGATACTCTGCATGTTGATTCACTTATATGCAAAGAAGTTCATGATCTCATCTTTTCAAACAGCTGCATAGTATTCCATTGTGTAGATGTACCAAAGTTTCTTTAACCAGTCATCTGTTCGCAGGCACTTGTGTTTTATCCAAATTCTGGCTGTTGTAAATAATGCTGCAATAAACATACAAGTGCAGACATCATTTCTACTATACTTTTTTGCATCTCCAGGATATATTCCCAGAAGTGGTATTGCTGGGTCAAATGGGAGCTCAATTTCCAGCTTTTTGAGAATTGTCCATATTGTTGCCTTTCACGGAAATATTTTAAAGGCTATGAGCTAAATGTCTTGATTTGTAAAGTTCTCCAAGGCCTTTTCTGTGATAAACAAGTCCTGCTAGTGAATTTAATGTTCTATGTGTTCTTTTAGCACATGTTCATATACACTCAAACTCTTCAGCGAATTATTAATCTTTTTATTATTTCTGCTTCATGGCAAGCCCTATGTAGCACCTAACTAGAGCAATAATGGTGGCCTAAAAATATTTGGTAAATAGATTAGTGAATAAATAAGCTAATATAAGGCTAATTGGCATGTGAAAACAGAGATATAAGACATAAATATCAGTCATAACTTTAACATCAGCCTTGATTGTTAAGCACCTGGTTCCCTGGACATCTCTTTCTAAACTGTCTAGTGTGTTTAATACTTAAGACACTGCCCTGTAATGCATTGAACAATGAGTTTCCACTTGTCTAACTTTATCTCTATGACTTAATTGATCTTCCATTTACAAGTAATTATGTTACCCAATAGGCAGATTTTACTTAGTCTAATCTCATTTTTCTAATTTTCCCCTCTGAGAAAACAAAACAAAACAAAACAAAACAAAACAAAACCTTGAATCAGAGATACAGCTCAACAGGCTAAGTGCATGCAAGAAGTCCAAATTCAATCCCCGGTGTTACATGGTCTCCTCTATATCACCAAAGTGTCCTACCAAACTCCCCCCAAAATATTAAGCAGTTAAGAAAAGAAAAAAAAAAGGTCAGAATTACAATACCTGCCTTTCCCTTTAGGAAATTCTAAAATCTACCAAAGATAAGTTAAGCTTTTGTCTCCCCCTAAAGAAATACAATCCAAATAATTAATCTCAAGCAGGTATTCACATAAATGTAATGTTATTATCTTCTAATGACAAGATTACAATGTAGCCATGGATCGAGTCATAGTGAAGAATTATTTTAGAAAATGTTACACCAGAAATATAAATTTTCTGGGTATGGATTAACAAAAGCAGTTGGAAACACAGATGAATCTTTCCTCTTTCATCTTGGGGGGAGTTAGTGCATATAAATATGAGAAAAGTATTTGAGGTCAGAAAAATCTAGAACTCTACAAATATTTAAAAATGAGATCAATCATCAAAATAATGGAAAGAGGGACTGGAAAAATCGTATAAAGGGTAGGGTGCTTGCCTTTCATGTGGACAACTATGGTCCCCTAACGTTGCCAGGAATAATTCCTGAGTGCAGAGCCAGGTGTAACCCCCAAAAAGAAGAAAAATGGAAGAACAATAGGAAAAAAATAAACATTTCTATATGATGGTTCTATATATGACTATAACATTGATTTTTCAAAAAGGTAAAATAGCTGAAAATGCTTCTTTCTGAATGTAACTTAAAAAAAAAAATTCCTCATGACCACCAATATCCAATAGAATATAGAAAAAGCACTTATCCATTAGCACTGTAGCACTATCATTCTGTTGTTCATCGATTTGCTCAAGCGGGAACCAGTAATGTCTCCAGTATGAGACTTGTTGTTACTGTTTTTGGCATATCAAACATGCCACAGGTAGCTTGCCAGGCTCTGCCGTGAGGGTGGGATGCTCCCAGTAGCTTGCAGGGCTCTCCGAGAGGGACGAAGGAATCGAACCTGGGTCAGCCTCGTGCTTGGCAAACACCCTACCCTCTGTGCTATCGCTCCAGTCCTCTTGGCAAAGATCAAGTGTAGTATCTGTTCTTACTAGTTATTCATTAAGAAAACTAATTTCAGTAGAAAATTTTTAAGGTATTTTAATTTGCAAATTCTTTACTTAGAAAGAACAAATATAATTTCTGCTAACATGTTTTTTTCACAATCGATTAACTAATTTTTACTTGAAGATCTTCAGATGAAACAAACTATAGATATGTTATACCAAAATAAGTTACTTTCATGTTGAATCAAAGATAAAAATTATATATTTTTCCAGATATCACATGAAATATTTTATTTATTCATGGTATTGTGCCATATCAGTTTGCATTATGCTTCCTTAAATATCTATGATATAAAAGCCCAATAAATAAATGCCTTAATTTGATACCTAAATGCATCCAAGTTATAATTAACTTTTTTATATTTTATTTCAAATAAATAAACATTTCTATTATGAAAATATTTACATTAGCCCTTCACTTTCTTTGAAAGTTATACTCTAATAAAAGACAGTTTATTGAATTTCAAAAGCTGTTAGAAAATATTCAGAGGCACCAGAGGCATTAACGCTTTCCCTTTAGCATTGTTTTTATGCATAGTTAAGATAAGGCGATATTACATTGCTATTCCACTATGTATTAGTTTGAGTGTAAAAGCAAAAGATCTGAGGTCTAACATTTTCTGGGAAATCCATAAATTTTCCTCTAACACTATGAGATACATTAGGGAGCTGTAAATGAATAATTTTATACTACGTGGAGCATTCAAATACGAAATATATTATGTTTACCTAAGCTAATCCTTATGATAAGCTCAGGAGACATAAAAATATCTGGAGCCATGTTCTCCCAGTAAGATATTTATTAAAGACCAATAAAGGTTATAAGATTGCATTATCTGTGTGGGATCACCTATAAGAAGCTTTCCACATGGCAGATAAAATTCTCCTAAAAGGAAGCATACTTTGATGTCTTGAAAAATTTAGTACACCTTTTAAATGTGTTTTTGTTTTGCTTTGGTGTATTTTACTTTGTTTTAAACAAAGCGATATTTTATTAACCCAGATGAACCAATCACCTCCTTAGCTAATGAACTTTTACATAATCTGAAGCTTCTTGAAATGTAACAATAATGGTAATAGTACTCTTTTGGTTGTTTATTTAGTCTCTCTTTTTTTTTTCAGTTTTACTTTAAGTTTATAATTTTTCTGGCCTGTCCTAGTGGGTGTCCAACTATTTAAACACAGAATTTTCTATTTTCCTTTGCCTCTCTAAAATAATGCTTAAACAGAAGCATGTTATAAAAAGCAGCGCTGTTCAATATTATTTTTATTATGTTTCCATACATAAAATAGAAATTCCTTGTTCCAGAATTGTACTTAGCAGCTCTTTTTTCTGTAAAATGTGCATTTTTAAAAAATGCTCTTTTCTTCTTCTAGTGGGAAATTTTCTTTGATGTTATGTTTTAAATAAAGGAGCTTTGGACAATATGACTGGGTGAAACAGAAAAGGCTGAAAAACTAATTTAGCTCATCAAAATCACCAAGCTAAGTGCATATGCTGCACGAACACATGTGCTGCTTGTGCCCATGTGGCCGAGCACATGTGTCACACACCATCTCCCCTCTTGAGATGTACTTTTATGCTTCCATATCTAATGCTCACTGTCTGTAGGGTCTCTCCCCATCTATGGAAAAGCCTGTGATCTTCCTTGAGCATGTTGCTCTCGCTCACTTTCTCTGCCTCCTTCTTCTTCCAAAAAAATTAAAATAAAATAACATAAAATAAAATAACATAAAATCTATTTTTACTTAAAAAAATCACTAAGCTACACATAAAGTAATTCTTAAAAACATTTTAACATTAGGTGTTACTGATTTTTTCCTTAAGAATTCGACCAAGAAGTATTTGTATTAATTTGAATTCAATGGTAATTGTGTCACATGGATTTAGACTGTTGCAAAAGAAAATACAGAGAAAAGAAATAGCCTCTCTACTTGTAAGGATTCAGTATTTATATACTGATAATAGTCTTAAACTTTTTAGAAAGTTGCCAGAGAAAGTCATTGGTTGACAAAATTTTGCAATGACGCCTTTCACCAAGTTCAAGATCTTTTGGTTAAAGCACCTTTGATTCAAAAAAGTCATTTTCTGAGTGTGCATGGAAATAATAATGAGATGATAATTTTAAGACAGTGTAGAAAAAGACACAGGTAAACTTTCTCAAGTACCTCAAAACTCATGAAAATAGTTTTTTCTTTGCCTTTGGGCATTTTGGAAGCACTCACCACTGTAATACTAAATTTTATATATGAGATAAATTTATCTCAGTTCGATATTGTGTATTGCTGGAAGTCTAATGGAAGATACTGGCAAATTTGCTCCATAACACCCAAAAATGTATTTCAAATTATTCTAAAATTGTATTTTACAAAGTAGATTTTGTTTTCTGCAAAATAGCCTAGAACCTTTATTCAAGGCTTATTTGCAGCAGTTAAAGAGGCAAATTTCATTTCTCAGTTATTCACCCAAAATAATATAGTTCACTTTTATTCAGTTCACTAAAATATAGATTTCTAAGCTAAATGTAACTTTCAGAAATATATTGTCACTAACTTACATCATTTCATGACACAAAGCACTGTCTTACAAAACAGTAATGATAAAAATTAGAATAGGGACAGTCTAAAATGGAAACCTTTCCAGTATATGTTTTATACTGACTTTTAACAGAGGGATAAACTGAGAAAGAGTCCATATCTTACGGGGTCCGACTAATCATGGTTTTCAAGGAGCAATTCACTCACTCATCAAATGTGACCATTAATAAATCAGTTACTGTTCGAGGTAATTGAGATGTATCAGTGAACAAAATACATAAGGATATTGGTCTCATGGATGGTACATTTTAACAAGAAGAGATAAAATAGAAGATACTAACTGTAAAAACCTAAAGCACGCCGATGGGCATGAGCACTCCTGGGCTCTCAGGGTGGCTCTGTCTCACCGCCCGCATTCGGTGCTCTGGAACTGCTGTGTGGGGGCTGAGTCTGGATGGCTGTTGGCCAAGAACAGGCCAAAGAAGAACGAGAACCACCTGCTCTGTGGCAGGCACATTCCCTTTCTCTCTCTCTCTCTCTCTCTCTCTCTCTCTCTCTCTCTCTCTCTCTCTCTCTCTCTCTCTCTCTCTCTCTCTCTCTCTCTCTCTCTCTCTCTCTCTCTCTCTCTCTCTCTCTCCCCCCCCCTCTCTCTCTCTCCCACAGCCTGGATTCTCCTTCACTAGTCTCTCCCCCTACTTGTATCTCCCACCTTGCCCTCTAGGCTACACACAGCCTGGTAGCAAAAGCAAAATCACCATAAGAAAGCCCTTCCTGAGGGCCATCAGGTTCAAAGGCAATATTACCTAAGGGCATTCCAAAGCCCTTCCTGACTCTTCAGGTTTTTTTCCTTTTCTTAGTCCAAACACTTATTAACATCTTAATCTGAGTTATTTTTGGATGGACATAGCAAGAGATACATTGAGGCTTGCAAGGCAGCTCTCCTGGCAACATCTTGCCACAGACTCAGACTACAGCACTCAGGCCAGATTAATCACTCCTCACCCTAGCAGGGTCCAAATCTAGTTATCACTGTTTGGATCATGACAGCATTTGTCCATGACCAAGCTCTTAACTTATAGTTAAGCATTAGGCACTTTGGCCAGGCCCATCTCGATGCCCGGGTAGCACACAACTCACCACTTGCCCTGGGTCCGTCTCGTCCCTCGGCGGGACCCTGCTTTTGGGGGTGCTAGGAAGTAAAGGTAGCTGAAGCTTAGGTCGAGAGAACAGATGCCCAAGAGGAAAATATCATGTAGAGTCAAATGACTCCCAGGTTACAAAAGCATGGCATTTGCTCAGTCTTCCTGTGTCCATATAAAAAGGACATGGCTTGAATAAACTATGCAAGGACTCAAGGAGAAGAGAAAAACAATATTTACAAATCAACAGAACACTAAGAAAGAAGCTACAAATAAACAGAGGAATTGGAGCAATGTAACAAGAGTAACTCAATAAACCTAAACTACCTGAGGCTATGTTATCCTACAACCAACTAAATACAAAAATCACAATCTATGTTAAGTGATCATAATTCACCATAGAAAAGAAAAGTGCAAAAAATAGAGAAGTAAGAGCAAGAATGAGGGAAGTTTGCAAACTTATTGTTAATTAAAGATAAATTGAAAGGGTGAAGTGGAGCAAGTCTTTCTCTTCTTTATGCTTGGTAGGAATCCTGACTGGTCCAGCCTTTTTGGAAAACAATATGGACATTCTCAAAAAAAAAAAAAAGACCTAGAAATTGAGCTTCCCTTTAGCCCATCACTTCTGGGTTCTGGGTATATACCCTGGAGGCCAAAAAACACACAGCAGATATTGTTACTGCACTTATATGTTCATTACAGAACTATTCACAATAGCCAGAATCTGAAAAAACTCAAGTGCCCAAGAACAGATGAGTGGTTAAAGAAAGTGTGGTACATCTACACAATGGAATACTATGCAGTTGTTAGGAAAAATGAAGTTATAAAAATTTTCCCATAAATGGATGGACATGGAGAATATTATACTGAGTGAGTTGAGTCAAAAGGAGAGGGATAGACAAAAAATGACTGCACTTATTTGTGGGATATATACTTATAAAAAAAAACAACATAACTTAGAACCAATACTCAAGGACTGTAGAAACAAGGACTAAGAGGATTGGTTCATGATTGGAAGCCTACCTCAAGTGCTGGGGGAGAAGGCATCTGGGATAGAGAAGGGACCACCATCACAAAGATAGCTCTCTCCTTAGTTCTCTCCTTAAGGATACCCTAAAGAGAGACTCGTTGGAAATGATCACTTCTACATAAGAACTGTATGTTGAAAATAGGTAAAAGGAAAAATGTGATAACCTCTATACCTGTATTGCAAACCATAATGCCCCTAAGGGAAGAAAGACAGATACACACAGAGAGAGAGAGAGAGAGAGAGAGAGAGAGAGAGAGAGAGTGTTTGCCATAGAGACAAACTGCAGGAGAGGGGAGCGTAGTGGTAGGAAGTATACACTGGTGGAGGGATGAGTGTTGGAGCATTTTCTGACTGAAACTGGACCATGATCATCTTTGTAACTCCATGATCAGCTTTGTAACCCTGTGTTTCACAGTGACTCAAAAAACTTTTAAACAATTTAAAAAAAATTTAAAACAATAATAAAGATAATTTTGAAGAAATGAAAGGGTGAAATCTAAGAGTTAAAGACTGATGGAATAAACCCTGAGGATATCTGAGGCCTCAACAGTGTAGGCAAATATAAAACTATCAGTTCAGATGCAACCATTATGGAGATATTTGTGGAATTGCTCAAAGGTCAGAATGAGTGTGCTGAAAGAGAAGAGGAATAAAAGCAAGATCTTTTATACTATTTCGTTATAAAGAGATGTTGTACAGTGAGAAGACTTTGGAGGGAATGAACATAGCAGTTGGAAGATACAAATTGCACATTATCAGGATCCCCACTCTTGGTCTTTTAAGGATACCCGAAAGAGAGACCAGGAAAGAGAGTAATAACACTATAGTCTAAGACTAAGATACTAGAAACCTGAACCAAGATGGTCCCTGTGGAGATAATGGGAAACAGTGGGATTCATTCTGAAATGGGTGAGGCCAGCATGAATGGACAAGTGTTAAAAGTGCAATTTGGAGGATGTTAAGTTTACAGGCCTTTTAAATATGTGTGTGTCCCATAGTCTACAGGTATACAAAGATGCAGGCTGGATACACGAACTTGGGAACTGGTAATGAAAAGGAAGACTTAAAATCATAAAAGAATTGAACATGCCCCCAAACCACAGAAAACCCCACTGGGGAATGTTGGGAAGAGGCGACAAGTGCCCATGTGGGGACAACATATGTGTACATATGTGCGTACAAGGGATTTGGAAATCTCTTTATCTTCTCCATTTGTTGCAAACCAAAAATGCTCTAAAAATTAAGTATTAAAAAAGAAATTAAACCACCAAATACACAGACATACTGGAAGTGTCACGCTATATTGGAAATGAAATAACTATAACCAAAACACAATTAAATCTGAAGGATAGCACGGTAGCACTGTCTTCCTGTTGTTCATCGATTTGCTCGAGTGGGCACCAGTAACGTCTGCATTGTGAGACTTGTTGTTACTGTTTTTGGCATATTGGATACACCATGGGTAGCTTGCCAGGTAGCTTGCCGAGCTCTCCGAGAGGGATGGAGGAATTGAACCCCGGTCGGCTGTGTAAAAGGCAAACGCCCTACCAGCTGTGTGCTATGGCTCCAGTAGGCCCTTAGTAAGCTTTTTTTTTTTTTTTTTTGGCTTTTTGCATCACAGAGCAATGCTCGGGGGTTAGTCCTGGCTCTGCACACAGGAATCAATCACTCCTTGCGGTGCTTGGGAGACCATATGGGATACCAGGGCCTGAACCGTGTCAGCCAGTGCGCAAGGCAAATGCCCTACCTGCTGGGCTATCGCTCAGGCCCCTAATAAGCATTCTTGTATTTATTGAGGACCGGGAAAAGCCCAATTAGGTTAGGAAACAACAATAACAAAAAATCCCAACGATGTGGCTCAAAGCCGCCCATGAGGTGAGTTTCTTGGGCAGAGACCACCCTGTGGTGAGATTCCTGCATCCTGATCCCAGCAATTCAGAGGCACATTCCCAAAGGGAGAGCAGCGGAGGCAGGAGGCGGCCAGCCGTCCGGGTCTCCCCTCCCACTTAGTTGACAGCACCCCCGGGTGGGTTTCATTGCCTCCCAGGTGGGTTGGCGTGGCGAGAGGAAGTGGCTGATTCCACTTGCAGCCCCCAGCTCCCCAGAGTTAAACAAAGATCGGTGACAGAGCTAGGCCTGGTTGCCTTGGGAACCCGGGGGGTTCCTTCCGCTTGAAGTTGCTCCGAAGAAGAATTCCTGAGCCCCTGCTATGTTTTCCTCAGAGAAGAGGTGCTCTGTGGTCCTGCCGGGGGTCTCCCAGCTGACCCCCCGCCAGCAGGCTGAGCGCCACTTCCTAACAGTTCCCAGAAACCCACAACCTAAAACTTATTCTTTGCTTGTTGCTACTCATCCATCACAGGCTTTCTACTCATACCAAAAGTTATCAAGGTGGAAAAATGATATCTTACAAAATACTATGAAAAAGTGAAATTTGGCCAACATCATATGTGGTAGACGCAAATGTGACTTGGTTAAAATAATCCGTCTCAGATGCAGGCTGTGGGAACACCCAGCTTCTGTGTCTGAAAGGGGAGAAAGTTTTTGAGGAAAACGTATCTGCAATCAAAAGATCCAGCCGAGAAGGGACACACACCACTCCACTGGGAACTCACGGAGACCAACCAGCCGATCTAAGGCAGCCAGGGAGTCCCATGTACCTATTCTCAGAAAGGAAAGCGCTAATGACTATCTCTGGTTTCATATTGTTACAGAATGCTTCCAAATTACTTTAAGTAGGAATACTAAGAGGAAAATTCACCAGAGTAGACTTTGAAGGATTTGTCATTCATTTCATATCATTAAAATTCTTTTTTCCCCTTTTCTCCTTTTTTCTCCTCCATCCCCTATATCTCTCCTTCCTTCCTTTCTTCCCTCCCTGACTTCTGTTTTCTGTTCCTCCTCTATTATTATCTCTTATAATATGCAACGAGAAGGTACTTTGGTTAAATAGATAACAAAGTCTATGCCTCCCTAATTAATTAAATCGCTTTGGATCGGTGTCTCATTGTCAGCTGAATCTACCTTCCATCATCCATCAGGCAAAAATTGGGATGTGACTGTCACTACTGACAGTGAGATCACATTCTTGAGGTGTAGTTAAAGTTCTCGTGGTTGCTATGTGACATTTTTTAAAAAGGAATTTAAAAGCTATATTATCAGATATGACAAAGATATCCTTACCTCCTGTCTCCATCTTTCATTCTACAAAGCAGTGAAAAATTAATCTTAAAGCAGAGTTCTGATCATGTTATCTCTCTACTGAAACCTTTCATCCAATCTGAATTTCCTCCCTGAAGAACACACTTTGTTTCTAAGCAAGATATCGGGTGCCCATATAGTCTAACTCAACATATAGTCTAATTCAACTCCCTGGCTTCACTTTCCATGAATTGCCTGTCATGGTCCAAGGTTATAATGAATGACTTACTTATGGCTTACATCTCATAACTCCATAGTATTAGTCATTCAATGTTTTGTGCTAAAATTTATATCAACTTTTGAAAAAATTAAACTAAAAGTTTGCCAAATTGTCAATACCCAAACTCCTCCCATAGCGTTAGGAGTAAATGTTATAAAAATACCATAGTTTATGTAAAATATATCTACAATCACAAGGGAATAAAACTAATCTATAATGTAAGGGGAAAATAAAACCTTTAAATGTTTATGAAAATCTTGATTTCTATTACTCATGGGATACCCAGAATTTCTTAATAGCAGTAGGCACTTAGGGAAGTTTGATAAGTCATCATTAGTATTCCAGGAAAACTCTTGAAGCTGCATCTCGTGTGAAGAATATATATGTTTCGGGGGCTGGAGTGATAGCACAGCGGGTAGGGCCTTTGCCTTGCACGCGGTCGACCCGGGTTCAAATCCCAGCATCCCATATGGTCCCCTGAGCACCACCAGGGGTAATTCCTGAGTGCATGAGCCAGGAACGACCCCTGTGCATTGTCGGGTGTGACCCAAAAAGAAAAAAAATAGAATATATATGTTTTGGATATTTGGGGAAACTTGTTTAAAATATAGAAAAAAAAGTCAACTTAAGTTCTTCATTATGACATTACAGACACTACTAGAATGAGGGTAAAGGCTCTCTGATTATGTTTAATCCCTCACAGTAAGTGTTCTCTGAATGCAAGCACACACATAATCACATCAATAGAAGTAGGAAAAGAACTTACAAAATCCAATACTCACTAATAGTAAACATTCTCATTAAATTATTAATGTTTTTCTCAACTGATGAAGTTATCTGCAAAAAATTTTGGTTATTTATTCTTAAGGTTAGAAAATTGACACATCATCAAATCATCATTTATAATCAAATTATATTTCTACCCATATATTTTTCAACTTTATACTGGAAATCCTTGATAATATAGTAAGACAAGAATTGGAAATTAAAGGTAATTCAGGAAAACAATAAAGTCATAAAACTGGTTTTTCATCCAGAGATGAAATGTTCCATGTTGAAAATCTGAAATAAGTCAAATTTAAAATAACCCTGAAACTAATGTGATTATAGCAAGTTTGCAGCTGCAGAATTCAAGGTTAACATTTAAAGTCAGTTGTCAGACAGAGATTGATCTCTCGCATGTGTGGAATATAAAGAAATATAGAAAAGGAATGAGATGTGGCCCATGGTAACAAATCTGGAGAGTTGGCCTCAGAACTGAGTTTTCCAGGGGTCTACGTAAAGGTCACTGGGAGTGACCTTGAGATAATGGTAGAAGGATGCCAATATTGCTGGTGGTGGGTGTGGTGTTGGAACGCTGTATATCTGAAACATTACTGGTAGCAGTATTGTAGCTCATGGTGCTTAAATAATTCAGAGTGGGGGGAGTGAATTGCACTCCTAGGTACCAGCAATGAACAAGTAGAATATGAAAGCAAAACATTATTATTTACATTAACACTACTCAAGATGCATATGTTATAAATAAAAAAATATGTATACTATATCTAAGTATGTATACAAATATGTATACTAAAAATAATGATGAATGAAAGACAGGTAGAATTAAATAAATGGAGAGATAGTCCAAATTGATCAACCTTCTTTACATGGTAGCAGAAGTAACTATACGGCTACAGGCAATTACAAGCAAATATCTTATTCTTTAGAAACTAAATGTGCAGTTCCTTTGCCTGGTTATGGCTTTGGGTGGGTGGTATAGTCTTACGAGTGTGAGATGAAGAATTATCTCAAAATCATCTTCAAATTTGGTGACTAAACAAACAGAACAACTCACAGGAAGTCACTAAAATCTGTTCTATTCATGCTCATGGTTTATAATCACAAATACATAGAATTTGAAAACAACCAAAGGAAGAGATCCAAGAGGCAGGTTATTCTGGAGGAGTACAAAAATGAAACTTCCACTTGTCCTCTTACCAGGAAACGATGAATAACCTAGGAGTGTGTGATGATGCAGTTTGTGTACTGCCAACCAGCCTTTGTTGTCTGGAGGGACTTAATCACATCCTGTATGTAAACTTAGTCTATGCTACTCACTCCATTTCCTCTGGAGTTCAGAACTCATATGACAGCCCAACATCCTCATCATAGATCACATTGTTAGTCGGTCCTGTCATCAAAGCAACAAAGATTCCCTTACAGATAGGACATTCCAACATCAAGAGACTGTGTCTTGTACTCTAAGGCAGGGCAGACAGACTTAGGTTTGGTCGAGACATTTTTTATGATAGCACAGCATATTTTTTCAGACGGGCCACACCTGATGAAGCAAATAGAATACCATTGGGATGTGCTGGGTTTAGGGTTTAAAGCTGGTTGCTCTAGTGTGATGCTCAGGGGACAATGAGGTGTACATAATTGAACCTGGAACCCCAACATGTGAAGCATGCAGTCTAGCCATTGATCACCACCCTGCCCATAGCATTTTTGTCACCAAAATAAGGTTATGCCAATCAACTTTATTAGAAGATAAAAGTCACTTTTAATTTTAAATAATAATAAAAATCATTTCATGCTACCTCCCTTATTCCAAATTTGCCTATCTGTGAAAAATTAATGAGGCAAAGCTCACAATTGATGTCCTATTTGTTAGTTTTTGGTTTTTGCTTAACATGTCCTATCATTGAACTTATTGAAAAATAGTCTGCAGAGCTTTAATAGTATTTGCTTATCAATCTGTGACAAACCATAAAAACTTGTATTTTCACCCTTAACAACTCAAGAAATTTGCTCACTTTGTCTCCAATCAAAGTAGCAGAACACTTACAACATCAACAATTTTCAGAAGTGTTTGACAGGAGCTCTCTGATAAACAAATACCACCTTTGCTTTCATTTGAAACATCTCAAAGAAACAAAATGCTCTTCAACAGCATAATGACATACATCAGCTAGGATTTTATCCATTCAGTCCTCTTCTGTTACTATGTAACCTCACCAGATGTGACACCTACTAGAAAGAATGTTCTTGAGCTAATGTCTATGGCTAAATATCAAAACTATGTCTCAAACGCCTGCTGAAGCCTATATTTAATGTAGAGAGTTTTGTTTTCTTAGTTTACACATTAAACCTTAATTTCATCAAGTCTAATTGTGTTCTGGGTTCTATAAGTTTGACCTATGGAGGACCTGAACTGTAGAATATATAACCAGCTTCTTCCAGGTAGTTTCAGACAGATAGGTACACATCATTAAAAGTCTTGGCTCCTCCATCTCAGACAATCAAAGTATCAACCAGTTATTGAAAGAAATTATAAAGACTGAGGGGATAGCCCAAAAGACTGGAGCATATATATTATGATTAGATGTCTCATGCTCAATTACTGCACCTCCTGTCCCCAAAACCTCCAGGAATAAATTCTGATCAGAGTTTTTCCCCTAGGATGAGTGAGTTTGGAAATAATAATCACTTTTAAAATATTTAATTACGGGCCAGAGCTATAGTACAGTGGGTAGGGTGTTTGCCTTGCACATGACCAACCCGGGTTCAATCCCCGGCATCCCGTATGGTCTTTCAAGCACCACCAGGAGTGATTACTTAGTGCAAAGCCAGAAGTACCCTCTGAGCATCGCCAGGTATGACCCAAAAAGAAAAAAATTTAATTAAATTTATTTATTTGGAAGGCTACACCCAGTAGTGTTCAGGGCTGACTCCTGGCTCTACACTCACAGATCATTCTTGGAGGAATTTAGGGTACCATATGGGCTTTTGGGAGTTGGACCTAAGTCAGTGTGTGCAGGACAAACCCTTATAAACTTTACTATCTCTAGGGACTCCGAAAATATATTTTTTAAATGCTGCCCTTCAAAAGGCACCCACTTATATATCATTTGACTCTTTCGCAACTCTATTTTTACTTTAAAGGTTAATTTGTATTTCATATATTTTATTGTTTGCCCTTATAGTCACAATATTATCACTGTAGAAATCTTTATGTAGAAAGCTTAGGATAATGGCTCCAAACCCAGCGACCAAGTTCCTAAGTTGGAGGTTTCTACTAATTAACTGCTTAAATACAGTTGGTTCATGATGTATACATCTTCCCAAGAACTTTCTATGTTTGATTCTCATTGTAAATAGTCAACCCGTGTACCACATCCTCATGAAACATCCACCCAGATAAGTATAAATGAAAAGTTAACCAACAGTTCAAGACAGACTACGGCTTGTAATGAAATGTTTGTTGATCATATCCCTAAGAAAGTCAAGAGATTTGAGAGATAGTCTAGAGTGATTGTCTTGCACGTAGCTGACCAGAGTTCAAATCCTGGCACCCTATAAAACCCAGTAAGACTACTGGGAGTGATCCCTGAGTGATCCCTGAGTGCACAGCCACTCAGAATACGCACGAACAGCCCCGTGTGGTCTAAATGACAGAATGAGAAGAAAAGAAAGTCAGCCAAGCAAACTTTTCTTCTCCACCATACTACCATCATGTTCTATTCCATTGTTGAGTCTTTTTTTAAGTAACATTAACCTTTTATGAACTATGCTTATTAATTTGTGTGCTTCTTACTCAATTTCTACACTCTTGTTAGACTCTAAAGTTCCAAAGCAAAAGTTTACTTTGGTAGTCTCTCTGTAGGGCCTTTCCAATGGAAGAGGAAGCACCGTTTCATGACATCCTTAGCACCTTTGAACAAAGTCTGCTTCATGAAAGATTTCAGTGAAAATTTCTGGACTATTTATTGTATAAATTAAGAATAGAAATTTAGTAGAGAATTATGTTAAAGACTAAATTGTGAATTATTATGATGTGAAACCATGCCTCTCATATCTTCATGTCCTCAAAATACCACAAACAGTGCTTTAAATTCTAAAATCCTTAAATAGCTGGTAACTAAGATATTTGTAAATTTTAAGATTAACCAGAATACTAGATTGTTATATTAAAGTATTTGTCTTTTCAGATTTCTTTCAATCAATAAATCCCTGTCCCACATTGTTTGTATATAGGAAAGTAATTGTATTTTTATATTGACCTTGTATTCTGCAACTTTTAAATAATTTCTTGGAAACTTCAGAAGTTATTTGCCAATTCCCTGCCTTTTTAATGTAATCCTGTCATTATCACGTCTTTCTCCTTTTGTTTTTCTTTTTGGGTCACACTCAGCAATGCACAGGGGTTACTCCTCACTCATGCATTCAGGAATTACTCCTGGCAGTACTCAGGAGACCATATGGGATACTGAGAATCGAACCCGGGTTGGCCGCGTGCAAGGCAAAGGCCCTACTCGCTGTGCTATCACTCCAGCCCCAGTCTTCCTCCTTTTGCCTTCTCTTGTCTTATTGTACAAGTTTAGTGCCACACTGAAAAAGCAGTGTTGAGAGTAGATCTTTGCCTTATACCCAATTTTAATGGAAAAACTTTCTCTCTTTTCACTATTAAAAATAATGTCAGTTATTGGTTTTTTGCATGTTATGTTTATCATGTTAAAAGAATTTCACACCACTCTGATTTTACTAAAAGTTTTAATCAGAAATAGTTTTGTTTTTAATCAGGATAGGTTTTGTCAAAAGTTTTAAATGTTTATTCTAACACTTTGATATGATTTATCACACAAATTTTATTTATAAGTTTGTTAATGTGATGAAGTTCATTGCTTGGTTTCCAAATGTTGAACCAGTCTTGCATCTTAGGATCAAATCCACTTTGTCTTGGTTTTTTAATTATTTTTATACATTGTTACGTTTCATCCTCTAACATTTTGAAGAGAGTCTTTGCAACTATGTTAATGATCCATATTGATCTACAGTTATTTTTTCCTGTAATGTTTTTGTCTTGGTCTGATATGATGATAATGCTTACCTCATGTTATTGATTCTGGAGAATTCTCTTTGCTTCTGTTTTCTAAAATAATTGCAGAAAATTGATATAACTTCTTTCTTAAACTTTGTAGAATTCAGTAGTACACCCATCTCAGTTCGATCATTTCTGCTTAGTTTATTATTTATTACTGATTCAGTGAATTTATCACATATAGGCTTATTTCTTCTTAAAGTTTTTGGCATATGTTTCAAGGAATTTGTCACTTCATCTAGGTTATAAAGATGCTTTTCCTTTTACTGTTATCCTTTAATATTCACAGAATCTATCAAAGGGCACCACATCTTTTTTTTTGATACTATTAATTTGAGCAATCTAACATATTTTTAGTATAGCTAATCTTATTAATTCCACTAATCTTTTCAAAGAACTATTTTTTAATTTAACTGATGTCTTTTTATTGATTTCCTACTGTTATTTCTTTTCTTTTCTTTTTTTGGTTTCTTGGGTCACAATCTGCAATATTCAGTGATTACTACTGATTCTGTAATTAGGAATTATCCCTGGCAGTGCTCAGGGGACCATATGGGATGCCAGGGATCGAACCAGGGTCAGCTGCATACATTACTAATGTCCAACCCATTGTACCACCACCCTAGCCCAACCTACTGTTGTTTCTTGATTTCTGCTGCTATTTTATTGTTTCTTTTTCTGTTTATTTTTCACATAACTTTCTCTCCTCCAATGTCCAGTGTTTTCTTGGGGAAAAAAGTAATAATCCAATAATAACTCTAATTGTTTTTTAATATTCGGGGAATTATATACAGCAGGGTTCATGAACCATTGTGTTAAATATTCTGCTCTGGCATCGTGTCTATTTTTGTCATTCAACATTGACATATTGGACTCACTGGCAAACCTTTATCATAATAGATTAGAGAGAAAAATATAGATTTTTGCAGGCATTTATAAATCTTCTGCATACTAATATTCTAGTTGACCTTCCTTTCTTTGGTCTACCCACATCCTCTATGCCATCTTTTAAATTGAATACTATTATATTTATTTCTCTCAAGCAAAATCAAAGGCTATCTGCCAAAGTAACCACAATCTGTAAAATATCACACTCTGCAGAAAGTGGAAGGCAAAGGGTGAAGAAGAAAAAGAGAAGGGGAAAAATCAAGTACACATTATTTGAAGAAAACTATTGCAACTGCAGAATATTCAAGAACTGATTAGAATTAAGAGGTACTTGAATCCAGTCTCCTTTATTTAAGACCCACCTTAATATTGTTTTCTTTTGCTTGTAGTAATATTAGTTAAATTTATTTACCAAAATAACAATAATAAATTCCTATATTTATCTAATAGCACAAAGAACGACATAACTGAAGCCTGGAAGTCATTGTCAAACAAATAACTTTTTGAAAGCCCTAAAAAGTCTAGTTTGTTTTGTTTTATTTAGTCATTGTAGATAATGTGCAGTCAGGTTTTAAAACTCATTGTAAGAGAAACTTTATAACACCAAGTTTATAAAGAGAAAGAGGCATATCTGAGTTAAATTTCCAAGTCCAATTGCCCTGTGTCTACAGAGAGAGAGAGAGAGAGAGAGAGAGAGAGGAGTTTGCTATATATTTATTGAATAGGAAAATGTATTTTTCCTTCTTTGTCTTCTTTTCCTAAAAATCCGGATTTCACTAAGCAATGGCTATCATATTATGGGTGAACACATCTGTGCTTCATGGCTTATGACACCCCAGGGTGTGTTTATCTCCACTCTGCTTTTATGACTCACAGCACTCCGGGGTGCAGCAGGCTCCTAATGGCTCTAGAAAGCACTGCCTGTAATTTTTTACCACTTAAGACAGTTACTATCCCAGACGATGAGAACAAGTTCAATGGGATTCTGTTCTTTGTCTTCATTGCTTACTCCAGTTCATTTAATAATTGCTTGTGTGTAGTTTCATAGTCCTCAGAAATTTACTTTCTGAGCAAACTGTTGACAATTTTCATCCTTGTGGGCATCCGTGAGTGGTCATCGTTCATATTTAAATTTGAGAGCTCTCTCCATGTAGGTCAGGTGCCAAGATTTGATGACAAAAGGAAATGAAAAACAACACTTTTCTCAAGATCTCAGTGGAAATAACAATGACACCTATAATGCATCAACAATGAAAGAGCATCCTTAGGGTAGAAAAGAAGCACCTGCTTGAAATAGTGTTTGGGAATGACAGCATGACAAATGATCCCTTTGTGTTTTAATTTTATTGTATAATTTTATGGGACAACTTCAATGCACCTTCCCAAGAGAGCTAGTGCATAAAGTTAAATTTTGCGTATGTATAGATGTATGCATATCTCTCATACATGGGGGTATATATAAATAAACAGGTGTGGTTACTATTTTCTAGAGGGTAGTTCTAATTTAGCAGAATAGAGAGCAGTAATAAACTATAATAGCATGTTAATGATGGAACTGTTATTTAGGATACTCACTTAGATTGTGTCATCACATTCGTTTCTGTTCAAATGGTGTCTCTAAGGTAAATTGAATAACCAAATTGAAATTTCATAAACACCAGAAATGCAGACTCAAGACATTACAATTTTTCTTTCCTAATTTATAACTTTAGAAAAATCTCCTTTTTCAAAATCTTTATCTCCTTTTCTATGGCTTTAGATTAGCCACTTACTAAGTTTTACATTATTTTACATTATTTAAGCTAGAAATTTATCCACATATAAAAAATATTCTACTTGCGGGGGCTGGAGCGATAGCACAGCGAGTAGGGTGTTTGCCTTTCAAGTGGCTGACCCGGGTTCAAATCCCAGCATCTCATATGGTCCCCTGAACACACCGCCAGGAGTAATCCTGAGTGCAGAGCCAGGAGTAACGCCTGTGCATCACCGGGTGTGACCCAAAAAGAAAAAAAAATTCTGCTTGCATTTTATTATCTTTCAGAATCTCATGTGAATTGTCAATAAATGCCCATTTTATGAGGCATCATGTTTTTTGAAAATATTAAAACCTGAATCAAATAATGACTGAACCCACAAGCTTAGGTTTTTAGTCACTTCCTTCTTCTTCACATGGACATGTAAAAGAATGAACCTATCTGACAGGTATGATTTTTAGTATGACACACAGAATTTAGAGAACCAAGTCTTTGGTCAAATTAGAATCAAAATGACAATGTGTCCAAGAAATCTCAGAGTTAATGTTTCCTTCAAAATCACTGCAAAATCATATATAGTATTGGACATAGATTCTTAGTGAATTAATGGTATTTTTCCAATATATAACAATAAATATGTAGCTATCACTTCAGGAATCCTTTAAAAATGAAAACACACCATGGTTGAAAAAAAACATTAGCAAATAAATGAATATCAACTATTGAAGATTTTTAACTGTTTTAAACCATTACAGTACGAAAATTATTTTTAAGAAAGGATGTTTGGAGTTTATCTAGATGCTTACAAGAAAAGAAAAAACAAAACTAGCAAAAGAGAATATTGAGTAGTTAAAAGAATTTGAAGATTATTATATCTCATGCATGCAAACTATTCCATGTAAGGATACCAGAATATTCAAATTATTATTCACCAAGATATTTTATGTAATAAAAAATTATGTAATGTAATATAGAGATTAAATAATAATTTAAAAAGTAAGTATCTTTCCAAGAAGAAAAAGAAAATTTGAAAAAGGTACTTATCAGAAAGAACAAGAGCAACCAGTGCTGGCTTGGATGTGGAGAGAAAGGGACTCTCCTTCATTGTAGATGGGAATGCCGACAGGTCCAGCCTTTTTGGAAAGCAATCTGGGGTGCCCAAAAACACAGCAGCAGAAATGCCGTCTGCATTTCTGTGTTCATCACATTCACGATACCCAAAGTCTGGAAATAACCCAAATGCCCAAGATGAGGTCACTGGTTAAAGAAACTATGGCACATCTACACAATGGACACAGCAATTAGGAAAAATGAAGTCATGACATTTGCTTATAAATGGATGGACATGGATAGTATAATGCTGAATGAAATGAGACAGAAGGAGAAGGACAGACATAGAATGATAGCACTCATTTGTGGGATATAAAAAGTCATAATATGAGACTAGTACCCAAGGACAGTAAAAATGAGAACCAAGAGGATTGATCCATGATTGGAAGACTGCCTCAAGTTCTGGGAAAGAAGGCAGTTGGGATAGAAAAGGGAACACTGCGACGAAGATAGTTAGAAATAATCACTTTGGATAAGAACTGTGCACTGAAAATAAGTAAAGGAACAAGCATGATAACCTCTCTGTATTGCAAATCCTCAAGGGGGGAGAGAGAGAGAGACAGAGAGAGACAGAGAGAGAGAGAGAGAGAGAGAGAGAGAGAGAGAGAGAGAGAGAAGGAAAGTGCCTACCATTGAGAGTATGACTGAAATCTGAACATGAATAGCTTTGTAACTGTGTATCTCATGGTGATTCAATAAATAAATAATTAATTTTTTAAAGGTTATCTATGAACCTTGTTGTGGCAACATTTCTGACAGCTATTAGATCTTCAAGAATTCTAAGCAATATTGAGATGACCTAGTTAATTTTCTATATGGGTGAGCATTTTTTTAAATTTTTTAAATTTTATTGAATCACCGTGAGATAGTTACAAGCTTTCTTGTTTGGGTTACAATCTCAAAATCATCAAACACCCATCCCTCCACAAGTGCACATTCCCCACCACCAATATCCCGGGTATACACTCCCTTTTCCACCTTCCCCCAGCCTCTATGGCATTCCCCATGCCATCTCTCTACTTTTGGGCATTATAGCTTGCAACACAGACACTGAGAGGTCATCATGTTTGGTCCATTATCTACTTTCAGCAGAGCATTTCTAAGATTTATTTTGTACATGGTGGTTGCTTATTTCTTTTGATCTTTTTCCTATTCTTTTTGTTTCTTGAACGTAGATTCTAACACTTCCGTATTTGAAATACACAAACTTTCAAGACCATAAAATGAAAACTTAAGTTGACAGGAAAAGAAGAAACAAATGAACCCTGCAATTCCACAACGCTGGAACTCACAGGAGGGGAAGAGTTGGTGTTAGGGAGAAAGTGAAAATGAGGCTCAGAATTCATATAATAAATATATAAATATATAAATGATATAATAAAAAATAGGTTTGCTCCTTTACTGACATGTGATCTTGTCATAGCATTACTGACCTCTGACCCAGAGGCAACTATCCCGGTCTGGGTAGGCACTTGTCCAGGACTTTATTAGAGCACAGCCATCTTAGACATGGAGAACCAAGTGAAGACCTCTTTCCCTGGGAGATTGAATAGCCCTGGGTTACTACCAAATGGTTATTCTGCAAGTGTTCAAAAAATGAGTAAAGCTTTTATTCAGAATTTGTCTGTTGTTTTTTTTTTCTCAAAGAATCATGAGATCTCCTGATGGTAAGGAGCCATCTATACATTATTTATCCAAAGAACCCAAGATGCTTAGTGGCACTTTTGCTAGAGTTCTTCCCCTTAATGATCAATAAATTTCATAGAACTGGGAATCTTTACTGAGGGGACTTTTCCCAGTGTGAGAAATTCTATTCTTATCAGCCACTTTTATGTCTGTACATAAAGAGAGATGTTTGTGAGTCTATAAAAAGTATCCTTGATCTTGTTTGATGGACTCTGTCCTCCTCAGAGTGAATAGACTTCCAAGTGAATGACTTTGCATTTGCAAATGAATGACAATATGTGTGTCAACTCCCTCCCCAGCCACAAATGTAACAGGATGAGAATTTTATTTCTGGAAAAGGATTTCAAAACAGGTCAGTTCTCATTTACTCCTCAGCGGGTGCTGCGAAAAAAACAAGATAAAGTAAGACGTGGCCATTAAACACAGCAGACAAAACATGCATCCATCAATCAGTGCCCAGAAATAGGCTTTGAAATGTTACTTATTACCCGTTTCATCAAATATACATTACTCTAATGATCAGCAGATTAGGAAGACAGGCATTTTTGAGACAAATTGCATAATGGACAAGAAAGATTGCTATCATGTTGGCAAAGAAAGATAGTTAAATTTTTGAAAATCATATAATTAATATGGAAAAAAGCAGCATAACTCAAACATTTTAGAGAGACAAGATTTTGATCAGTCAGAGCAACGCTCTGCAACTTCCTACAATAAATCCTCTAACGATACATAATAAAGTTCAATTTTTAGACTGCTCACAGTCAAAAGCTTGCTTTGTGACTGACATTCTGCTCTGTTTACTTGGATGATATTGGTGTGAATAGACTAAAAACACCAATATGATAGAAACTCTCACCCATGTTTTCAAAAGTATTTATAGGTTGGCACCTGGAGGCTTGCAGCTCTCCTTTTAAAAAGTCAATACAGAAACCTAGTACATGTGCTTCTCTTCCTTCATTAGAGAAATTGACAGCTTAGAGGAGCCCTCTGGTTGTCTGACACCAGACAAGCCATGTTCACAAATAGTTCTCACCAGAGGCAGCCACAGGCAACCGAGCCTGAAATTCTCATCGTCACTTAGAAGTGATGCTCTATGGCTGTTCCTACACTGTCCGTTTAAATTTAAACCTCACAGCTTGTCCAATATCTTCTGTTCTACATCCGCTATTTTGTGCTCAACATTTTGTATGCAAAATGTGTCTTCTGCACGGGCCAAGAATGTGATCCTATTTAGAGTTATCACGTTGATGTGCCATTTGCTCCATTTGCTACTGGGTAGAACTAATTACTGTGAATTAATAGACTTAGCACCTCAGATTTGAACGTTTACACTCCTGCTCAGCCATGGGGATCTAACCTCCGAGTGAGCTGAGAGTTCAGGTACAGGATATGAAGAAAACTCAGACAAAAATAGAATGGAACAACGATCAAGTGTTCCAATAGGGTACTTTTGGTGGATGAGGGTGGCAGCTGTTGGAAGAAGCTTCAGAACTGGATAAACATTAAGACAACTAATTAAAAAAATTTAACACTAGTGTATCTGGCAACCAAAGGAAATGTGACCTAGAAAAGAATGGGGAATAAAGTATGACAGAGAGTCTCTTTCAACTGATGTTGGGCTAATGAAAATGCCACCGTGCTCAAATGTGAAATAAGGAAGAGTAAGGTTTTGAGCAAAATGATGTTTTTCTTTCTTACTACAATTTTTTGTGGACAAGATTTTGTAGGTATTTTGAGTCTCCAAAGCATCTAAGTCAGTGTTTTCCAAACCTTTCCCAACTGAGCCCCTCTTTAGATCATGTTTACTTCTCTGGCTCACCTGTTCAACCAGTTCACCCCCTGGGTTAATATCCTGCTCCTCCATTTAGTCTATTTTCATCTATGGGTCCCCTTCAGAGTCTCAGGTTCAAATGGTGCATCTTTCCCCTGACTGAGAAACACTGACCTAAAGAATCCAGATTACCTGAGCACTACTTGGGAGTACTCTAAATGATCCTAGTCAGGATCACTAGTTGATAAATAATATTAGACTAATCTTTAATGAATTTAAGATTGGTCTAATGCTTAGGGTTTTTTTTTTTTTTTTGCTTGCTTGGTTTTGTTTGGTTTGGGGACCATCCTTAGCAATGTTCAGGGATTACTCCTGGCTCTGAACTCAGAAATTACTCCTGATAGTGCTCAGGCAGTCAATATGGGGTGCTACAGATAGAATCAGGGTTGGCCATATGCAGGTCAAATGTCTTACCCTCTGCAGTATTACTCTGGCCTTGTCTGTATAATGCTTTTATTATAGTTTTCTTGCTACTCAATTAAGTCTTCCATGGTGCCCAAACTTAGTTGGAAGAATAAATGAAATTGCATCACTAAGGTAAGGAAATTGATGCTTCAGTTTGAAGAAAAAAATAGTTACCATATCCTACCCCTAAGAACTAGGAGGAAGGCTGGAGCAATAGCACAGCGGGTAGGACATTTGCCTTGCATGCGACCGACTCAGGTTTGATCCCCAGCATCCTATATGGTTCCCCAAGAACCACCAGGAGTAATTCCTGAATACAGAGCCAGAAGTAACTCCTGAGCATCGTTGGGTGTAATTCAAAAACAAAATAAAAAAAAAACTTGGAGGAATAAGTACAAAAGGGACGTAAAATTGTGATATCAAGTTAATTAGACGACTAAAGGTGGATTCATATAAATGAATCAGACTAAGAAAAGAGTTAAATGGCTGGAGAACAGTCTAAATCTTCAAGTTTAAATAGGTGCTAATGTGTAATAGAATTGGATAGAATAAGGGCAGAGTGGGTGAAATTGGATGGAACAATATGGGATTAGCCAGAATAAGATAAAATATAACAGGAAATGTTTATTTAAAGTCATAATACATAGGAAGGATAAATATTATCTTGCAAAATTTCTGTTTCAATTATATAAATTTGTAAGGTAGTACTAAGTTACAGTTTAAATGCATTTCTTTCTTTGACTTATTTTGAAAACCGACTAAAAGCAGAGGTTCTCAAAATTATCTGGTCTAAAGTTCTCCTTACAGAAAAAATTAAAATTTCCCAATTCCCTTCTAAATAAATAAATCCCCAAGTTCACTCCTCTCCTGCCCATTGGGGGTGACCTTCACCACTGCTGGATCCAGGTAACAAAACACCTCTTGGCCTACTTTTAGGCCTACACCTAGAGGTCAAATATCACTGAGAATGGGCCCGAGTTCCCTGAGCACTTCTTGGGAATATTCTGCAAATTAGAAGAATCTATTCATAAATTATTTACCTCAGAAATTGAAAGCAATTCTATTATCATATATAACACAGATTCTAGTGCTTCCTTGACATGGCATATTGAGCATGCCCCCTAAGTAAACCAGAAAAACATGTATTTGTAGCTTATATGAAAACCAGTGTTGGTGTAGATTAGAGAAGAAAGGAGCTCTCCTCTACTGGTTGTGAGGATGTTACTGGCATAGCCTTTTTGGAAAAACCACATGTATATTTTTCAAAACACCTGATGTTTCAATATGACCCAACAGTCCCATTTCTGGGCATGAACCCCCAAGGGTCTCAAAACTACTCAGAAAAGACATTTACACTCCTATATTTATTGCAGCACTATTCATAAGAGCCAAAACCTAGAAATCTAAGAACAAAATCCAAGAGCAGATGGGTGGACAAGGAAAGTATGGTACAATACACAATGTAATGCTACTTGGCTAAAAGAGAAGATGAAATTATGCAATTTGCCACCCTAGGGATGAATTTGGAATATATCATTCTTAGTAAGCCAGTCAGAAGTGTAAGATAACATTGGGTTTGTCCTTTCAGCCTTGCCACAGGGAACTTAGTTTACCTTAGAGCAATGGCCTTTCTGTATGGACACAGGAAGACAGTTAATATTATGCTTTGTAACTTGGGAGCTGATTGACTCCAATAATATTTACTCCCGGGTATCTGCTTTCTCAACTCAGTTGCCTTTAGTTCCTAGCACCCCAAAAGCAGGGTCCCTACAATGGACGGAATGGACCCAGGCCAAGCTGTGAGCTACCCTGGCATCAAAATGAGCCAGGCCAAAGCGTCACAATACTCAACTAGAAGTTGAGAGCATGGCCATAGACAAATGCTGTCATGATCCAAAAGTAACGACAAGACTATGACCCTGCTGGGGTTAGGAAGACTAACCTGACCTAAGAATTGTGGTCTAGAATATATAGTGAATGTCCTCAGGAAGAACCAAATGTTATGTCTGATATATCTCTTACTGTGCTCATACAGAATGACATTGCTAGAACTATTTGAAGTAGATTTACTATAACTATTTAAATGGATTACTAGCTGAGGAAGGAAGAAAGGGACACACCCTGACACACCCTTGTTTGGGCCCCACCCTTGAGCAGATCTCCTAGTAATCTGGAGTAATCTCCTTAGATGAGATTTTTTGTTAATCTCCTCAAGAATTACCCTTCTTTGTTGATTTTTTAATGTTCAACCCACCTTTGTGTTACTGTCCTATGTGATTGCTATATAAACTAAGACTGTAAGGAGGAGGAAACAGCAGAGACAGAGGAGGAGACAGCAGAGACAGAAGAGGAGACAGCAGAGACAGAAGAAAAGGCAGCAGGACACAGACAGAAGAAGACACAGCAAGAAGAAGACACAGAAGCGAGGGAAAAAGACAGAGGCAAGACAGAATCAGGAGAGAAGAGACAGAAGCAGAGAGAAGACACAGAAGCAAGAGAGAAGACACAGAAGCAAGAGAGAAGACACAGAAGCGGAGACAGAGAGAGGTCGGAAGAGACCAGAGGAGAGACTACAGAGACAGAGAGAGAGATAGAGAGACAGACAGAAGAGAGCACAGCGGCACACACGGAAGCAAAACACAAGGAGGAGTCATCCCGATCCAGTCCATACACAGCGGCTTGAGAACACCGAATTCGAGCAGCGAGCAAGAGAGAGAACCGCTCTGAGAGCCTGCGAACAACAACACAACACAACACAACACACATCGCATCACCCCCTCCTGCAAGTACGCATGCCTTTTTAATTTTTTACACAGAAGCATAGAGCAGATATAGAATGATTTTTCTTCTATGTAGAATATAAAAACAAATAAGCAACAACAAAATAAAACATAGTATTGGAATAATCAGTGATACAAAACAACTGAGTCCAAGACCTGGCCTAAGGAATAGAGCTCAACAGGACAGTGTGAAGAGAGAGGGAGGTGAGGCTGGTGATGGATGGCTTGGGGGAAGTAGATTGAGGAGGAAACCTGAGACAAGAGTGCACAGAAATAGGCTTTGTGGTGGATCTGGTATTAGAATACTGTATGGACCAATCCCTACTATGGACAGTATCATAAAATTATAAATCACAGTGGCTAAAAATTTTTTTAAAATTAAATTAGGACCAGCTCTGTGGTAGAAAGCATGCCTCTCCTGTAATGCCCTGGTTCAATCCCTGGCACTACAATAGTGAATTAGGCAATTAACCAACTAGTTCAATTGAGCTAAGTCCACGTTGGGCAAATGTCATACTCTTGTGGCACGTATCTCTTGGTGGTGGATATAGTAAAAGGCGTATAAGATAGATGTTTTATACTTGTGAACTATTACTCATTCATGAGCTTTAGAATTGATTTAGTGGGTCACACCCATCATTTTATTCAACAAAATGCGCTGGAGTAAAATTGAAATGCCTATGTATATAAATAGTACAGAGAAATATTATTTTGGAAAAGTTTATACATTGTGGAAACAAGTAGACTATGTATAATACAAAATATTACTAAATTTTCATTATGCTTCTATATTTTTTACTTCTTAGTGAGTACACAACTTTTATAAAAGTAGTTTAAGAGGCTTCCCACAAAAAGCTGGGGATCACTCCCAGTGACATACAGACAGCTGGGCAGGCAGAAAGTGTGAAGGCCCAAGGGTATAGTGCTATGGTGCTAGTCTGGGGCTGCGGAGCCAGGAACCAACAGAGTCACCAGGTTCTGAAGGGTATTCTCAGTGATTGGGCTATGGGGTAGAGAGTCATGCGGTTCCGAAGATCCAACCAATATCTTGCACATACCCCTTATTCCTGCGGTATCTCCCTAGTCTTATAAAATATTTTTGACAAAAGATCATGAGTATATTGGGACAAAGAGATAGTGCAGGGGTGAAGGCACTTGCCTTGCACAGTGCCAACACCAGTTTCATGCCCACCGTGATCCCCAAGCACCATGAGAGTGATCTCGGAGAACAGCATCAAGAGTAAGTTCTGAGTACCAAAATGACCCCAGTAGAAAAATAAATAATTAAGTGATGAATAGAAACAAAAGACAAATTAACCCCTTTTGTGTAAGATTCAAGAGGCAGAAACTACATATGATTTTGTTCACCATAGTTTTAATTAATCATTGTGTGGCACACAGTGATCATGATAAATAAGATAGAAAAGGCTTTAAAAATCAATAAGAAGGGGCAGAGACATGTACCGGGAATTAGGCATTTGCTTTGCATGTGGCTGACTAGGATTCAACCACCAGATCACATATGTTCCTCTGAGCATTGCAGGAATGATCCCCTGAGTGCAGAACCAGAAATAAGCTCTGAGTACAGCTGGGTGCGGCCTAAAAAACAAACAAACATGAACAAATAAATGAAGTAGGAACCACAGAATGAAAATGGATATGTTGAGTAGGATAGTTCACAGAAATGAATACTTCACAACCAATTATTATATCAAAGGATTTTCTTTACCTGACTTAAACAATGTGAATAAGATAATTGGGCACAAGAGAAAAAGGAAAAAAAATCTTTTATAGGCTTGAAATATGCACCAACCCTTGGGAATATTTGAAAAGTCTATAATGAAGTGCTTTATAGCTAAAGGTGAATAAAGTATTTCAACAACACAATTATTTAGCCAAAATTGTTTCAGTTTTTGTTTGCTCATTTTTCCCACTGCATGCTGGTATAACTGTCATCAATTAATTAATGTCTTTTGAATTCACAATCTTTATGAAGTAAATAAAACATAGTGGGAAATATTCTGACCCAAATTGCACATTTATGTGTTCTTAGAGTCAAACCTACAGTTATTTAAGATGTTTCATGTTGGTCCCATGGGTTGTTTGAACTTTAAAAATATATCTTTTTTTATCTACTCACCATGATATTATAAAGCCATTCTTCATTGGGTTTCAGGGACACAACGTCTCAGCATGAATCCTTTTACCAGTGGCCACTTCCCTCCACCAATGCTCCCCCACCCCCATTTGCCTCTCCCCCGACCAGTTTTCTTCTATAAGAGGTTCTTTTTAACATGCAAGTGTCTATTTGTACATATATATTATAGATAAATAGATAGACAGAGACATATACATAGTGCTATCTTTGCACTGTGGCTACAGTACTGTTGCCGATAAGGTGTCACACAGAACACTTTTCCACCTTTGGCACCACCTCCTCTTCCCAGTTGAATGCTTCCCTCCACCATAGACGTTGCCCCCTCCCTGCCCTACCCATCAGCTCCTTCAAGATGCATGTTTCCTACTTAACACAAGTTTTCATGTTCTTTTTCCCATTCTCTTTGAAACTTCCATTATTTCACCATTGTTTCTCTATATTCCACATGTGAGAGAAATCATTCTGTGTTGGTCTCTCTCCATCTGACTAACTTCACTCAGCATGATACCCCCCAGGTCCCCTCATTTAACAGCAAACTTTATGACTTTATATTTTCTCATGGCAAAGTAGTATCTCAATATATATGTTCCACAGTTTATTTGTTTAGTCATCTATTCTTGTTTTTTGGGGGGTTTATTTGTTTTATTTTTTTGCTTTTTGGGTCACATCTGGCAATGCACAGGGGATACTCCTGACTTTTCAGGAATTACTCCTGGCGGCGCTCAGGGGACCATATGGGATGCTGGGAATCGAACCCGGGTCGGCCACATGTAAGGCAAATGCCCTACCCGCTGTGCTATCGCTCCAGCCCCAAGTCATCTATTCTTAAACACTTGAATAGTTTCTAGATTTTTTGCTATCGTGGATAGTGCTGCAAGGAACAGGAGGAGGCCAATAACTTTTTTCCATGTTTTTTTTTTTTTTTCGGGAGTGTGTGTGTGGCGGGGGTGGGCGAACCCTTAAGCTATATTCCAAGTAATGGAGTAGCTGGGTCAAATGGAACCTTAATTCCTGGATTTTTTAAAAAAGGAATGTCCATATTGTTTTCCAGAAAGGCTGGAGCAGTTGACATTCCTACCAGCAGATAGGAATCTTTCTCCCTGCATCCACACCAGCATGGGTTATTCTTGGCTAAAAGAGAAGATGTGCACCAGTCTCTGTGGCATGGGATGACATCTCATTGATCTTTTCATTTGCATCTCCCTGATGATTAGTGATGAAGAGCATATTCTAATGTGCCTTTTGGGCATTTATATTACTTCTTTGAGGAAGGTTTTTGTTCATGTTCATCTGTTTTCCCCATTTTTGATGTATTTGGATGTTTGGATTTTTTTTTTTGTAAAGTTATACCCGTGTCTCATGAAGGAAATGTGGGCAGAATTCTCCATGGCATTGAAGCTAAAGGCATCTTGAAGAATGAAACACAACTGATCAAGCAAGTGGAAATAAAGATAAACAAATGGGACTTGATTAAATCCAGAAGCTTCTGCACCTAAAAGGAAATGATGACCAGGGTACAAAGACAGCCCAAGGAATGGGAGAAAATATTTGCCCAATGCTCATTTGTTTAATATCAAAGTGTTGTTTAAACTTTCATAGACATTCCATCCCAAAAAATCCTTTCTAGCCCTAATCTAATTGGCAAATTTCTGGACTGAGACTTGCCATGGAGAACTATGGGTGACATGGCTCCCAGCTGGTATTAACATACTAGCATCTGTTAATGTGCATCCTACCTCCTGCTGCTCTGATATTTTCTCAACCAAATAGTGTGCAATCAAGGTGAGGAAGTTAAAAAAAAAAAAAGGGAACCCAAAATTGACTTAAAAGTCAAGAAATAATATAAAATTACTCTTCACTCAGTCTCATATTTTATTCAAAATCATAGCTCACTCTAGGTTAGGAAACAAATTATAGGGTTCTTTAAAGAGGGATAGTACATTAGCATTATTACCTCAAAAGAGCAATCCTACATGAGTATGTTAGTAATGCTAAGAATTTCCATTTAGTTTTCCTGAAAGTTTGAGAAGCTTTTTCATCTTCTAAAACAATCAAATTAGTGTTTTTTCTGCCCAATATATAAAGTAGTATTTGCTAGTACTTCCTAAAATTATGTCCTCTAGACATCTTCAAGAGGTAACTAGAAATTGTCAAGCTCTGACATCACCTGAAACTTAGACTTCAATCCTATGTTCATATGACTTTCAACCTACCTGTATTTACATTTGACTTAATTATATTGATTTCAGTAACAGTTCTATCATCTGATTTTGAAACAGCTATAATCATTTCTCTGTCTCACTTCCTTCATCTTTAAATACATTTTAATAATAATTTTCTCAGAAAAATATTATAAAAATTAAACCATTCAATGTATAGGAACATGTCAGAGTGTTTCCTGTGGCAAATGTTTAATAATTCTTCAAAATAATTGTCATGTAGATGATGTAGATTTTAACCTGTTAAACAACTACTGGTGCCCACTTCTGGGATGAAGAAGTGGGAGGTTCTGGAGGAAATATTGCATCTGTTTAATAATAATAATAAAACATGTTGTTTTTATTAGCACTTACCACTATTGTTCAGTCTTTTACTTATATTAACTAATGTGAATCTATTAACATGCAATATATGGACTCCTGTTGTCATCACTATTTTATAGGGGAGGAAACTGAGGCAGAGAGGGTAAATGAATTACTCTGAGTGGCTATTCAGAAGGAGGCAGATATAGAATGACTTATCTCATATGTCAGATTTTTAAATTATTGTAAAGGAATAGACCAAAGGTAACAAATGTTCAAAGGTAACAAAACATAAGGTCTCCAGACCTGAGCTCACCACAGTGCTAGGTAGAAGATAGTAGCACTGTAGAACTGTCATCCCTATTACTCTCAGTAGCTTGCCCGGCTCTCCAAGAGGGACAGAGGAATCAAACCCGGGTTGGCCACATGCAAGGCAAACACCCTACCTGCTGTGCTATCGCCCCAGTTCAGGTGGAAGGTCGGGTTGGAAATTCAAGTGGGGAACACTAAGATAACGGTGGGGGGTAACAAATAATGTGACAGAAAGTGTTATTGGAATATTACATGCATAAAGCCCTCTCATTAACAGCATTGCAAATCACAGCGTCTCAAATAAATTTAAAACATAAAATAAGAATATGTCTCTACCAGTATTATACATCACATACCACAATAAATAAGTAGCAGAATTTATTATTATAATCCCGGCAGAACTGGAATTACCCTAGGGAATCTGTATATTCTACACCCTTGACTACCTTGCAACACTGTGTTTTGTGATAGTTGTTAAATAACTTCAAGTCATTCTTTAATTAGTTTACAAATTAGTTTACAAATGCTGCTGCTTCTGTTGTTGAACGTCCTCCTTTTGCAGCATTCCAGCTCAGTGAAACAACAGAAGAGCAATTGGATCTGTCTCTCTCACAGCGTCACTAGCATGGGGAGAGCAAGAAACCTCAACAGTTACTGAATTTGGGAGGAATTGGATACAGACAGGAGGTGGGGCTAAATTTAGCTCTGATTTTGATCTAGAGTTTCTTAAAATACTCTGTGGCAAAACAACAGTACTGAGGATGCCAATTCTTTCTTTTCTATAAACTACTTTGAACTTCTGGTAGAACAAGCTTGGTAGGGAATAAATGAAATGAATGCCTAAGTCATCACTGAGCTGATGGGAGTCTTCACTGAAAGAACTGTTCATCAACCACCCAAAAAAGTAAGTTGGCTGGTGAAGAGGACTAATGAATTTCAAGAAGTAGCTGATGTAGAGCAGAGGTAGCTATGGCCCAGAGGGCCAAAACTCTAATTTTTCTATAGCCTTAGGAAATAAGAGTGAGCTTCACTTTTTCAAGTGTTGAAAAAGAAAACTATGACTATACCTCTTGTAGTCAAAAAAATTAAATCATCTTCTGATTCTATAAATGACATTGTACTGAAACACAGCCTTGCCATTTGTTTGTATATTGTCTATGTTTATTTTATTCCTAGAACAAAATTGAATTGTCCCAACAGAGAACATATGATCCACAAAATAAATGTTTCCTATCTGGTCCTTGACAAAAAAGTTTGTTGAACCTTGGAAGAAAGCAATAGGAAATAACTTAGATTCTGCCAGAAAGTGTTCTCTAGCATCTCATCACTTGGACGAAATTTGCTAGTTTTCTGGATTCTTCAATATTTCTCATCTATAAAATGAAATACTTTTTTGTCTTGATCATAATTGTTGTGAAAACATCTCCCAAAACCTGGGATTAGCTAGAGCACTTGTTAGTGCTGAAAAAATTCAAGGAAAGAGCTATTTCTTCCTATAATTTGTACTTTTAAACCAGAACAATGAATCTTAGATTTAATATTCAGAAGAGCATTTTGAGGAATCACCCACAATACCAAAAATTAAACCCCAATGGTCTGACCATCACTGAATTGACTTTGAGATTCAAGGGGACCCTCATTTTACTTTTCATTTTCCTATCCTGTCTGCATTTACACATGGGGCTGACTCTGGGTTTTTCTTGTCAAGATCTGTCCTACATCAGGAAGGCAAGCTATTTTTCCAGAGTAAAATCTTTAGGCTTATCCGTGAGAATTTTTAATGCCTTTCAAAGTTATAGGTCAATTCACTAAAGGTAGATCTTTGTTCCTTGAAAATACAAAAATTAGGTTTTTGTATCCTGGGTTTTAATATGTCTAAATGCCTCAGTGGATAGTTGCTTTGGGCAAAAAAATTCGAAGAAAGGATACTGTACAGTTGAAACATATCTTGAATTTCTGTCCCTATATACATACAGCAAAGAACTGAGGTACCAACAGGTCAATTACTCAAGTTGTAGAACTTGTCTGACATATGTAAAGACCTTGATTTGATCCCTGGCACCACATGTACTTACCTCTCAAACACAGTTGAATATTGCCCCCATTAAAAAAAAGAGGACATGAACTATCTCAAAGAAGAAATATTCAGTGATAACTTAGGTTGAGAAAAAAATGTATGCATGATATAGAATGATCTGTAGGATGACATTACTTTGTCCTTTCCCTCCTTGCCACAAGTAGCTTGTCCCGGTTTTACCCAGAGTTTAGGCTTACCCCAGTCTCACCCATCAAGGTGTTCCCGAATCTCTCCCATCCCTTTGTTTAGCTATAATCACTTCTCCATGTTCTCTTCCCCAAAACAGTTAATCCGAGGCTTTCCCTTAATCTGACTGCTAATTTGCAAGGTCAGACCTTCCTAGGATACTGAATTTATATTATGTAAGTTAATATTGCCTTTCTCTTCTTCTTGTGCCTTTTGAATAATTTACTTTAAAGCTATGACTGTTTTGTATAGACACAAGAAGACAATATTATGTTTCTATAACTTGGGAATTAATTGGCCTCGAATATTCCCTCGCGGGCGGTGAGACAGAACCGTTGTGTGTGCCGTCGGTCGAGGGCAGGCGACGGAAGGAAGAAGGAAGAAGGCCAAACTGGTTGCTCGATCCGTTTATTTCATTCTCTCCCTCCGCTTCTCTCCCGCTCTCCTGGGTCTCTCCCTGTGGATCTGCCCCGTGGATCTGGCTCGTGGATCTGGCTCGTGGATCTGGCCCCCCAACCCACTCTTACAGCCTAGTTAAATCTCCACAGCATCAGGGGGTTGGGGCATACACGTAGGTGTGGTCACCATCAATAGGGTAAGGTTCCTTTTTCTTAGGGGATGCTTCTCCTAGGACTTAATTCTCTTTCAGCAGGAGGATCCACCCAAGGGCGGAGTCCCATGAATGTGTTTCTCTTCTCCTCAGCCAGCAAACATATAAAAATTCATAATATTAATTATTTTGTATGGACACAATAAGAGATGCATTAAAGCTTATAGAATTGCTCTCCTGGGGCCATCTCAATCTCAGACTACAGTGCTCAGGCCAGATCAGTCTTTCCTATCCCTGGCAGGGTCCCAGTCTCATAATTACTATTGGATCATGACAGCATTTGTCTATGATCAAGCTCTTAACTTATAGTTAAGAATTAGGCACTTTGGCCAGGCCCATCTCGATGCCAGGGTAGCACATAACTCACCGCTTGCCCTGGATCCTTCCTGTCCCACGTCGGGGACCCTACTTTGGGGTGCTAGGAACTGAGGGCAACTGAGGCTTAAGTGGAGAAAGCAGAGGCCCGGGAGGGAATATTCGAGGCCAATTAATTCCCAAGTTATAGAAACATAATATTGTCTTCTTGTGTCTATACAAAACAGTCATAGCTTTAAAGTAAATTATTCAAAAGGCACAAGAAGAAGAGAAAGGCAATATTAACTTACATAATATAAATTCAGTATCCTAGGAAGGTCTGACCTTGCAAATTAGCAGTCAGATTAAGGGAAAGCCTCGGATTAACTGTTTTGGGGAAGAGAACATGGAGAAGTGATTATAGCTAAACAAAGGGATGGGAGAGATTCGGGAACACCTTGATGGGTGAGACTGGGGTAAGCCTAAACTCTGGGTAAAACCGGGACAAGCTACTTGTGGCAAGGAGGGAAAGGACAAAGTAATGTCATCCTACAATGATCAACTGATCCCCTAACACACATATATTTGTGTATATGTATGCCACAATTTATTTATATACATATATATGTATATATAATTTGTTTTACTGGACAGTGATTTTTCCACAGATTCCAATTTATTACTGTTGAATATTAAAGAATGAAACATTTTTCTATCTTTTTTTATGAATAGTCTCTTTGAAGATGGCAAAACCCTAAGGACATTTGTTCCTTTTCTCCCCATTACTACTTGTGATTTTAGGAATGTTATCTGTGTTTTGTTACAGTCTTATTTCCACGAAAGGAAAAGAAAAATGCAACTCTATGATTGAAAGTGGAAAAACTTAACAAAGCTTATTAAAAAAACGTATAGGATTTCAAAATCAAATAATTTTTCTAATAATTCAACTCGGTAGACTAAGTGTTAATGAAATTAAAACACATTCAGAACATACCTGAATTTAAAAATTAGGGGGGGGAATGAATCCAGGCAAAATATATATTGATCTTTCAAACGAAACTCATTAGAAATTTATTAGAAAAAATTTGCAAAGCATATACAAGTCAGACTTCTCATCCCTTTGGATTTGTTCAGTGGGGAGAAAAAAGTCTAAACAGTGAAGATAACACACAATATTCTCAACATTCTGGTTTCAAATTGAAATAGTCTGCAATGTTTCCTTTCTGACTCTCCCATGTGCTCTTGCTCTGAGCTGTTAAACACTGGCCATGGAAGAAGCAGCTGCATAGCACTGGGGTGTGAAATTATCCTTAAGCATATTTGGAGGAGTTAAGTTTGTTCATTGTCATCACAGAAGTAATTGCAATGATAGTGCAGCCACTGAACAGATCTAGAATCCTTTGGCCAAAATGAGAATTGCTTGTGTTGCTGTCTTTATAAATCTATTTTTGCAATAGATTTATGCTATTTGAATTAAAAAAAATATGTCATCAAAGATTTAAAACATGAAGAGAGTTTAGATTGTGCTTTTATTTTCCCTTTTTCTATAATCCCATTTCCTACCCCTCCTCACTAAAACTCCTCCCATCTCAGAGGGCTACTGGGAAAAGTCCTCGTTAAGTCTAATTTTGAGAACACATGATAGTTATTAGAATTGTGGCATAATTTCAAAGCAAATGGAAGCAAACAGCACACGTTTCAACAAAATGTTGTGAAACCACCATCGTATTTCCAAGAGGCAGAGACTGTGGTGTCCTGAAGATTCAAGTGTAAGGTTGACTGGAGTTCAATATGGAAATGAGAACAATGGATTTGCCTCTTGAAGGAAAATTTTCTTATCTATAAAGCAGGAACAACTTCAGAAAAATAAACATATTCCTTTCAGAGACTTTTTCTCCCTTAGTGACTGTTCTGTTTAACTAGCGAGTTTGAAAAGCACAAGGAGAAGGAAATCAAGACTGTGAGAAAGGCACCTTCATGCTGACCCAAGTCTGTTTCTTGGTTTTCTTTTCTCACCTATGATAATTATAACTGCCCTGATCCTCTGGATTGTAAAGTATTTAACCTGTTTTTATTTTGTATCACATTTTTCTCTTGACAATGTAATTTAAATATATGCAAATATATGTAAATGAGTGCCCCAAATCTCCATGCCAGGACTCTTTGTGTATGACCCATGACAGCCCGCAACAGCCCTGAGTTAGAAACATTATTGGTGCCACTTTGAAGGAAAAAGGCCCTGTGACGTTAAGCATATTGCTTAAGTGGCCCAACTGGTGCTGAGACCAGCTCTGACATCAAAGTCGATATAGACTCTTAGGAAATCCAGCCTCACACCAGATTTGGGCCTATATGCAGGAGTACTTTGTTTTTAAATAATTTTTATTATTATTATTTTAAGTGAGTTTATCCTTCACTTCTGGAGAAGCAGGTGTTTTCTCTTTCAAAAGTTTATTTCTTTGTATTTTGGGCACTCTCACTCGCAAACTGTTATTATTAGGGTTTTATACATAAACTTTCTCAGAACCATACGCTCCACCCATGCTCCTTTATCCTCCTCAGTTGTCCCTATCACAACAAGAAATTTGTCATTTCCTTACTATGATTTTTTTTAACCCCACAAATGAGAAAGATCAATCTGTGTCTGCCCCTCTCCTTCTCACTAACTTCACCCAGCAAGATACTCTTGAACTCCATCCACACAGCAGCAGATTTACTTTCTTCCTTATAGGTTAGCAGTATTCCACTGTGTACGTGTACCACAGTTTCTTTGTCTACTCAAGCAATTGTGGATATTTGGGTTATTTCCAGATTTTGGCTATTGTACAGAGAGCGCCACTGAACACAGGAGTGCTATGCCTTTTCTAAGTTGAGTTTCTTGGTCCTTGGGGTACATATTCAGAAATATGATTGTTGGGTCAGATAGAAGTTCAATTCCTAGTTTTTTGATGAAGTGACCCTATTGTTTTCCAAAATTGTTGGACCAGTAAGTACTCCTACCAGTAGTGAATGAGTGTTCCTTCTTCTCCACACCATGCTAAAACAGGTTTTTTTTTCTTGGTGATATGTCCAGACCCATTGTTTTGATCTGCATTTCCCTGATGAGAAGATTTTTGTTACAAACATTTGGGCTGTTGCTATACTTTAAAAATCAAAAATTGCATTCCGTTTTGCTTGTTTTGTATAGACATTTCTATTACTCCTATATCACTGTATCACTGTCATCCCATTACTCCCAAATATGCTTAAAATATTCTTTCTTTCTGTATTGTACAGTTAAACTTATTTGCCATCATCTTAAACATAAATGTGTATTTAGAATACTTGTACAACTTATAGAATGAAAAAGGAATAATGTGCTCAGTACATTGTTCTTTAAACTAAAAATCATCTTTGTTTTAAAAGTTAATAATCGAAAGCATAGTAAAATTGTATAAAATATGAAAAAAGGTGCAGAGCACTTTTTCATATACATTTTGGCAACCTGAATTCCTTCATTGGGCATAGTTCTGGCCATCTCTGTTACCCAATTCTTCGTTGAGGCAGTTGTTCTTTGGGGTGTTTTGTTTGTTTGCTTGCATTTAAAGTTCTACTAGTACTTTATCTTGGATATCAACATTTTATCTGAAGAAAAATATCTTCTCTGAGTCTGTGGGGTGTCTTTTATTTGGGCTCTCATTTTCCATTTTTGGTGCAGAAGCTTCTTATACTGATAAATTCTATTTGTTTGACTTTGTTCCATTTTGCTTACCAGTGGTTTCAAATCATTGAAGATACCCCTGACTACAATGTCATTAAGTTATTTATCTATGTTTTCCTCAATGAAGTTTATGGATTTATGTGTGATATTAAGGTTTTCAATCCATTTTAGTTTGACTTTTGTTGTGCATGGTACTAAAAGGGGATCTGAATATTTTTGTTGTTTTTTGATTGTTGTGTTTTTATTTGTGAGTTTATTCTAGGGCCACACCTGACAGCCAAGAGTTACTTACGGGTTACTCTTGGCTCTGCACTCAGGAAACACTCCTAGCATGCTCAGGGAACCATATGGAATACCCAGAATTGAACCCAAGTCAGGTCAACTTGCATGCAAGGCAAGCGCACAAATCACTACACTATCTCTCATTTTTTTTATATATTTTTGAGGTTAATAGTCAGTTTTTCCAGGACTATTTATTAAAAGAGGTTTTATTTTTCTCTATTCATGTTGTTTTCTCCTTTATTGAAAATCAACTCTCCGTATACCTCAGGATCTATGAACTCTCAATTCTATTCCATTGTTCTGGGAGTCTATCCTCATTTCAGTACCACACTGGCATGATTACTACAACTTTATAGCATAGTTAGAAGTTTGGAAGAGAAAAACCTTCCATCTTTTCTTTTTCTATGATGGCTTTGGCTATTTGTGGAGATTTATTTTTCCATAAATTTTAAGAGTGATCTATGTCTTCAAAATGTCATGATATTTTTATGGAAATGCATTGAATCTATATGGTGTTTTTGAAAGAATATTATTTTAACAATATAAGTCCTACCAAGTAATTAATAGAGAATATATTTTTATTTCCTCATATTTTATTTATTTTTGTGTATTTTATCATCTTTATAAATATTTCACCTCTTTTGTTATGCTGATTTCCAGACATTTGAGTTTCTGATTTACAATTTTGATCGTTGATTTTTTTAATTTCTCTCTTTTTTATTATATTATTTATATATAGGAAAGCTGTACGTTTCTGTGTTGATTTTGTATGTCCACTTTACTATACAAGTCTATTGTTTCTAAGAGATTTTATAGAGTCTTGGGGGTTTTCTAGCTTGTATCACCTGCACAAAGTGAACGTTTAACATCCTCATTTTTGATCCAGATGCACTTAATATTTCTTTTATGCCTAATTGCTATGTCAAGGACTTCCAGCCTATTAAATAATAATGGTGGGTGCACAACTTTGTTTTATGCCTGATCATAAAGGAAAGGCTTTCTGGTTTTTGCCATTGAGTATGATATTCACAGTGGGTTTATGATTAATGGTTTTGAGTATGTTTGAATATAAAATTCCTCCCGCCCCCATTTTATTAAGCTTTTTCATGTATCATAAATCGGTGTTGGTTTTGTCAAATTCCTTTTCTCCATTTATTGATATGATAATATGGCCTTTACATTTCCTTGATGTGATATATGACATTGACATGTTAATATTAAACCATCCTTGAATCTCAGGATCAATCCCATTGGGATTCAGTTAATGATTTTTTATGTATTATTGTATTTGGCTTGATATTATTTTGTTTAGGATCTTTGCATTCATCTTCATCAGAAGATATAGGTCTATAATTTTCATTTTTTTTTCTTTTTTTTTTTTTTCTTTTTGGGTCACACCCAGCGATGCTCAGGGGTTACTCCTGGCTTTGCACTCAGGAATTACTCCTGGCGGTGCTTGGGGGACCATATGGGATGCCGGGGATCGAACCCGGGTCGGCCGCGTGCAAGGCAAACGCCCTACCCGCTGTGCTATCGCTCTGGCCCCTATAATTTTCATTTTTATGATGTCTGCCTGTTATTTGTTGCAGGGTAATGCTTGCTTCATGGAGACTGGGAGGATTCATTTTTCCAAATTTCTGAAAGAATTTGTGTTCTTTTTAAACTGTTCTCTCTCTCTCCTCTCTTTCTCTCTCTCCTCTCTTTCTCTCTCTGTTTGCTCTCTCTCCTTGTAAGTAAATTTCTCTGAAAACTGTTTTACTTCACTAAAAAAAAATACAAAAGTCAAAAAGTAGAGAAAAAATTGCATTCTTCTTACACACCTGGTAAATTTGAGTTTTGATGATTCACTTAAAATTAATCTGGGCATATTGCCATGTTGTTCAGTGCCTAGATGATAAAGATGAAAGGAAGCCCTGCCGCAGCTTAGGTCCATGTCTGCTCGCCAATACTCCTCCTTGACAGCTCATTCCCTGAATAGTAGCTCCATTTTCTTTAAATAATCCAAGTCCTTTAACAAAATCCCTCAGTAATTTTCTTGTCATTCAAATAAAAACCAAATTCCTTATCTTACTTTATTAAACTCTACAAGATCGAGCCCTCGTCTCCTACTCCACGTGGTGTCCACCACTGCCCTCCCCAAACCTCAGCTCACCCTACTTAGGTCTTGGAGTGCAGCCCTTCATCTGTTTTTTGTGTTTGTTTTTTTTTTTACTTATATCTATAACAATATCTCCAAAGCCAAATACAGGTGCTCAGGTTAAAGATACTTTAGAATGAATAAATACTTAAACTGGAACTGAGTAATACAATTCTCATGGCTGAAAGCCAGGGGGGGCGGGGGAACCTTTAAAAAGTCCTAGCTAATATGTAAATGATGTAATAAATCAAAGAAAGGTCAAATCATAGCACGTTACACAGGCTCAGTGAATACATTTCTAAGGAATTTGACTAAAAAGAGAGGTGGAAAAGTGACGTTTGTCATACATCTGCGATGCATAATATGCTTAAGTAAGATAAAGCAGAATGGCCTCTCTGACTCCTGATCAAGTTGCCATGATCCCAGAGACAAAGCAACAAACCTCAGAACCCCGCGGCTTTGGGCAGAAATGCGTCCACACTCCGCATTAGGTCTTTAGCTCCGGACCGCCCCAGGTGGGAAAAGGTGCCGATCCACGGCCTTTTCCCCCTGGACAGACAGGTATGGGCCAGCAATGACCAGACACACAGGGCCTCACCGGATGGGGATGGAGCCGGCCCTTTCCTCCCCCGCCCACGAACAGCCTCTCTGGCTCCTGATCAAGTTGCTTAAAGGTCATGATCCCAGAGACTGAGAAACAAATCTCAGAACCCAGCGGCTTCTGGCAGAAATCCTTCAAGATTTAATTATTAAAATTTCAGAATTCAAAAATCCCACGGCCATGGGAGCAACCGCGGGACATCATATGCTATTCATAATCAGCGATAGAAAACAAACTGTCTAATGTTGCCTTTTCGGCAGATCTGAGTGTCTCCAGAACACAGTTGAGTGTAGCCGAACTGCCACCCCCAGCCCCCACCAAATGAGCCTACTGAGTCCCATGCAAGTCTTGTTTTAATTTGTTCAAAATAACTTCATAAGTCACATGAAGTTGAAGTTGACATTTCTAATTTGAGTTTCTTATACTTTTGAGTTCAACCTGTATTTAAATTATAGGACATGATGCATAATGCATTTCCACCTAGTTTCCCATACTGTAAGCTAAGCTAGCATTATTAAACAAATAACTAAAATGGATGCATATATTACTCATCTAGAAAACTGTTGATTCCCATATACTCCCACTGCGCATCGCTAAAATATCCTTCAAAATCAGTTCTTTCAAATTCTTTATTAAGCACCAGGCAAGTGGTCGACGGGGATTCTATGTTGAGTGGCTCTATGTTTCAGATCACATGATCCTACAAGTCATTTATGGGAATCGGCCCCAAAGGAAGTATATACAATGGATTAAAATAGTGACTGCAGAGCACAGAGATAGGCATTAGAAGACTTCATCTTGTTCTCCACCTCTTATAATCTCTCAGTCCTTTTGGCCTTTGCCTTGTCTTTTTTTCCCCCTACCCCCGCTTTTTCTTTCTTGGGTCACAACTGCACTATGCTCTATGCTCAGAGGTTACTTCTGATTCTATGCTCAGGAATTACTCCTGGCGGTGATTGGGGGACCATATGGGATGCTGGGCATGGAACCAGGATCAGCCACATGCAAGGCAGATGCCCAACCCACTGTACTATTGCTCCAGCCCCTGCCTTGGCTTTTAAAAAAGTTCAGGAGTGTTTTCTATGTTAGGGTAGGGGTACAGTCTTGGACAGGTGGGAGAAATCAACTGGAAGGTCCTCTGGAGAAAAATCTCTAAAGCGTCACTGAGGCAGAGCTTGTTATTTCAAAGCTTTTGCCAAAAGCAGATCTCCACCACCAAACCACTGATACAGGAATAACAACCCCGTACAGCCCCATAAATGGACCGCTCTTTTTGTCCCTTTCCCCCTCCCCACCATTGTCACACTGACCTTCTTCCTCTAGGATTACCCCCGTTTAATAGCCCCAACCCCGAGCAAAAGAGTAATATGCTTTGGGGAGACAATATGTTCACCATCTCATCTCACATTGCTCGAATCTGAACAAACCTGTGTTTTTATACCAACTCTTGACTCTAAAAGTATTGGCCTTTGGAAGCACAGGTAGCTTAGTAACTGGACCTTGAATTTAAGTTTGTCACAGAACTAGCAACATCAGCACTTGTTGGGAAATGACCAGAAATTCAAGTTCACAGATTTCACCCCAGACTGAATGCCTGGGAAACCTAAGTACAGGAATCTGCTAGTAGTCCTAAGCACCCCCTCTGCTGCCCCCCCCAAACACATACACTCCAGGTTTTAACCTTGATATCAGCGAAGGAGCTAATGGTGCAGATAATATTAAGAGTTTAGCTCTATCTAGAGAAATCGCTTTCCCCAAGAAAGATTACTTCCTAATGGGCTTTTGATTTTAATTTAGAAATGTGTTTTCTTTAGATATATAGTCTCCTTCCTTCCTTCTTTTATTTAAGCTTCAGAAGTCACCATCCATCCAAATACCTTTGGGAGAGCGGCTGGGTTTACAGGATTGTAGATTAAGCAGTGAACTTGATCACCTAATTCTATTAAACAGAGAAGTACAAAGTGATACCACAAAGGCCCCTTTTTTGCCTGGGTCTGAGAGGAGAAGGAGGCCTTCCCCATTTTAGGGCATGCAGTCACTCCCTGAAGAGTCTAAATGGAGGTCTTAGATGGGGCCACAGGCATTGTTAGACTTTAAGATTCTGGATTTGGTTCTCCCACCCCAACCATCATTTAAATTTTATTCCCCCCAGAGCTCCAGTGATTGCATTTCTCACAAAATAGGCATCTTGAAAGCCAGGAGAGCTTCCGAAGGGAATGGCTTGTATTAAACTTGCAAATGCGTTTATCTCAGATGAGTCTGTGCGAGAAATGGAAAAGCTGTTTCCTCAAGAAAGATCAGAAAAAGGCCAATTATCCCTCTTAACAACGCCATTTAAAATAATAAATTGTTTCCCCACAAACACATTGCCTCATTGGCCCTTCAGCGGTTCCTGTATTGTTGAAGGAACAACAGAATCTCTTTCCTTAAGAAAGACACCGCAGGAGACAAACGCTCAGGGAGAACAAAACCCCTGGGGGGTTCATCTCTGAGGCTGAGCCCTATAGCAGCAGGGATCTTGGCACCAAGTAACACTTTTCACACCAGGTCTCCCCACAAAATTATCAGCTGGGAGAAAAAAAAAAATGTGTGCAGCTGGGAGTCACAACACAGCCAGGGATCTGAGGGGGACCTTCCAAGGAAACTGCTGCTTTGCGGGGAGTCCTAACTGAGTGGGAAGGAAGAGAGAAGAAAGGAAAATGACATCTGGAAGAAAATGCCTTCCAGAAAACCACTCTCACTGTTATTGACACTGTCATCCCGTGGCTTACCGATTTGCTCAATCGGGCACCAGTAACTTCTCCATTGTGAGACTTGTTACTGCTTTTGGCATGTCAAATACGCTGCTGTGGGTAGCTTGCCAGGCTCTCCCGTGTGGGCGACATACTCTCGGTAGCTTGCCGGGCTCTCTGAGAGGGGTGGAGGACTCGAACCCAGTCTGGAGCTATAGCACAGTGGGTAGGGCATTCGCCTTGCACGCAGCTGACCTGGGTTCGATTCCCAGCATTCCATATGGTCCCCTGAGCACTGCCAGGGGTAATTCCTGAGTTCAGAGCCAGGAGTAACCCCTGTGCATCTCCAGGTGTTACCCAAAAAGCAAAAAAAAAAAAAAAAAAAAAAACCAAACCTGAAACACTCCTATTATACGTGACTGCGTGGCGGGCCCACTTCACTTGGCTGGACGCTGGGCAGCTGTGAAAAGGCCTCGCCTCCTCTCACTTCCAGGAGGATTTATGAATCCAAATGCTAGAGATCAGCCCTCTGAATCAACCTCTGTGAGCTGACAGCGGAGGAAGAATCAGTGTTTATTTATCGAAACTGTGGTTAATGTGTTTGTCTGTGGGAGAGGCGTTCATTTCTCACTCCGTCTCCTACACAGATAATCTGAGAGCCATAAAGTCCTCTGGGGATTCATGCATTCAAACCCGAGTAAAAGTTCAAAAGGTTTTCTTTGAACCAAAATCTATGAGAGGTTCAATAATGGTAGAGACCTATATTCTTTTCTAAGGAAAAAAAAATCAACAAAACCAGTTGTAATAAACTTGATAATTGCTTTCTGTATGTGTAGGGGGTAAGACACAGTTCAAATATAATTAAAATAGCCAACCATGTCTTCAAGAATCATGATGTCCAACACATATTACATGGAAAGAAAAGATAATCTGACATCGCTGCCTTTTGAAGATTTGTATGCAAGCCTGGGGAATTTGTCTAAGGAGCCCAAACTCTGAAAACCTGTTTTTGATTGTTATTTTAATAGTCATCCTCTAAAGTAAAAGTAGCAACCCTCACAAGAAGCAGCCAAGGTTTAGGAGTCAGGCAATTGAGAATTTAAATTGAGCTTTAATGATTTCTTTGTTGAGTCTGTTTGGGTAAACAAAGCTGTGTGGCGTGCTCTGACTGACAGATTCAAGTGCTGTGTAGTTGTTTGACGTTCACTACCTCTCATTTCTAGATTTTTGACATAAAGATAGGGCTAGCTGGGGGTTCAGAATGGCTAGAGGTGAGTAAACTGAGGGAGAGGTCAGAGAGTGAAGGAAGGACCAAACCTCACAGAACTCAGAAGCAATAGTGCTGAGTTTTTATTCTTCCTAATTAAAGTCCTTGAAGGAGTTCCAAGTGTAGAAGCTCATGCCTTCTATATATTTCAGCAGAATCAGGGCAGTTCACAGAGAAAGCAAGTAGGAAGCTGTTGCAACCATGATCATTGAGGTAAGTGGCAATGATGTTGTGTATTAGAACAAATGGACCCTGGCTACGTATTTTGAAGGGTCTAATGTGCGTGCCCTGGTGTCAGTCCCCTAGCCCTCCTCCTCTCTGTCTCTCTGTGCCCCCAAACTCTCTTGCTGCTCATCAAAGCAATCTTAGTTATGTGTTAGGAGAAATTAAATCACATTAGAGTAATAGCGGCAAGCAATGTTTGATTCAAAGGTAAAAAAGAGAGCTTGTTCACTCAAAAACAGTTTTTTAACTAGATAAAAACATACATGCCTCTTAAGTGTAGAAAATGGGAGACATGACTACTTCATAGGGACCTTCTACCGCTCTTCAATGAAAGAATTCCTACTTCATAACTCTCCACCATGGCTCCATCACAGGATACACATGAGTGTGACTCACCATTCCGTTTCTTCCTATTATTATTGTTTGGCAACATAATTAACCACAGTTTTCATATTATTTTTGTATATTTGTCATACTATTTCACCAGCCCCATTATCAAGAGTCAATATCCTACCACCATTTTCCTGAACTCCCTTCTTCATTGGCCTTTGCAGCTTTGCTGTGTTCTGTCGACACTATCTCAGGTCTGGTTCCATTGAAGATATCTTCTCCTTTGCTTTGTTTCTTTATATCTCATCTATGAGCAAGATCTTTTGGTGCTCATCTTTTTCGTTCCAACTCACTTGACTGAGTAATGATCACCTCCAGCTCTGTTTCATGTCTAAGATTCAGTTTCCTGTGCTAGAACAACCATCTCTTGCTAGCTTTGTTTTTTCACAGCTGCATTTTATTAGTGAGAAGAATGCTTTTTTTTTGAAGTACCATCAAACATTTGTCGACATTACTTGCCCATCTGTAAAACACACTTTATTTGGATTATCAGCAGGGTATGTGTCCTCTCTGAATTTGTTTTCTGGGTAATGGGAATTTATTCAAGTAAATTAATTTGCAAACAGATACAGCTATTGCTGGATGAATGGATTTTCTCTTGGCACTGAGGGTATTTGGGTTATTGGCACTCATCAAAGTTTTTAGATATGCCAGATACATTCCTATGATGCTGGAAGAAAACAAGTGACAGTTTTGCAGCTTAGAACACTGCTTGCCCCTCTACCTCCCTGTTCTGAACCTTTAAACAAATCCGGTAAACTCATTTTCAACTCAGAGAAGTAACCATTCAGTTGCTTTTTGTTTTTTGACTTGTTACTATAACACTTTTACCATTTTCATTCATTGTCATAAAAGTTTTGGGGGTTCTAACATTGGAAATCAAAACAACTCCAGTTTTAACATTATACAACCACACATTGAGAGCTGACCAATTCTGGAAATCTTATAACTTGAAAAATGCCAAGAAGACTTTGCTATCTCAACTTGTTGCTCTGAATATATTCAAACATAGTGTCATTTAGTTGGCTGCCTCCAAACAAATTGTGAGTTAAGTGGTGGTTAGAAAAAACCTTGATCTTTTCAGTTTTAAAAAATTAATATAAGACTTAATAGCAGTGATTTGTTTTGGGGGGATGGTTTTTTTGGGGGGGTATCCTTACTGCTTAATGAAGCAATAAACCAACACTAGATGATCCTAAAAATGCGAATTATTCAAGCAGTGTAAAGAACTTTAACCACAGAGAGAGGGAGAGAGAGAGAGAGAGAGAGAGAGAGAGAGAGAGATTTCCCAGAAATCCTTATAGTATAAGGCTTTTACAAAAGTTTTTCTTTTAGTCAATACTGTGATTGATTCCTTGAGCACTGATTATTCCTACCTAATAAGGTGTGGGATAACGGGCCTTGATTATAGTGAGTCTGTGTACGCATATGATGATGAAGACCCAACAAGAAAAGTCTTCAGTTGACACAGGCTAAAACATAAGGACTTCAATGCCTGTTTTCTGAAACTCGTTTTTTTTTTTTACAGGCATATTTTTTATTTGACCTCAGGTGCTTAACTCTTTTGGTTCACAATCTCAATAAAAGAAGGCACATGAAACAAATGGCACAGATGTCCTACTTCTATGGTTCAGAGATCCCCTACAGTGGTCCCCACACTTATTTGACCTATCACCTTCACAGAAAACATAATGACTTAGCACATTCCCCTAGAAATTTGCATTTTTTAAGCAAACTGAATGTGCCATCCACCTCCCCAATTGTCTCCAAGGCATTATCACCCCACTGGACTGCTCTCCTGCCCTCCAGAGGGGGTTATCCCCTATTTTGGAAAACTGCTCTATACTAGTTGATATTATAGATTCTACTACCCCCAACTTAAAATTTTAACGGGATAAATAACTCATCAGCTGTGTTATTATTTTTCCAAAGTAAATGCACTTGTGTCTCAATCAGACATCAGAGGTGTTACAGAAAGCATATTTTTTTTCCCAAGAGGATGCTCTTCCCCTGGGTCCTTCAGAGTTCAGGATGAGGTCATCTTTATGCAAAGAGTTCCTGGAGGGGAGGAAAAGTGGCAGACATTCCTGAGCAATCAGAGTAAGTGGTAGGAGCACAGTGCCAAGTTGAATACAGAAAGACTCACTCACAGCAGAAGGCAAATTTGCTCTCCCTATTAACTCAAAAACCTGTTAGAAATTTTTCAGGCAGGAGAGAAAAGAATTGTAGGGAGTGGAAATTGTTCTTTTTCCTGGGATTCCATCTGCTATATTCCGGTTGGTGGGGAAGACGCTCAGCTCTAATGAAAGAGTGGGACTCAGCACCTGCCCCTTCCCCGTGTGTTATTTTCTTGAGCTCTTTAAAGAGGTGCATATTCTTTGCCCTTTTGTAGCTTGTGTGCTTGTTTCAGAATACACAACTGCAGGGAACTTTGAGTGAGAACCCAGTTTCCTGTGCACCCCTTAAGAGGCAGTCTCCAGTGCCTATGAGAACGCTGAGTGAAGGTAGTGATTGTTCACTCTTTTCTTCTCTACGCTTGGTTCTAACCTAATCTATTTCAAATGGCCCCTCTTGGAGAAAAGAGGCTGAAGGAGAGTGCAAATCAATAAAAGGAGCAATTCTTTAATAAGCCAAGATTTTGCAATACTTGATGTTCCTATCTTCAGGGAGGGAAGCTATCTTAATGCTTATTCAAAAAAAGCTGTAATACTCTCCACAAAATGGATTGTTTAGTCAATAAACAGATGATTTGTTTGTGTCCACCTTGCTCTGGTTATATTCCTTCCCCATCTGAGAATTATTACTCTTCAGATTCTAAAGTATTACTCTTTAATTGTTATAACTTTTGAATGAGAAGGCTTTTGTTGGGCTGCAAAATATTTGTGTAGGGAGTATAAGTTCATGCACCAACTTTCCCCTCCCTCACAAAATATTCTTGAGGTTTTCTTGCCTTCATTATTTTAGGGTTTTTTGAGTTTTTTGTTTGCTTGTTTGAGCCACACCCCATTATACTTGGAACTTACTCCTGGCTCTTCACTCAGGACTCAGTAGACCATATGGATGCCAGGGATCAACCTGGGTAGGCTGCTGCAAGGCTAGTGACCTGCCCACTCTACTATTTCTCCAGCCCCTCTTGCCTTCACTCTTTTTTTTATATCATATATATATATATATATATATATATATATATATATATCACGAATCACAAAATCCCGTTAATCACCGATTTTTTCAGGCGGGCTCAGTAACATCTCATTTCGTCCTTTCCCTGAGATCTTAGAAGCCTATCTTGACTCTGCCCTCCTAATGATGTTGCACTGGGGCTCTTCAGGGTCAGGGGAATGAGATCCAGCTTATTACTGGATTTAGCATATGAATACACCATGGGAAGCTTGCAAGGCTGTCCCATGTGGGCAGGAAACTCTCAGAAGATTGCCAGTTTCTCCCAGAGGGAGAAATAGGCTAAAGACATTGCTTCTGGGAGCTTGCTTTTAAGTCTCTCTCTGGATGTTGGCCATTGATTCCCATCAATTACACACACCTGGGTTCCTCTGCTGGTACCTTCATGCATGAGGCCTGTCCAAATGTGTGGAGAGGGACCTCCAGCATGGCTGCAGCTAGGTTCCGGTGGTCTTCGGTCGCCAGGAGCTCTGCTTGGGGTTGGGAGGAAAGCTGGAGCCCATCCCCTTTGAGGAGCCCCGGGGAAGACAGCCAGGCGTGTGGGCAAGAGACTCTCAAGTATATATATATATATATATATATATATATATATATATATATTTGATATATATTGTAAATATTGAATATATGCATATATACACTTACGTTTACCATAATGCTATTTACAATAGCTAAGATATGGAAACAAGCCAAGTGTCCAGTGGCAGATGAGCGCATAAAGAAGATATAAGATGTAGGATACTGAAATTAAAGGAATATTACTCAGCTAAAGGCAAAGTAGATATCGGGATAAGGGAAAGCAAGGCACCAACGGTGGGATGCCTACACTTCCCTACGACCTGAACTATAGAACTGAGGATAGGAAAAGAAATAAGCTGAAGGTAGAAAAGGAAGAAAAGGCAGAGGGAAAGTAATGGAATGGGGTACGGCCAGGGGCCCGGCGCACTGCTGAAGAGTTGAGGTTCAACCACAGAGCCAACCACACTGAAAGCAGGAGTTCCCAATGACAATGGCAAACTTTAAAATGTTCATAACAAGGAGGCAAGTTGGGGTGAGAGGGGAAGGAGCAGTGGGGGTGGCATTTAGTAGATTGCCTTCACTCTTAAGCTAACTTATAAGTTGGTAAAATTAACTTTGTATAATGTATATCTGAAATAAATAAGCCTCCATAAGGCATTTTAGGTATTTTATCTGCCAGCTCCCTAACTATGCGATCCAATTTAGCAGCCGCTAGTCATATGAGATTCCTTTGGTTTAAGTAAATAGAGATTAAGTAGAATAAAAAATTTAGTTCTGAGGCCAAAGAGATGGTACAGCAGGTAAAGCAATTAATTGTCTTCTATACAGCTGTCTTTGTTCCGTTTTCTGGCATCACATATGGTCCCCTGAGGATCCTAGGAGTGACTCCTGGACACAGAGCCAGAGAATAAGCCCCAAGCACAGCCAAGTATGGTCCCAAAACCTTCTCAAAAAAAAAAGCTCAAATAAAAATTTCGTCCTGTAGCTGCCCTTTCAAATTTAGTCAATTGTTTGGCGGGCACATGAGTGTAGCTATAATACCACACAGCAAGATAAAGAACATGTCGAGAAATAGCTCAACAGCTGAGGGCTGGTTTTATATGCGGGAAGCTTGGGTTCAATTCTGAGCACTACATGGTACCCTTAAAGGGTAAAAAACCCACATAACCACAGAAATTTCTACTGAGCAGTAGCAGTCTGTAGAATCGGGGCCTCTGTGGATAGCAGCGCCTACCTACTATTTTTTAACCAAGCCACTCAGACTGTTAGAAACTGTCTTGTAGAAAATTGCTGACTTCACTCTGTGATAAAATTAATAGATGATTCATTTTCGAGGCAGGTCTTATTTCTGAGTGAAAGCACAATGTGACACCTTAGACATCAATATCCTTTTCATGAGCTGGATTGTTTTTATATACGTAAGTTGGCTAGTGAACACTGACTGAGCCTTTCTTACCTGTGAACAATTGATCTTTCTTTTCCTATGATAGCTTGGGAAATCAGTCAAATATTCTATACATTCTCCTTTAGAATTTTATTTAAAATAATGGAGAAATGGTAACATTCGTATGTATCTTTCATAAGCGTAATTCAATTAAGACGGCAAGAGAATTTGATGCACTCAAGGAGGTCAGCTTCAAGCTCAAGTTGTATACTTTTGTTCATGACTAAATGATGTAATTTAGTACTAGGTGTGGACATATCTAGCTTAATATCTAGTTGGATGATATGAGTCAAGATAAAACTAGCTCCATGACATATTATTGTAAAGGTTAACATAAGAGTAACTCATGACTAGTTTCACCCAGCTTGTGACACTTGTAACTAGTATGTCTGCATATGAAAAGGACTCGAAAAACTCAGACATATGCTTTGCCTGCAGGGAGCACGGGTTTGATATTCAGCACTGGACCCTCCAAGCGCTGCAGGAGCAACTTCTAACAACTTCATATGCCTCAACATCATGCGGTGTAACTTTCCCTCAAAAAAGAGTAGAAAGGAAATATTAGAGGCTCTCATGGTTCACTTATATTTAAAGTGCATCACATTATCCTGATCCGAGTCACATAGCCAATAAACCTTGTGCAAGAAAAATCTAGTTTTTCTCACTAGGAAATATGCGTAACAGCAACAGCAAGTCTTTCTACTCTGTCACTGTCATCCCGTTGCTCATCGATTTGTTCGAGTGAGCACCAGTAACGTCTCTCATTGAGAGACTTATTGTTACTGTTTTTGGCATATCCAATATGCCACGGGTAGCTTGCCAGGCTCTGCCTCTTGGGCTCAATACTCTCGGTAGCTTTCCAGGCTCTCTGAGAGGGGCGAAGGAATCGAACTTGGGTCGGCCACGTGAAAGGCGAACGCCCAACTGCTGTGCTATCACTCCAGCCCCCTTTCTACTCTACTCTTCCTAAATGAAAAACTCCCAGACATTTTCATTGGATTCCCACTCGAAGAACTCACTCTCCTTGTCCCCAAGGAAGGGAACCCACCCCGTTACTGAATCTAGCTTAGTCTAAGTTACCAGAACTTTTCCTACCAGTCTCCATTAGCATAAGGTTTAGATACCAACTCATCTGGTCCTCACAACCATGCATTAGAGATGGAAGATCTAGCTTCCCTACATATATTTATATTCCTCATTATATAATATTGTATCATGGATGAAATTTATCTAAAGAAAGAGAATACAGACAACAAAGCAGTCATCATCGTATTGCAAGTCTGTCTCATGCTCCTCTCACAAAATTTGTGGTCTCTTTTCCCCAGTCAGGGAACAGAAGAGCTTGCTGATGTAGGTTGCTGATTCTGCACTCCAGGATAAGAGTCCTAGGCCGTTGCTCTTAGTTGCTTTCCTGCTGACATTCTGAAGGCTCTTTGTTACACGTTATCCTCCTCGATATTATCTACAATGTGAAAGAAATATAGCCAGAGAAAACATGATCTACTCGAAAGCTATTCTATTTCTAGAAGGCTGGAAGCCCAGCAGTTATGCTTGAACAAATGTCTTATCAGCAAAGGCTCATGGATCCTCTGTCAGTATAATCTGCCCATAATTCAGTATATTTCTAATCTGTCTTCAGCCACATCCATATGCTCGCAATCACAAACAAAATTTGTTCTGAACATAGGTAGTGGTGATTACCTTGAGGCCATAATAAAGAATAGGAGGAAGAGCCACATTGTTAATCTTATCTTCTCTTTTAAGTAGATTCAACCAAGAATTTTTTTTTTTCTTTTTGGGTCACACCCAGCAATGCTCAGGAGTTACTCCTGGCTTTGCACTCAGGAATTACTCCTGGCAGTGCTTGGGGGACCATATGGGATGCCGGGGATTGAACCCGGGTCGGCCGCGTGCAAGGCAAACGCCCTACCCGCTGTGCTATCGCTCCTGCCCCTCAACCAAGAAATTTTAATGAAACTTTGTCACTCAAACTATTTAGAAGTGATAGTTATTTCCAAAATTCAAAACCCTGCACCTCAGATTCTGCACTTTGGGATCTCCTTGAAAATTATGTACCTCATTAGTAAATATCTCATTCTACTAATAATAGCAAGTACACACTACAAAAGTTGGTGTTTGAACTTTTTTCCTAGAGCCGTAAGCTGGGAAGAGTCCAAGCATGTCTTTCAATATATATTAAATTATAGAACTTTCAAAATGTTTCTAGAGCCATTCATATAGTATATAGGTTAAGGTGCTTGCTCTGCATGTTGCTAATTCTAGTTCAATCCCTGTCACCACAATCGTTCCCCAACACTGCCAGGAGTGGCCCCTGAGCACAGAACTAGGTGAGAGCCCTGAGCATTGTCTGGTATTGACCAAATCATACACCTTCCCCACTATTTTCTTATGTCATACACCACTCTATTTCCAGTCTCTCCTATAAGTGTTTTTGTTGCTTGTTGTCTAACTTCTGAACTATCACATATTTCAGATCACTAACTGTCAAATGCTTTATAAAATGTTTGATCAAGGTAAGGAATATTATTTAGAAATGTCTGTTAGGAACAATTTTATTATAATATTGGAAAGCTGAGAGAATAAAGATCAGGCCACCTCCACACAATAAGGATAGTCCAAAACTGATAGTCCAAAACTGAACCTAATCACAGAAGCAATTTTCCCTGTCCCATGTTATCTGTTCAATGCTAAGACTTTCATACCTCGCTTCAGTGCCCTTTTTAGAGGGTATAGATGGATTTAACTCTTTTCTCATTAGTATGAACAATAAGAAGTTCTGGTTATACCCAGTAGTATCCAGGGGATATTCCTGACTGTGCTCAGGAGTAACTACTGCAAGTGTTTAGAGGACCATGTGAGGTGCTGGTGTTTCAAACCTGGGTTATGGCACTGCATCCACTTTGAAAAGGCATTCCTTACCTCATATACTCCTTTTTTTTTTTTTTTGGTTTTTGGGTCACACCCGGCGATGCACAGGGGTTACTCCTGGCTCTTGACTCGGGAATTACCCCTGGCGGTCCTCAGGGGACCATATGGGATGCTGGGATTAGAACCCGGGTCGGCCGCGTGCAAGGCAAACGCCCTACCCACTGTGCTATCGCTCCAGCCCCTCATATACTCCTTTTAGCCCATCTTTAGGCAGTTTCATCTGTCTATGTACTTTTCCCAAATGCATTCATTTTGAGAACTATCTTTACACTAAACTGGTAAATTCTCGTAGTCCTAAGAAGGGACCCCTATTTGAGCTAAACAGCCATGTGTCTTTCAGACAACAACAGTAGGAAACATCACTAATAATCAGTATGTTATGGGTAAACATTTCAGAAATGGTCAGAGGAGAAAGGATAAATCCCTTTCTTGATGACAGAAATAATGTGACTAGCAAAATGTGTGATTTTTTTCCCAATTAAATATGATCTGTGGGATTATGGCTGCTTGGAGCCTGAAGTTCAGAGTAATTCAATCTCTGGAGAAGTCTAGCACTTTCTGGAGATGACAGGGCTTTTTATTTGGAGAGAGAGAAAGGGAGAGAGAGCATGTTGGTTGCTAGATTGTCTAGCACTTTCTAGAGATTATGGGCTGTTTGTTTGAATAGAGAGAGAGCATATTGGTTGCTGGATTGAGCAAACATAAAATATAGCAAAGGCCTTCTTATAAAAATGATTTGGCAATTGTGAAAAGCAGTGTGTCCCCGATGCATGCACTGTCATCTCTGCCTGCCCTGTGCTGGGAAGTAACACTATAGTCCCTTGTTCAACTGGCTTCTTCATAATGGAGGCTCAATTCAGTGCTTTCATTGAAACATTCAAGCTTGTTTCAATCACAGGTCTTCCTGTGTCATGTTCTCTGTACAGAGCGACAAATCTTCCTCCTCTTTCACAACAAAAAGAGAAACATCAGAGTCATTTTATAGGCAGCAAGAATTTTAGTAGAGAAATAGAATGGCATGAACAAGGAAACATCACCAGAAACCCCTAATGATATTTGACAACCAGCCAGAAGACAGAAGAGACATTGTCCAAGACAGAATTACAAACAACAAATAGGCATGTTGAACAGCCAGCAGGACTTTTTCTGCCTCCTGCAAATCAATCTGAATTACCACAAAACGTTTTCCGGTTAGTTGTTGTTTTTTTCTTCCTGGATGTTAATATGGGGAAGGGCTTTTGTTATAATGTTTCCATTTTTAAAAGCATATTAATAAACCAGCCTTCCTCAAAAAGCAAACCTAAAAGATCTTTTTTCATTATGAAAATAAGAAAAGGATCCAAGGATGAAGAGCACAGTGAAAGCCAATGAGTTTTTTCCCATTTCCCCCTCTTCTATGGTACAAGAATAGAGATACTCAATGAAATTAGTAGACTATGCATTTTGATCTAATAATAGGCAATATTTCATTAGTGGAGTATATGGCATTCTCTACAGCAAGAGGTCACGAGATGAGGACAGTGCTGGGTTTTGTGAAGGGCTATATCATTTCATGTCTGTGCATAACTTTCTGAGTCTGGCAAGGAGAGCTAATGAGAAAGAAAATCAGATCGCTTGCATCAGGGTACAAACCAGCCCTTCAGCCACCATTAGAAGGAATAGCCTCCCTCTTTTGAATGAATGTGCAAGGTTTCTATTTTCCTGGGAATGGTGGGATTTTTAAGTCCTCATTGATGAGAAGATACTAAACCCATTAAATCAATATTCAAATGATTAGAGAGTACTATTGTAGTCTGAAACTTGGGACATCTCCTTAAACGATGTAAAATATGCATTTATTAAACAGTCTAAAAATCAATGGAGTCTTTCGCTTTGTTCATCAACTGCCTTTCACAGTGATGAACAGAATAATGGCATGATCGCTGCAAATTTTGTACAAGGCACTCAGGCAAAAACCTCAGAGATGCAATTAGCTTCCTTCCCATGTATTTAGCATTGCCACAAAGAAGTGGGGACAATAGCTGTTCCCTTCGAAGGATTTTATCTAAACACAAATACAAAGGGCAGCCAAACAGTTCTGCACACCTCTGAGACACTGGGCACCGTTGACAGGTGAAAGAGCTATCGTGAGAAAGAAACAGATCACGCTCTGTCTTGAGGGAGGCAGCAGAAAGTAGAAGGCAATGTTTTATTTTCCCAAATGCCTAAGATGTGAGGGTTCTTTTATTCGAGCCTTTGTGAAATGAATGACTAATCCTGATATCATGGCTTGCCTGATCCTCTCTGAACAAGTGAGAGGGAATATATTGTTCTTCGTAGGTGGCCTTAGTTCATCCTACAAAACAATAATGAATTACAATTTGAGAAAAAGTCTAGCCCCTAAGGACAAAGGAAATCAATTTCACCTAGAAATCTAAGTGTCTCAAAATGCTTTCAAAAGCAGCCATATACTTGCAACTTGTATTGACAATTGTGTACTATATTGTCCCACAGAGAATGCTAAAAGTGGAGTACTTTGTACATCTGGGTCCTATTATTTCATTTACTCATGAAAAAAGCAAAAATTTTTGCCGAAATAGAGTAAGAATGATGGCATGAGGTGAAGTTCAACATAGAAGACAGTTGCAGGAATATAACAGGAATGAAGACATTGCTGAAGGCTTTAAATGGACAGCCACAAGAGTTGGAATTTGTCCTATAGGTAATATGGCTCATTCCATTTTTTGACTGGGCAGCGACATCACAAAATGCGAATTCTCAAAACATCAACTATAGTGGAGTGTGGAAATGCTAAAGAGATGAGGAAGGAGGATTCACTATAAAGATATTTCGATATCTAGAAAATTTGATCAGCTGGAATATAGTGTCAATAGAAGAATAAATCAAAGATGGTGTCTTCAAGAGCACCTTGAGACAGAAATATCACATTTAGGATGTTGGGACTATTCGAATATGGGCGGGGGGCGGGGCTTAAAAGAAGAAGCTCTTTGAGTTATCCCAGCAGATCAGAAAATTCCATGGTTTCAGAGATGAAAATAGACTTCACTGTGCATGTCAAAATCCCTATTGGAGTATGGAAGAGGTAGTGCAGGGCTAAGATACATGCCCTGCAGGCAGAAAATCCCCATTGCATCCTTAATACCATATGCTTCCCTGATGATCAGTGGATGTGGCCCAAACCTCCTCTCAGAAAAATAAATCATTGGCAAAACTTTTATAAATATACAGATGTTTCCAGTTTACCCCTAGATGTGGTAAAATTGAGAAATAAAAATAAAACTTAGGCACTTGCCGTGTATGTGTGTGTGTGTGTGTGTATGTGTACACATGTCATCAGAGAGACTGATTCAGTCATGGAATAAGGATTGGGAGGTAGGAAATATAGTAAACCTGTATATTTGCTTCTTAAGGAGAGAGAGAATTTCCCTTTTTTAAAAAAATGTGATTGTTTTTCTATAGAAATGAAAACCTTTATGAGGAAGTGGCTCTCTTCAATGTTAATATTGCCTAATCTGATGCCTGACCACAAGGGCAGGCTGTCAATGTTTGTTTAATTAAAAGAACAAATATCAGTGAGCAAGCGAAAACAGAGCAATCTATTTTAACAGAGAGAATACATGGCTATGGGCCAGGAATGTGGCTCAATTGGTAGAGTTTGTGCCTTGCATGTGCAAAGCCTGGATTCCATCTATAGGGTTGAGGTTGGCTTTGTGCAAGGCAAATCCCTTAACCATTGTACAGTTTCTCTGGCCCTGATTTCATGATCATGAGAGAATAACCAGAGGCATTTTAACACTGTCAAATATCAGATATTGGGGGCAGGAAGACTGGGCATATTTCAAAGAAGAAAACTGATGCATCTTCTAGATATGAGTTTGAAGATGAGCAGGGAAGTGTGACTCACACTTTGTTGGGCCATTATAAATATTCTGCCACAAATTTGAGAAGTGTAAGAAAATAAACTTGACCAAATCCAACTAATTTGCCAACATCCTTTTTTCTTGCGATAAAACTGAGAAAGGATCACTGCAATAGGGATTTTATCAACTCCTCCAATTCCCCTTTTAGTTTTTATCCATCTTTGGCATGACAGAGAAAAAAAGATGCATATAAGTTTGCAAAGTATTGAGACGTTTATTTAGGAACTTTAATTTACTTGGGCTACTTTGGAAATTTTTTAAGTTGAAAGAGCTTCCAAGGTAAAAATCTAGGTGAGATTAGGTGGATATCAGGATGAAAAGGCATTATCAAGATAAAGTGTTTACATAAAAAAGAAAAAGAAACAACAAAAGGCTTTGAAATGTTCATACAAGCTTGGTCAAACATGGGCACAAATACCCTGGCCGCTGCTGAACTCATTATAAAATGGTGTTTTGCTTAGTGTTTAATGAAGTAGCTCTATAATGTTAAGACATAAAAATGCACAATTTAAGATATCCATTTTAATACAATCAATGATCCATTTTGTCCAGGACCTTCCCCTCCACTGGAGAGCTTTAAAAGTTTAGCTGGCACATCACAGAGCCAACTAGCTAGAAAGGTCACCCGCCTGCCTTTTCTTCTTCTCTTTAGTATTCACTGCTCTGGCTTTTCATTTTATTTAGGAACTTATATTTGGCCAAATTTTTTATTCTGCAGAAATTGTACCTCAATTATGCTCACAAATTCATTTCCCTGAACCTTCAGGGCTTCTGCAAATAGACAAAGAGAGAACACTTTCATAAAAATCTTTTCTTCCTCTTTCTACATGGCACAAAACAAGCAGTTTTACTCGAAGAGAAGGGGAACAATACCGGCATTTAAGATAGATGCCCCGGTCGGGCACATATGCACCTGCTTCCTGGCAACCAGGATGGTTATTTTATTTCCTTGTATTCTTTTATTCTCCTCGTATGAAATCCTAATGAGAGTTCACTAAATCACAAAGTCATTTTTTAAGTTAAAAATATCTGGAAGCAAATATTCTGATAGTTTGAAAAGTGAAAAGCTTGCAATCACTAATTATATATGCATCTCCATATACATCTATATTCTGCAATAGAGACATTATATACATACATATATATGCCTGTATAGAAATAAGCATTAAAGAAAAGCCGAATCTTTTCTTTAAAACCACTCCAATAATGGTTAAGGCAGACTTAAGCCCATAAAGTGTAAATCCAGGAAATTCACCAGGAAAGAGTTAATTAAAAAACCTAAGAGCGTTCTCCTCTGGGAACACTCCAGTAAGCATTCGGGGTCATTCACCTTCACAGTTAAGTAAGAAATGAAGTACCAACTTTCACAAGAAAGAAGAAGCTGAGCCCCAATTTGAGCTCCCTGAGCCATACAGAATCAAAACACATCCTCAGTCAACCTTCAATGCAAGGTCATCAAAATAATTGCCCCCTGCTTGCTCATCCCATTTCCGGGTGGTTTTTTCAGCATTGGAGGCCACGACTTCTCTGGGTTTTTTTTCATCCAGGATAGTCCAAAACTGCCTCTAATTAAGCGACCCTGTGTGTTTGCTCCAGCAGGAAGGATCCCACGGAGAGGACCAGGGTCACAGAAGCTTTGGAATTTGAGAGCCTCACCTAATATCTCAGATCTCCCCAACCCTGACTGTGGCTTTAGGCAAATTGCTTGACTTCTAACCCTTATTATCTGAACTTGAAAGGGGAATAATAGCCTCGGCACAGTTGTTTTAGGATTCATTTATAAGTATACATGTATCATCTTGGCCCCTGTAACACTCAATAAATGGTAGCTATTATAAAAATAGGTCATCCATTTATTACCTTGTGTTTACACATCAGAAATAGATTAATTTTTAAAGTCCAACTAAATCAATGCTCCCATAAGAAAAGTATCTTAATGGAAAAAAGAGATCATAAATTATTCTAAAACTTATTCCTTTTAAAGTTGCCTCAGAGGGAAAAGAGAGGGGTAAAGTGACAAACCATCACAAGTTAGATTAAGTCGCGAACAAGACTGGGCTGAGTTTTTTCAATCTTGTTAATTTTAAATAAAGTTTTATTGGTACAGTCCTGCCAATTTATTTCTGTTGGGACAATGGCTGCTTTGGCACTCTGGTAGCTGAGTTGAGTGTTATCTACAGAAAACTATAATATGCAAAGCCTGAAGTATTTTCCACTGACCCTTTACAGGAAAGGCACTTAATTTGGAACAGTATCTTTAAACACTTCTGTTAAAGAAAAAAATTACATTATCTCTTGGCTGCATTTATCATTGTATCATTATACCAAGTAACAATAGTGAGGTCACTTACAGGAGTATGTTTAGTGAGACATCTGAGAATGGATGGGAAAGTTAAACTCTCTAGAGGGGTCTAGACAAGACAAATCTGGAAACACAATGAAAATGTGTGAGAACAAGGAAAGAAAAGGTAGAGATGACAAATGTGAAATACTTAACATTTACTCACCCTGGAAAACTTCATAGCTCCAACAGGACCAGAGTAGGATAATACTATCATACATTTTTATTTGACACCAAACACCAAGTGAAACCTTGACAAGCATTATTTTATTTTTCATTAAAGGTCTAAATAAAGGAAGATAAACCAATAATGATCAAAGCATCAGAAATATGTGCTTCGACACCTAAAGACATGGGCCTGGCTTAGTGCCCTGGTAATTGTGTAACCAATATCTGTTGGAGGAAGATTCCAAAGGTGAGAAGCAAAACAGCCACTGCAGTGTTGACACAGTTCTTCATGTGTTGTCAGCCACAAAACAATAACCCAACGTGTAACTTTACCCCCCACCGTCCTCATCAATTTTATCCAATGTGGCTAGCATTCAACTCTCCCAGGCAGCAGATTCCAACGCTCCCATGACTCCTCTGCTAATTTAAGCCACCATACACTCCCGAGATCTGACACAATGCATTCTGAAAAATTAGAATGCCTAGTTCTGTCTAAAAATAATAACAATGAGCTTCGGATTTGATCCCTAGTACCTTGTGGTCACCTGATAAACACATAGCAGAGTGTTGCCTCCCCAGACAATAAAACAAAAAAATAAATTAGTTTAAAAATGGTTGGTTGAATTGCTGATAGATGGACAAACAACCTTTTTTTTGCAAAGAACAAAAAAAAACTGGTGTTGGTAAGATTGTGGGGAAAAGGGGCCTGCATTCACTGCTGGCGTGAATGTACACTGGCCCAATCTTTCTGGAAAACATTACGAGCATTTCTCAAAAAAGGAAGAATTAAGCTTTCATTTGACCCAGCAATTGCACTTCTTGTAATCTCCCTTAAAGGTGCAAAGACCCCATTCAGAAATGATATTTTCATTCTTTTATTTTATTTTATTTTTGTATTGAATCACCGTGAAAAAAGTTACAAAGCTTTCAGGTTCAAGTCTCAGTCACTCAATGATCAGACCCCCATCCTTCACCAGTGCACATGTTCCACCAACAAGAACCCCAGTATACCCCCCTCCCATCCCCCCACCTGTGTGGCTAATGATCTTCACTTTTTTCTCTCTATACTTTGAATACATTCAATATTTCAACAGAAAACTATTATTACTTAGAATCTTCCCCCAACAATCAAACCTGCTGAAAAGGTATCATTTGATCATTTGTTTTCCATTGCTGAGAATGAAGAGTCTATGAGCTCTCAGCCGCGCGGTTTTGCATTTCTGATATTTTAGCTCAGTTCACTGTTTCGTGTGTGGCTGCTCCGGGATCTCATCTGGGCGGAGAGTGTGCCAGTAACACCCCCCATCCCAAGATCTCCTGCGCGCCACATCACTGCTAGCTCGTACATCTGGGTAGTGGGTTCTAGAAGATGGCGGTCGCCACGTGGGTGCCACTGCTGCCGCCATCCCCGCCGAAAGGAAAGGTGGAAAGAGAAGAATCTTTCTCCTCCTGGGGCGGCATGGGGTTGTAGCTCAGTTTACAGTCTAGATGCATTTACATAAGAGGCCGCTGGGAGCCAAAAGTGGTTAGTAGCCCTCCAGGATCATAGTCTTTAAGGAGCAGAGGAGCTGTTTTGTGTGCGCTGCTCTGGATTTCGTCTGGCGATATTTGCATTCTTATGTTCATTGCAGCACTATTCAAAATAGCCAAAACCGGGAAGGGGTTGGAGGAGCTGGAAAGACCATGGTCCCATTTGAGGCTCCATGGACCCAGATCTCTATTTCAGGGTAATAGCAGCGAGGTTCCTGACAAGAGTTTTCTCTATATACTGACTTGACCTCTCTGAAGTCCTTTACTTTTTATTTCTTTTAGTCAGCCAATTGAGACCCCTTCCTTTGCCCCAAAAGATACAGCATTCCAGATTCAGGCTCTGAAGGCCTTCATCCCTGCTACTGGTACTATTTAACTCAACCTCTAAGGAAAATTCCAAATCTCTTTTCCTTGGCCTACAGCCTATCAGCAAAACATGCCACTTTTACCATCTCTTGTCTTTCAAGACACTAGTCAAGTGGAACCTCTTTCCTATGGACCTAGGAATAACCAACAGTCTAAATCTATGTGTCCCCAAACCACAGTAACAGAAATGTTCATGGGAAACCCTCATTAGTCATATTATACCTGACATGAAAGCACTGGCCCCAGAGCAATCTCTTTATATATCCTCTTCTCTTCTGCCTGGAATCTGTGTTTGTATAGTAACTCTAATTGAAGAGTCAAGCACTATGGGCAAGTACCCTATATAATTTTATTAGTAAATTCTCTATTCAGAGGGCACCTCAGTTTCTTGCTTTGGTGTTTCAGTGGTAGCACAGTTAGAACTGAAATAGAAATAGTCCATTTAACTTCTCGTTTTCCCATGTTTCAATGAGATTTCAACAAATTCAACCCATCACCCAGTTTTGATAACCACAAAACCAAAAAATGTGAAGTGATAAGGAAAGGAGATCAAATTTTCCAAAACCCAAATGAATTCATTGCATTTCATTAATAATTTGTAATCCTTTAGTTCAATTTTTTAATGGCTTTTGTCCTGAAACACATAAGATCTTCCTTGAGGAGTAGTTAAAGAAAAATATACTCATTTGCTGATGTTCTGTGAAACTTAATCGCCTGAAGAACTGATGTAATTGTACGTTGACAACTAGTCATACTCAGTAAATTAAATCTTTCTTCAACTGGATACAAAAATGACAGCATTTTTGTTGCAAAACTTTAGCATTTAATATACCCATGTGTATCTTCTGAAGGAAGGTTGCATATATGTGTGTATTAAATGTCTTTTCAAATAATAGCAGCTAAAATGTGTGCTCTCTGAATAAAAGTTTGCACATGTCTACACATTTTTTAACAGTGCTGTTTACATTTGTGAATGCCATGTCTGTGCCTTATAGGCCTACTTTTTACTTATACTTGATTCCCAAATCATTAAGTCCGCAGTCATTCCTACTCATAACTTGCCCTCAAAGAGAAATTTTGGGGAAAATAAAACAGCATATCTGAAATAATAGATGAGGCCCTTCAATTTTTTTCTAACTTGTTTTTCTAATAAATTGTTTTGGTATGTCTTTTTTTTTCTTTTTTTAAAATTTTATTGAATCACGGTGACATAGTTACAAGCTTTCATGTTTGGGTTACAATCTCACAATGATCATGTTTTGGTATGTCTTGACCAAAGGAGAGCTTCTGAAAAGTTTCTCTTGTGAAGTTTTTAGAATCGGTTTTATTTGTTGCCTCCATCATCATCACCATCATCAGAACCATCATCACAATTGCCGTTATTGTCATGATCAAAGAGAAAACTCCACAGGACAATGGCATAATCAAGGAGATAAAAGTGACAGCACTAAAAAGAAGGACCGCGCTATGATTTTTACTTGAGCTCCTAAGATGCTCTCTCATCAGCCCACTGTCTTCTTCTCCAAATGAGCTTTTCCTCTACTTCGCTTGAAGGAAGGAGCAGTGAGGAGACACTGCATCTACACCTCGGACTCACACCCTCTTCCTAACATCCAGCTCCGCATTTTAGGCTTGGCCAGGAAGCTCTATGTTATCTACAGCTCTCTGGTATGTCTGTGGTGAATTTCACATAACAGAGACATGGTCTATAGCATAGACCCCAGAACTGAATGTTTCACAAAAAGCCAAGGAATATTCTGGAAATCTTACTCATTGTTTGCAATCACATTCAATTACAAGAAAAGCTTCACTGCTGTTACCTTTTGCTCTTCATTTCCTTAGTCAAACATCTGATGATTGTTTTGTGATTTCCTGTTTTTTTTTATTTCTAGCATGAATAAGAACAGGGAAGAAGGAAAATACAATAAATATCTTAATGGAGAAGAGTATTCCCTTTTCAATGTCAGTGATGTTTTGTTAAATCTGAAACACTTTTAAAACAGCTGTGTGGAAGTCTCACAGTAATTCTTTGTTTCTTCCCTTCAACAAGCAATAGTTCATAAGAGAGCTCTATAAAGTTATCAGGATCTCAGAAATGATGTACTCCAGATCTTTCCTCACCAGATCCTAAATTTATTGTCAGTAATCACCTCCATTTAAGTTATAAAGTTCTGCAGGCATAAGCAATATGTACCTATTTTATTCTAAGCTTCCATGAATCCAACTCGGTGACTATTCAAAAACCACAAAATATCCACAAGATATAGTGGGGGAGTAGGGGAGGGGAAAAACCAAAAAATAAGTAACACTTCCAGCCATCCAGATATTTGATGTTATGTAGATAAAGCAGCCAGGGCAATTTTCAATCTACCCAGAAGCTTTAAACTTATGCCCATGCTACATATATACACACCCCACTTCCCCCCACTCATATGTTCAGGACATCATCTTTTTAGATGATGAAGATCAAAATATAATCTAGATAGACTCTCTCCTTTCAGCTCATTACTTCTTGGTAGCTAACACATATGTTCAATTTTCTGAAAATAATTTACTACTAAGGTCAATCATTTACAAAATATTTATAAACTACAAATTATCATTTGAATAAAGACCTATGAATGAGGAATAAAGAAATGCTAGATACTTTGGGATTTTCTCCTTCTCTCTGGTGCTTTACTCTTGCATCTTCCTCTCTCATGTTCGCTTCTAAGAAAGCAGATCTGTGAAGGTAAATATTCCTGTGAGGATCTGGTTGTGGACTGAAGATTCTGTGGGCTTACTTGTCCGCCATGTAGTTTGGTGTGGGTTGTGTGATATAGCTGGAAAATTGCTGCATTATATCAAGCTGTTAACTCTGAGGCTTAGTGATAATCCAGGACTCATTGAATTTTTTTATATAACCTCTAGGTGCTAATCTTCTTGATACAGGATTTCTCCTTCCCTGCCTGTCCAACATCCAGGACCAGTGTAGGCACAGAGTAAGTTTCATCCACAATCCATGGACTCCTGCTGGTGATTACTTTTGTGTGTTAAGCCTACTAAATTCTAATGCTATAATTCCATAGCTGTGTCCCCCAAACTATTATGTAATCAATCTAAATGCCAGTTGTCTGGGATTTCAAAAACGAAGAGTCTGAAATGATGCTTTGAGCAGGAAACTGGCAGAAAGTACCTATAACTCAAATGATTAAAACTAGCATATGTGTAATTTACATGTCAATTACTGGTTCCAAGTTATTCTTCTGACATACTAGGTTTCAATAAAGCCCTTAAGAGGGCAAGGTCCAGTTTCTTAGTGTGTTTTCTGAGTCTCATCTTCATTCCTCTTGTCATGAATTTACTGAACATGAGAAACATAAAAAGTACAATAGTGTCCATGTTATGTCTCATGGTTTCTCATGCATGAATAAGTTGATCACTGTGACAACACATATTTGGTTGAAGGAATGCAGTCACAGGTGATAAAAGCCACTGTGCAATTAAAGGGTTCAGTTCTCAAGTTGGGTGAAAGGAGTTCACTTGATGAGGGCAGTCCAAGATTTTTGAGCAGTTAACAGATATTTGTGGAACAGACTATGGCAGGAATGAAAACATTGTGTGCATGTATGTGTGTGTGTGTGCACCTGAGAAAAGCTCCGGTTCCCCCTCGTTTTTTTGCGTCCATAGCAATGACCTTAGATGACCTTAGTTCAGAACTATTGGAATTCGTTGCTGGAGGACTGCTGGAGATAGCGTGATTGATTAGCCCTCCATCAATCCTCTATCTCTTTTCAGATCACATCCAGAGCGTGCTGCTTCCTTTTCTTATGCCTTTCGATTTGGCTCAGTTTCATTACTCGCCTTATGGTTGAATGCACTTATTTATTCACTTGATTCCTTTTTTTTCTTATCTTCTTATGCCAACACACTTTTAACATCATTTAAAACAGAGAAGCTTTTGTTTGTACTCTGCACCTCATGCTTAATAGTAAATAATGTTCTAATTAACTGCTTACATCCTTGTTGCTAAACAGTGACACTTAATTTGAGGTAGCATGGGTTCTCATTGATGAGTGCTTAGCTAGTGTTTTCAAATGCTCGGTGCATTCTGTCATGACCTGGAATCTACGGTAACTATTATATTTTATGAATGACTTCTACATATCTATGTGTCTCCAGAGTTGACTTGAGGGTCTGGGATTCAGTGATGGAAGCAGCATTATTTTATCAGGGGCAGACTGCTAAGGGAACATGAACCTTCTGTAGAGTATCTCAAAGAATTTACTAATATTTCCCTGGAGCATCTACCCACAACCATTTTTTGAGCAAACTGCTCTATTCTTTTTTTCTTTCAGCATTGTCACTCCCTAATCACCCCTGGCCACACAGTCTCAACTTGTTAATAGAGTGTTCACTGCCCAGTATGCAAAGGGGCAACTCATATTTAATTCTTCATAGAAATGATAATAGGACTAATAGGAAACCTGTTGAATAGCACTCTTAGTACAATGTCTCTTGCAAGTGGTCAGTAACCCAGATATGTTGTCTGATCTTCTATTTTAGCCTCCCAGAATTTTATTATCTTAAATGGGGAACTAAGTTGTTTGTCTGAAAGCTAAAAAAAAATTAAGATTTTCTTTTTTGGTGTGGGGAGGTGAGATCAGAGGATAATCTATTGTTACTACCTTTCAGGCCATGAGCTGAAATACCTGCATTTTATAACTAAGACAGTTGGATCTTAGGTTATGAAATTTGCTTAAATCACCATCTCTAATAAAGGCTGGAATAGAGCCTTCAATATGGTAGTATCTGTCTACAAACCACATGCTTTTCAAACTCTTCTGGCTGATAATTTTGGAATGAAACTTGTTCGCAGACTGGAAATTGTCAATGTTTCTAAAAGTGTGATCATGGCTTTATTTTGCTATTTAAAAAATGAAAACAAAAAGAACAAGTCCATAATCCTGCCAACAGAATAAATCGAACTTATCCTTTTCCCATATTTTCTTCCTGGCTTATATATGTTCAAATAGGACTCAGCAACTTACAAACAGCAAGACCTCGGACAAATTATTTTATTTCCTTAATTTCTACATTGGTGAAAATGGCAGGAGTAAAAAGCACTTTTCTTGTCTCATTGTTTTAATTATTTCATTAAATTTTGTGTGGAGAATACTTGGGGTGGCATAGAACAAATATTCAGGGCCAAGGGGATAGTCCAGGTAGGGTTTGCCTTGCACTCGACCCACTTGGGTTTAATCCCAGGCATTCCACAGAGTTCCCAAGCACAGCTTTAAAAAAAAAAGAGAGAAAAGAATAAATTTTCAGTCCATATTGCATTTGTGATGTTAGTAAGTATGGAATGAATCACAGCACTGTAGTAGAATAGTCTTTCCCATGTCACTAATATACTGTCCTGAGAGATTCTTTCAAGTCAGAATCACGAACAACTCCAAGGTGACAATCATGAGATTTTCTGAACGGTCTAACTTGACATGAGACGCCTGTGGCCTAGGAAGCCTGTCACTTTCAGGTAAATCCTCTGACTTTTAGAGTCCTTTCATGTACCCCTCTGCCATTTTGTGGAAGTTGCCAGTATGGAAGTTGCCACAGAGAGTGCCACTGATGTCACTTGGGACTTGAAGTCCACGTGCTGCCAAGACCAGCTGTCCTCTGCTGACTAAAGGTGACCTGATTTATTCCTCTGACCCTTATTTGTTCAATGTTGCAAGTGTAACAAATACCCCAGTATTATTTTGTAATTCTTGGGAATCAGAAATCCAAAGTAAAGGTTTCTACTGTATTTCTCCTGGTAGTCCTTGTGAAGGATCTGTCTCCTTGCCTTTTTGGGCTTTGAGAAACTGCCCACAGAGCACAGCTCTTCAGCAAATGCGTCACCTCTCCTTGCAACCACATCACCTTCTCCCACTCTTACTCCCTGCCCCTTGCTTCATGTGGTCTTGTTCAGAGCCATCCCTGGCAGTGCTCAGGTGCGCTCTTCATACCTATCTCACTCAGAATGGGGCTTAGGGGAATAAGGTTCAAGGGACTAAACCCGGGCCTCCCAAATGCAAAGCATCTTCAGCCTGTCTCCATGCCCCCTCTACTTCACTGCTTAAACCTACATGGGGCTTGGTAGCATCATTTCTTCTCAAGATCTTTGATCTTAGCTGCAAAGTCCTTTTGGCCTCCAAAGCATTTTACAGGTTTCTTGGATTAGAATGGACATATTTCACAGGGCCATTATCTTGCTTCTAAGGTATAGGTGTATGCCAAACAAGTATGGGTGCATTTGCAATTTCCCCTTTTCCTGAGACTGAGCAGTTTTCAGTATCTCCTTAGCACTCACAGTTTGTTACAGCTTCTCCTGACTGAACTAAAACTCTCATGCATGATGGCTCCAAGTCCTGCCTCGATTGCCTCAGTCACTTCAGTCTACCCCAATCACCTCAATCATTTTGTTCACCTCAGTCTACCTCAATCACCTCAGTCAAGCTTTCATGAAAGAATCTCATCTCAGAAGGTAGCTTTCTAATTCTATCATGTGATAATGTGATACAGAATGTAATTTTGCGCATTCGCTTACTGTGGACCCATTCCATACCAATGGGGGGATCACTGTAGCTCACAAGTTGCCTCTTGTCCAAAGTTGATTGTACCACTATTATCAAAACCATTGTGGTGCTACAAGGTTATTAGACAAGTCACACATCTCCTGCTCTAGTAACCTAGACACCCATCCAAGTCTCAAATAGAAAGCAGGACACAAATTGATTTCCTTTCACTATATCTAATAAAACACTTTTCCCTCAAAGATTTCAGCTCAATCCTTGATATCAACCCCATAGCATATAGGTATTGGATGAATATCCTTTCCCATTCTGTAGAGTGTCTTTGTATTCTGGTCACTGTATCTTTTGAGGCGCAGAAGCTTCTCAGTTTAAGGTAGTCCCATTTGTTATGGGTACTCCATTGTATGACTGAAATGCAAAGAACAGTAATTCACTAATAAAAAATTTAAAAATAAAGACCAGCTCAATATCAATGTCAGTATTGTCAAGTTAATTTACTTCCTTTAATTCTCCCTGAAATTTGGCTGGAGCAATAGCACAATGGGTAGGACATTTACCCTGTGGTTGGCCAACCCAAGTTTGAGTACTCTGTCCCTCTTGGAGAGCCTGGCAAGCTACCAAGAGTATCTTGCCCTCACTCCGGAGCCTGACAGGATACTCGATATGCCAAAAACAGTAACAACAAGTCTCACAATGGAGACATCACCCGTGCCCGCTCAAGCAAATCGATGAGCAATGGGATGACAATGATACAGTGATACAACTGCCTGTATTCTATAGTCAAAAGGGAGGAAAGAACCTATAGATAATGCAAAGATTTTTTTGTATAACATAATCTTATCTCTGGTATAGGGACCATTACTTATTTTAACATGCAATATTTTTGCCTGACTAAATAATATATCAATTTTAACTATAATGATTAAGCAAAATTTCTTCTTAGAGAGAAATATTTTTAAGAATTGTAGTAGTATGAGGTATATGCAAATTGTATACAGTGGTCATTAACTATGATGTTTGTTTCTTTGGATAAAGTTTAATTAGAAGAACTAAATCAGTCTAAAACTTTATAGTTCTTAAACTATATATTGATATTGTGCTCCAAAATGGTTATTTCCACTTGTGCTTGATTGTTACAAGTGAGTGTATGCACAGAGCGTAGCACGTTTTACAATGTCAAGAATTATCATTTCCAAACGTTAGGTTAAGAAGAACAGTCACAAAGAAGTCCAAAAACTTTCATTCTGAATCAAGCAGTACTTCAAAATTTTTCTCATATAATTAATACACATATAAAATACATTAGATGTGCACAGTATTCCCTTGTCATAATTTTTTACCTCATTTAACAGTTGAAAAAGCCAAAGCAAGGAGATTAAGTAATTTTTGCAGGTTCACACAACTAGAATATGAGGTGATTTCATAGATGCTTTAAACTCCATTTCCTTGTAGCTTAGTTGGATACTTTTCCATATGATTGCTAACTAATTATCTCTCCCCTTGAGTAAATCTACAGGGAGTTTCACTGTTTGTCGTTTATTTTATAACCAATATTTGAACTTTTTATATAACATATGGTAACATTTTGCCTGTTGTTTTCATGATAGATATTTTTACAGTTTATTATTAATAACTCAGATATTTCATATGCCTCCTATGCTAAAATATGATTATTCATGTAACCTTTTCTTGGTGCTTTGTTTAAAAAGAAGGAATATAAGGGGAAATCTTGCAGACTGGTTTCTAGAAAAAAAAGTAGCTGGCTGGGACTTCCTAATACTCAAAATTATACATAATATCTTAAAGGACATTTCATCACATATAACATTAACTTTAATTTATATCACCTGGCATGCAATGAGCTGTATTTCTTTCCATGGCTAAGCTATTGCCAGGTTCTAAATTAGGGCCTTTATGGAAGTTACATTAACTCTTTCAGGGTAACAGTGCAGTGGTAGGTCTAGAAACTGCTTTAACAATGATCGGACTGTTGTATTTCCTCCAGAGAGGAGACCTCACCTAGGGAGAGCCACAGCCCCTGGACACTGAAGGCCTGTCCTGCTCCCGGGCTGAATGGAGGAGCCGCGCTGCGCAGTGATTGGCAGGCTAGCTAGCGGCCTCTTTGACACTTCAGCCCAGGACATACTTAGGAGCTCAGCAGAAATGGGAAACTTGACAAGGTCCTGATCTACTCTTGTCAGAATGATAAAAATGAGTGAAGTTTGCTTATTTTACCACAAAGCTTCTCTCGACTGTTTTCTCCACGCAGTCTTTTTTAAAACTTCATTTAAGTACCATGATTTACAATATTGCTCACAATACAGTTGTTTCAGGTATTCCATATTTCAACACCAGTCCCATCACCAATGTGCCCTCCCTTTTAATGTCCCTAGCCGCCCCCTGGCTCTGCACTCAGGAATTACTCCTGGTGGTGCTCGGGGGACCATATGGGATGCTGGGAATCGAACCTGGGTTGGCTGAGTGCAAGGCAAACGCCCTACCCGCTGTGCTATTGCTCCAGCCACTCTATTGCTTCTTCCAACATGTATCTCCTAAGGGTGTTGTTCAAGCCATGGCCCGGGGGTTTACTGAGCTGTTCGGTGAGTCTTGAGCCTTCAGTATTATCGTCTTCACTCATCGACCGTAGGGGGCTTCTACTCAAGTTTCCCATCTAGTTTTTCCGTTTTCTTGTAGGAAATCAGCTCTGAAGTTTAGGGATGCTGCGCAGTCACGTAAGCGGCTGTGCGCTTTGGAGCTGAGACGATCAGCCGCAGGGGTCTCTCCGGCCTCTCTGGGGTCTGTTCTGAAACTGGGCTGTTTCTCTGGCAGCGGCTGGAGCTGAATGGGGGTTGGGGGGCGCTGGGCCTTTGGCAGGGAAGGGGACGCGGTCTGTCTGCATCCCGCCTAAGGTCCAGAGATCTTGGCCAAGTGTGACAGGGCCTTTCTGGGATAACTCAGCTGCTGGCGTCTCTCTTCTCCACCCCTCTTATACCATCATTTTCTCCATTTCTACCATCAAATTTCTACACCCGTATTTCTACACAGCTCATCAAGTTCAGATCCCAGAATTGATTCAAGCATCACTTATGCAATCAGAAGGTGCAATAGTGATCAAGATACAATTCCTGACCCGAAGAAGTTTACATTTGGCATCTTCGTTTGAATTTGATCTATGTGTTATTTCCTAAGAGTATTTGGAATTAAACCTTACATCTTGAAAAGTTTTCACTTATCAGTTTCGATGATAGAAATAGATTTAGGAATAAAAGAACCCTCAGAGTACACTCTCAAATATCTCTTTTCCGCTCCCCTCTCTCTCTTCCTTTCTTTCATGTCTCTCAACTCTTATATTTCTCGACACATTCTTAATACCTACATTGAAACTTTACAACATGAGTGTTTTCTAATTCACTATGGGAGGAAGAGTGAATTGGTTGTCAAATTTACCAAGTACTATTCCAATGAAAAGATCAATAATAAAATGCTTTTCCAATGTAAAATTTGCATTGCATAGAAATGAGGCCTATCTAAATGAAAATAGAGACAGAACAACATGGTGGGAAATGTATTTTGAAACTGCACACACACGATGAATAACTTATGATGGCTATATACCATTCTAACCTTTATCTTTAGAAGGGAGCAATTACTCACAGCCACATGGTATATAAGAATTATCATTATTCACTGCTGAAAGTAAATGTGTAAATGTCACCATTAGCACTGATGGTCATGTAATATCACCCTATTTTTAATAGAATATTTGTGCTGATATAGTTAGTACATTTTGAAAGATGTTATTTTATGCATTAAAGAAATTTTTATTCTAGGAGACAGGAAAATAAAAGGAGAAACAAAATTATGAATGAGGACTGTGAAGAAAGAGATAAAATGTAGGAACAAGATAGATAATAAAGCAGTATTGAGTAACTGGTAATCAGAGGTGTTTTTACATGAATAACATCATTTACAGTTTGTTTTAATACCCATGAAAGTAGTACTATTAACTCTATCCATTGATGTTCTCTAGAAAGACAAAACCAAGAATATATATATATGTACTTATACTAATTTATATTTCATTTTTTATATATAAAAGGAGATTTTAGGGACTGATTTGTGGTTATTGAATTGTGTCTCAAATCTGAGAGCAGAGGGGCAAAGTGGAAAATTCAGTAAGAATTCGTAGTGCTTGGAAATTTGGGTTGAATTTCTACATTATAGCCAGGAGGAAAAATTTCTTCCTCTTCTGAGACTTGAGTTTTTTAAGATTTGGAAGGTATTATAAAGTCTACTCACATTGTGGGGTATGATCTGCTTCACCCAAAGTGTACAGATTGAGTTTTTAATTACATCTTAAAATATGTTCACAGTGGCATCTAGAATGGCATGTAGCCATATATCTGGGCACCATGACTTCATCAAATTGACACATTCAGCTACAAAGCCTTCGTTTGAAAATGGGGAAATGGAGGCAGAATGAGCTTCTTTAGGAGCACACAGGAATTATGAGCTTCAGGTAGCCTGGGATGTAAACACCTTTGGAACAGTGTCTATATACACATTCTGACATTTCTGGTGATGGGAATTGGGGACTTAATGCATTTATGTCTTCTTTTCTTTTTCCATTTCTTTCTCTTTTTTTTATTGAATCACCATGTGGAATGTTACGAAGCATTCAGGCTTAAGTCTCAGTTATACAATGATCGAACAACCATCCCTTCACCAGTGCACATAATCCACCACCAAGAATCCCAGTATACCTCCCCTTCCACCCCCACCCCACCCCCACCTGTGTAGCTGATAATTTTCACTTTACTTTCTCTTTACTTTGATTACATTCAATATTTCCACAAAAACTCACTACTATTGTTTGGATTTCCTCCCCCAAAATCAAACCTGCTGAAAAGGAAGTATTTGATAATTTGTTTTACATTGCTAAAAATGAAGAGATATGAGGTTTTGGATTTCTGTATTTTAGCATTTTAGTAACTAAGTCCAGGGAAATTTCTGCCAGAAATTGCATCATTGCAAGCTCTTACCTCTCTTTAGTGGTCGCCATGCCTTCCCGCCCCCCGCCAGCCCCCTGGAAAGGAAAAGCCGAGAGAGAAAACCTTTCCCCTCCTGGGGCGGCATGGGGCCGTGGCTTAGTTCAGTCTAGAGACATTTCTGCAAGAAGCTGCTGGTACGAAAAGTAGTTTAGCTGGCCTCCGAGATCATGGTCATCCAGCAAAGGAGAGGCCGCACACGTGCGGCCACTTGGTTCACATCTCGGCAGGGAGTGGCACCGGTCTATGTCTTCTTGCTTTTACTAATAAAAGGGATTATTTGGGGGAAAAATTTCAGGGTTGTTTTCAGGGTCCAATGAAATAAACTCTTTATAGAAAGTGCATAAATTATACAGATGACAGGCACACTCCTCCATCCCTGCCAACTGACCATTGGTGTATATGGTGCAATCACCCAGAGCTGAAACAGATTCAGATTCAAGGTTGACAACTTCAAGCTAAGGTGCTAATTAATAAAACACATGCCCCAATGTCAAGAATATGAAATGCTAATTTGTTTTCTGCATATAGGCATCGCATGTTCTGTATTTATGATATTGCCTGAGCAAACACTGGAGTCTGTCATGTTTACCTGAGACCTTGTATTAGGTTCAGAGAAGAGAAGGGCAGAGGGTAGACTACAATAATAACCGGTAAAACAGACTTATTACCCTCAGAGGAGTTCACACTCTAGCGTTCTAGTCTGGATGCAGAATGTGTTCACATCACACAGAACCTTCCACTGAGAAGCTCCAGGGTCCATTGGATCCTCTCATTAGGGCAACTGCCGCATTCCAACAACCTCATGTCACAATGAGTGACACACATGCACACAAAAAGATGGGGCCAGGCTCTTTTCCAACATTTTTTGTGGAAACACAACCTCTGCAGGGACAAAAAGTAAACATCTCAATAAAATAATGTAAATTCAAATGTATACAGCTCAGCTATTACTTACGTTCATGGCAAAATACCAACAGTGCAAAAGGAGGGGAGTGGTTAATGGCCAGATTCCTATGATATTAGTATCCATTTTCTATTTGGGGTCATAAAATAACAAACGTTAGCTTGCTATTCCTAATCTGTTCTGTTGGGGATCAGTATTTGATAAGGCATACTTCGGGATGTGTGTGTATGATGTGTGTGTGTGTGTGTGTGTGTGTGTACAAGGGTACAACTTATAATAGCAAACTAATTGACTCATTCTTTAAAGTAAAACCAGTAACAGTAGTGTCTTTCTTTCTGTGAATCATGACGCTTCAAATAAAATTTTTTAAAAACTGTGTACAACCTGCTGCAGCCATTTTATCTTGGTGCTCAGGGGAACCCTTTGATTTCTCTATTGAATTAACCTCAATTGTGAAAAAAAGTACCTATTAAGTGAAGTAAGTTGATATGCACAAGTACATATTGTTTCTATTTTTGAAAATTGAAAAATAGATTTCATTATTTTATGGCTAAAATAATCATCTACACATCTGGAAAGTCCACTCAAGTTGCTAATTCCTATGCATGCCAGTAGGACCCAAAAGTAACATCTACATTTCCCTCAGTAAACTTGGCAACTTGAGATTATATATCATAAAGATGTAATGGGAATATTCTTTCCTCTAAAGTGATTAAGACAGTTTTAAAAACTGAGTTACCAATATCAAAAAGAAACATATTTTTTAATATTTATATCTTTGCATTTGTTGTTGAGGTTTAAAAGTTTATATCGTCAGTTTAAAAATGACAGTGAATGGTTGGCCTTCAAATGACAAATGAAGACGTGGGCTTGGAGTTGTTAGGTGCCAGTCATTTTGACTGACGAATTTTACTGCTGAATTAAGCTTTAAATTTTCTATAAATTTGACTGCCAGTTGGAGTGTGTGTTTGATGTGTCCTCCAATTCTCTATAAAATGGTTGTTTTTAACTAAAAATCAAAAATACTATGTGCTTGGTAGTGGATGCATGCATAGCTTAGGTTTTTCTCTGGATTACTGTCCAAGTGTCCTTTTATGGCCACAACTAACTGCCTACCAGCCTCCCTCCTTCCCTCTTCCTTCCTTCCTTCCTTCCTTCCTTCCTTCCTTCCTTCCTTCCTTCCTTCCTTCCTTCCTTCCTTCCTTCCTTCCTTCCTTCCTTCCTTCCTTCCTTCCTCCCTCCCTCCCTCCCTCCCTCCCTTCCTCCTTCCCTCCCCTCCTTCCTTCCTTCCTCCTTCCTTCCTTCCCTCCCTCCCTACCTCCCTCTCTCCCTACCTCCCTCTCTCCCTCCCTCCCTCCCTCCCTCCCTCCCTCCCTCCCTCCCTTCCTTCCTTCCTTCTTCCTTCCTTCCTTCCTTCCTTCCTCCTTCCTCCCTCCCTTCTTCCTTCCTTCCTTCCTTCCTTCCTTCCTTCCTTCCTTCCTTCCTTCCTTCCTTCCTTCCTTCCTTCCTTCCTTCCTTCCTTCCTTCCTTCCTTCATCCCCTTCCCTCTCTCTTTCAATATCTTTTTGTCCCTCCCTCCTTCCCTTCATACACCCTCCAACTCTCTCTTTCTCTCTCTCTTTCTCTCTCTCTCCCTCTCTTTCTTCCTTCTGTCCTTCCTTTCTCTCTCCCTTCCTCCCTTTCTTCCTTTATTTCTTTTTCTTCCTTCCTTCCTTCCTTCCTTCCTTCCTTCCTTCCTTCCTTCCTTCCTTCCTTCCTTCCTTCCTTCCTTCCTTCCTTCCTTCCTTCCTTCCTTTCTTTCTTTCTTTCTTTCTTTCTTTCTTTCTTTCTTTCTTTCTTTCTTTCTTTCTCTCTTCCTTTCTCTTTCCTTTTTTCTCTGACCTCAACAGAATACTTGAATTCTAAAGATCCTCAGACTTAAAATGGCATTGGGAAAGTAGGTAAAGGAGCAAATATGGTAAACTCTTAATATCTGTGTTGCAGAAGGAAAGAGAAAGGGACAGAGAAACGCAAAGTGTCAGAGCCCCTGGGGGATGGGGGACATGGGAGGAAAACTGGGGTCATTGGTGGTGGGAAATGTACATTGGTGGAGGAATGAGTGTTAGGTCATTGTATGACTGAAACCCAATCATCAACAGCTAGCTAACTGTGTATCCCACAGTGACTAAATTTTTTAAAAAATAATTTTAAAACAGCATTGGAATAAAATTGCCATGTAACACAGAATAAGTAAGACAAAAGGAACCATGAAAAAGTATCTGAAATCCCATATGAATTCTGTCAGATGTGGGATATTAAGAAACATGTAAGGGGACCGTGAATGTCTAAAGACAATACAAATTAAGAACTGGTTTATAGAACTGAGTTTAACACTGGTGGAGGATGGGTAAGGGGTGAGCGGAGGGAGGCTATGCACTCTGGTATGGGGATGTGGTTTTGAAACAGTGTATGCATGAAATTCTATTAACAGTAGTATAAACTCCAGTGCTGAAAACTTAAATTTTTTTTAAAAAAGAAAAAGTATATCTGACACAATCTCAATATATCACAAATCAGAGTGAGATAATAGCCACTACTGTAATAGAGGGCTGGAGAGATAGCATAGTGGTAGGACATTTGCCTTGCATGCAACCGACCTGAGTTCGATTCCGCTGCCCCTCTTGGAGAGCCTGGCAAGCTACCAAGAGTATCTTGCCAGCACGGCAGAGCCTGCAAGCTACCCGTGGTGTATTCAACATGCCAAAAATAGTAACAAACAAGTCTCACAATGGAGACATTACTGGTGCCCGCTTGAGCAAATCAATGAGCAACGGGATGACAATGACAGTGACAGTGGCTGTAATAAAATCAAAACCCAGATTTCCTACTTCTTCCCCCATGTTTTCTATACATGTCTTTTTTTTTGGCTCTTTTGGGGGAGAGGGGGCAGGGGATGTGTGCTGCAGTTCTGGCTCTGTGCTCAGGAATTACTCCTGGCAGTGCTTGGGAGACACGAGGGATACTAGTGAACAAACCTGAATTGGTCACGCACAAGGCAAGCACCCCACCCCCTGTACTATCTCTCCAGTCCTCCTTTTGGATTTTTTTAGTGTCTTTCTTTCTATGGAGGAGGTACTTTTGGCTTGTGCTTAGAGCTTACTCCCAGCTCAGTGCTCAGTGATAATTCCTGATAGTGAACAGGGGAACATCTGTAGTATCAGGGATCAAACCAGAGTTTGTCACATGAATAGCAAGTGCCTTGTTCCCCTATTATCTCCCCTGACCCTCCTGACCCTCATGTCATCTTTTATCATATAATGACTTCATATGATAATCCTTCTTTGAAAAGTCTTTGGTATATTCTTTTTAATAATTTAGTAATATATGTTTTATAATGAACAGAATATATCAATATCAAGTATAAAATATAGAATTAATTCAAAGATGTGATCCTATAGTATGTCTTTTTTGAAAATAATTTTGTTGAACCAATATCAGACTCAAAAGCAAAACAAGGCAATATTTAGTTTTTCAACACATTTGATGAGATGTATTTGTTCCTCAACAGCAAGTCAGACATTGAATGATATGACCTTGGGACAAGCTACAATGCAAGGAAGTGACCATGAAATGAATTCTCATCAAGGACAGGACTTAATCATCTAAAAACTAATATGCTTATTTGTAAAGTAAGAAGTTTAGTAAGTGTAAAGGAAGAGGGTCACCACCTCCATCATATGTATTGCATTTTGGATTTAGCTTTAGAAAACTAAAAATTCTCAGCAGAATTGTTGAACTATATTCACATATTAAAAAAGTTATCTTAAGTCAATTTTGCTAGATAAAAGAGAGGTCCATACCAAGGTTTTGCCTAATAATTTACAGAGTCTGGGGTCAGAGAGATGATACAGTGGGTAAGGCACTTTCTTTTCCATGCAGCTAATCAGGATTTGATCCTAGGCAGAACACATGACCCTCTAAATATCAAGAGGAACAACATCTGAGTGTAGAATCATGAGTAAGTCCTGAGCACAGTCTGATGTACCCCCACCCCTGCAAAATAGAGATAATTTACAGAGTAGACATAACTGGATGACCAAAAAAAGATGTTTAAGCTAGTATTACTAATAATAGAGCAACAGTAAAACAAAATGCAATTTTTCACCCAGCCTGCAATTATAGGCTTGATTATTTTTACTATTGAATATTTTATAGGAAACCAAGTATTAACATGTAGAGATGGTGAATATATAAACAGAGTTTAATGGAAAGCCATCAGTATCATTAGGGACACCAGAAAGATTGTACAGTAGGGAGAGTAAAACTCCCAAATTAATATGTATATTACAATTTAAATTATGATATATGTACATTAAATTTGTATTTTAATATTAACATATGTATATATTTCTGTGTGTATAAGTATATATGTATAACTATATCTCATCCTAAGAAGCAATTATACATTCAAATAATCTCTTTCTAATATATTTACTTGTGCACAAAGCTATCTTTACAATGGTCATTATAATGTTAAAGTAAAATTTAAAAACACTCAGTGTTTTCCAATAAACATATTATTTGTGCATATTCTTGAGATAGTAATGAAGATAATGAAGGGACTTAGAAAACACATATACAAATGTGAGAGGTCAAAAACCATATTAAATAAAACATCAAATAACAATACAATCTTATATATATATGTATATATATATATATATATATATATATTGGTTTTTGGGTCACACCCGGCGATGCACAGGGGTTACTCCTGGCTCTTCACTCAGGAACTACCCCTGGCGGTGCTCAGGGGACCATATGGGATGCTGGGATTAAAACCAGGGTCGGCCGCGTGCAAGGCAAACGCCCTACCCGCTGTGCTATCGCTCCAGCCCCATTGTTTTATATTTTTTAATCTTTTCAAATGCTTCATACTTTCTCCCTTCTCATGTATATGTATATATACACATATATTTTAATATATATTTAAAACTGCATTTGCATGACTATATCAATAATTTGAATACAGTATGCATAGAGATGTGTAGAAAAGGTCCTAAAAAAACAGATACAGTCACGTTATAATACTACTGTTTCCTGAGAAAGAAAATAGCAATTGAATAAGGGAAATAAATTCACTTCTACTATGATAGAAAATCAATTGCTCTCATTTTTACAATATCCATTTATTACTTTCACAAATAGATATATTTGCACAACACTGTTAGAATTACATTAACCAAGTCCTAACAGTTTTTGGCAAATTATACAAGTTATCAGTAATTAGCACACAAAGTATTCCTATGTAGTAAGGCATGTCAAATTGTTAGCAGAGTCGAAACACATTTTCTAACAAGGTTTTCAAACATATAAAAAAATCTTTATCAAATTATAATGCAATTTAGACCAATAATCTGTTAGGAATTTTTGAAAAATAAGGAAATTTGAATCTTGCCATCATTACAAAAGTTTCAAATTACAAGAACCAAGATTAAATGGAAACTTACTAAGATGTCTTTTGTGTATGTGGGTATTGGTCAAATGTAAAAAAATCTTAGCTTGTTCGAAATCTTTAAGACTAAAAAATTTCTATTAATATAGATTTTTTTAAAATTTTTTTATTGAGTAGCCATATGGAAAGTCACTAAGTTTTCAGGTTTGTCTCAGTTATACAATGCTCGAATACCCATCCCTTCACCAGTGCACATATTCCACCACCAAGAATCCCAGTATAGCTCCACCCCACACCCCCACACCCCTAACCCCCCACACCCCTAGCCCCCCCACCTTTAGCCCCCCCGCCTGTGTAACTAATAAATTTCACTTTACTTTCACTTTGATTGCATTCAATATTTCAACAAAACTCACTATTGTACTTATTTTATTTTAAGTAACTAAATTCTTCATAGATGACTTTAGTTATTAACCAAAAAGATTAAGACAACCTGTAGCACAGTAGCACTGCCGTCCCGTCCCGTTGTTCATCGATTTGCTGGAGCAGGCACCAGTAACGTCTCCATCGTGAGACTTGTTACTGTTTTTAGCATATTGAATATGCCACGGGTAGCTTGCCAGGCTCTGCAGTGCGGGCGGGATACTCTCAGTAGCTTGCCGGGCTCTCGAGAGGGATGGAGGAATCGTGGAAGGCAAACACCCTACCCACTGTGCTATCGCTCCAGTCCAAAAAACCTGAAGCAACCTAACAAGATAAAAATGTAACAGAAATATCAATAAAACTGATATTGGAAAAATTAAGAATTGTTTTATTCTCGGGGCTGGAGCGATAGCACAGCGGGTAGGGCGTTTGCCTTGCACTCGGCTGACCTGAGTTCAATTCCCAGCATCCCATATGGTCCCCTGAGCACCGCCAGGAGTGATTCCTGAGTGCAGAGCCAGGAGTCAGCCCTGAGCATCGCCAGGTGTGACCCAAAAAGAAAAAAAAACTGTTTTATTCTCACCATATATGTTTTATTCATGCAAAATTTAAACTCTTTTGAAAAGTAAAGTCACAGACAACAAAGAAAAGATAAGGTGATGAAGAAAAATATTTGCAATGGATGAGACAAAAGATACAAAGTAATCATATGTAAAACCAATTACAAAATCAGCTTAATAGTTTTTAATCTGAGTTTTTAATGTGATTTTTTTAAGGCTTAACATGAAGTTTTCAATTAGCCCCAATAATTTCGCTGCCCATTGTTTTACATATCCCCAGTTCCTTAATGTACTTCATCTATTTGATGCCAGAAATAATTGGAGTTTGTTACTTTGGACAAAGATAAGATAATTTATGGATGATAAACTAAAATAAATAAATTTTAAATTATTATCACTCAAAAACTCAGCAAAAACAACAATACGAACATTTATCAGTATTGATCACAGCTTGTAGGTAATAAGTCATTCTTTTCTCTGTTGTCTTGGTATTATCTTTTAAAAGAGATCTGAGTAATTTGTATTAAACATTTTATATGTGTATCACTTTGGCATATTCCAATTTTAGGTATGTACTCAGAGGAAATACACAATTTGGCAATATTATTAAGCAATGCTTTTTATAGTGAAAGAATAGAAGTAACTTCCATATACACTAAAAGGATTGTTTATATGAATGTTAAAATACAATGTTTAACCTTTTTATTCGGTAAATATAATTAACTAGATTCATATTATCATATGGAAGGGGGAGGTTCTTGCCTTTCAATCCGGGTTCAATCCTTGACATCACATATGGCACCCTGAGCTCACCATGAGCAATCCCTTAATCCAGAGCCAGGTGTAAGCCCATGGCACAGGTGGGTGTGGCCAAAACCAAAACAAAACAAATCATATTAGTATATGTATGAGAAGCAGATACAGAAAATAAGTATGGCACACTCTGACTCTCAAAAGAAAAACCCAATGCTCTAATTCAAGCACCATGGAAGTGGGCCACTAACTAGTGATACATCCAACAAGTAGTGGTTTGGTTATTTCAAGCCCCGCTAAACTGGTATTACAATTGAAATATGATCTTTTCCGTGTAGAAACCACTTGACTCACTGTTGTAATAATTCTTTTTGATGATCAATATCTGTTAAGTCCCAATGGGGTCTTTAAGTAATTCCCTACTAGGAAAGTTCAGTTAAGACATTTTAATTCCTCTTAAGAAATCTAATAAAACTGAACTAGTGACTCAGTTCAATGCGCTGTTAAAGTTCGGAATGGTATTATTAAGCCATCTGAGCTTGTATTGTGACATCTAACTCAACCCTGGGCATAATTTTTTCATCTCTGTTACTAAGAGAAGCACTCAAAGAATGTGTTTCCAAATATAACATAAAGTATTGTTTTGTACATCATATTTTAAACCATTGCTGCTCGCCTGGAAGCATCAGTCTACATCAGTCTGCCTCCTCATCCCAGGTCACCAGGTCACAATACTAGGGTGGACATAGCCTAGGCCCCACAATCCCAGAATCTAATTTATTGACCAATGTAATTCGCTAGAGACAAACATTTGGCCTGACCAGATCAAGAAAAGAGACTCATTTCTCCCCCAGCTGACCAGGAGAAAAATTGACATTGCTCCAAGTGCTTCATTTTGTGTAAATAAAATACTCTCTATAAACCTCAACCCATTGTAGAAAGAAAACCAATAACTATGTGGAAAAGTTTACTTGACCATGAAGGAAAAGAAAATTCAAGTCATAATATAGCTAAGTGACATCAAGAGAATGGCTAAAATTTAAAAAGATAAAATATTTGTCAGCTATGGGCAAGTTAAATAACCAGAACTCCCTACACAAGGACAGAATACAGTTGGTTGAACCACTCTGGAAAGCTATTGAACAATGACTACCAATTCTGATTATCAGTATATCTCCCAACTCAGCATATACCTAAACAAAATATGGATTACACACTTACACACACACACACACACACACACACACACCACTACTTTAGAATATTCATAGCAGGCTCACTATACTAGTCTTATACTGGAAACTATCCAAAACTCATTTTTTCAGGGTGTTCAAAAGGAAAGGAAATCTGTCATTTTACATATTTTGGTGACAACCAGAAAAGAGAAAATTTAAAAGATGAAGTGTTTATTTCTCCGTATGGCTTGATGATGCAAATCCAGCTACAATGCATGCAGGTACATTTCAGGGAAATTTATGAGAAGGTTGATAATAATCTAGGACTCTAGAGGGAAGAAAATATAAAGATCATTCCCCTACCCTCTGTCATCTTCCTATTTTCTCATCATTTTGTTGTATGTTCTGATAGCAGAGAAATTCTAAAAAATATAAGTGTTAGCAATAGTATAAATCAGTTGCCTGCAATAGCATTTTCTAATGTCTAAGGAAATAAAAATAGTATGGAGTGATCAAGGCATTCCTTGGCACATGAGAAACGGGTTAAACTTTCCCTGATTTTCTCTTCCCTGTGATAAGATACAGTGGAAATAATGTTTGTTGGAGGTTACTTTAGTGATTATCTTATCATCTCGCCCAGTTTTATCCATCAGTGAAAGATGCTTTCCTCAAGGCATTTGTTTCCTCTCTGAAAATTTGTTTCACTTTGTAATTTCACATGATTAGTCTCATTCATAGACTTCTGGTGTCATACAGAAAATACCTGGGTTTTGTGTGGTGTTTGTACTACTAGAGAATGCTAAAACACTGAGTACAGAGGGAACAAAGTCAGGAAATGAGTTGGTACAATCTATATGTTTCTCCTTCATGACTTGGTTCCAAATAAAGCAACCCATTCTGTCCTGCAGTGCATGATTGCAATAACCATCTTTATTTTATAATAAGAAATGAATATTGCATTAATTGTTACTTAATCATTTTAGAATACTATAAATGCTTCAATAAAAAATGCTATGCTAATCAAAATATTTCCTGTTTCATTAAAACTATGAACTCTCCCTCATGACTGCAAAATGAGTAATAAAGTTTGATAGCATGGCACAGTCGAGATTGCCTATTGGATAAGGGTGATTTTTCTCAAAATGTGTTATATGAACGCATTAAATATTTGATGCTTAATAAAAGCAAAATAACATCCCTTTTCACTAAGCTGCCTCAAATACCAATTACATACGAAAGATTTGCTAAGCTAATGACTTTCTAAGTAGCCACAAATGCTTCTTTAATTCCTGATGTGTTCTTTGTTCCTCAGAATAAATGGGAGTTGTTGTTTCCAATATTTAGTAGCATCACTTTTTTTATAGCAAAGATTTACTTAACAAGCTTTTTAACTCTGCCTTGGATTTTATACTGATGCTTCTAACAATGAGTTACCAGGGAGCATCGCCTCCACCATGAAAAAATTGACACAAAATCAGGGCTTCTTGTGCCTCTCTATTCTAATTGTGTGACCTTTGACAAGTTAGGCGTCATCGGATATAAGGACATAACAGTATTTGTAAAGAATATAGCTTCTATCTATTGCTGACTGGAAAAACTAACCAATTTGTTTGTTTCATGACTCACTTCTGCACAAGTGTTTAATCCTCAGACTGTTTAATCCCCTCCATGCTAGTTGGATTGCCGATGTGATCTGCTTTAGTTAGTGTATACTGGAAAATGTAATATAGCCTACTGGAAAAGTATTCCTAGATCATGAGTTACCTTTCCTGAAATTCAGCTGCCAGATGCAAAGAGGATATAAAGGAGACCTAAGACTTCTTGCTGTAAGCTCCAACCAGTAGTCGGGTAAGAATGAAGCCATTTGGAACAAGTCAGCCCCAGCCTACCTATACCCTATGAATCTTCAAATGGTTCCATCCAACACCACAGTGAAAAAAACATCCTGGATGAGCCTTGACTAGACTGTGGACCTGAATCACTGTATCACTGTCATCGTGTTGTTCATCGATTTGCTCAAGTACAACAAAGCCTGGGAAGCTAACCGTGGTGTATTCAATATGCCAAAAACAGTAATAGCAGGTCTCACAATGGAGCCGTTACTGGTGCTCACTCGAGCAAAAATCAAGTGGACCTGAATAATTGAGATTAAATAAATTATTCAAGGGGCTGTATCGATAGCACAGTGGGTAGGGCATTTGCCTTGCATTCGGCCGACCCAGGTTTGATTCCCAGCATCCCATCTGGTCTCCAGAGAACCGCCAAGAGTAATTCCTGAGTGCAAAGCCAGGAATAACCCTTGGGCATGACCAGGTGTGACCCAAAAAACAAATAATAATAATAATAATAATAATAATAATAATAATAATAAATTATTCAAGCTTCAAATCACAGAATTTCTTTGCTTCCAAGATATGGAAACAACCCAAATGCCCAACTTTGGATGAATAGATCAAGACTTGTGGTATATTTACACAATGGAGTACAGTGCAACTCTAAGAAAGGACAAAATCATGTCCTTTGCCACTGCATGGATAGAACTATATGGCATCAGGCTGAGTGAAGTCAGTCAAAAGGAAAAAGATAGATACAGAATTACCTGTCTCAGGTGTGGGAGTTAAGAATACACAGCAAGGGAACAAAAAATGGCCAAAGGCAACTGAACTGGGGAGTTGGTCCAAAGAACTGTTTACAGAAGGAGGGAGGGTCTTTTGTTGTTAGTAGAGTGGGCTGGATGTGGTGTTGGAATGATAGATGCATGAAATTCCCATTAACATTACTATGGACCACATAGTAATAGCAGATCGAAAGTTATTTGGCTTCTACTCTATGTTTCCATATTCCTGCAATCTGGACTTAAAAAATAAAAACTGATGAGTCATGCTTAGTTATGTGGAAGAACACAACACAGTGGAAACTTCACAACAGAAATAAGGAGTGTTTTTACTGACCAGGAGGGGTCAAATAATGGTTGATGGACATCTCATTTGGGACCACTGAAGCAAAATGATGACTGGCATACTAGTATTACCCCTGACCATTTTGTCAATATGTCAGCCACCTGAAATTAAATCCAGCTCAGTGGGGGTAACATCAAATTGCTTTAATTGTTTCTACCTGCTGAATCTGTTCTCAAGATAGAAATTAGGCCTAGAAAGACAAAACCATCTTTTATATATTCCAAGTTGAGTGGATGATAGTTACACAGCTAAGTGTGTTTATAAATGCCTATTTTCTCATTTGCTAAGCAAAAAGTAAGTTATTAGAGGATGCATAATTCTTTAATAGATCTCTGGTCATGGTACCAGCATATAGTTGATCAATAATTGACATTATTGATTGGCCTTGACTGTGGTCTATCCTCTTTCATTTTTTCCCTATACAGTGGAAATAACTTACTGAGTGTAGTGCACTCTATGTGTTCAGCATTAAGCTAGCGCTAATAGACAAGATAAGTGAAGTCGTCATGAACTTCCATTTCAAAGGGGAAAAAATTAAGCCTCAAAGAACATTAAAATCCAAAAACTAATAACAACAGAAAAACCCATGAGAGAGCCTGGGGATGGCTCAGTGCCAAGAAGCACCTGTCATTCAAGCCTGGGACCCTGAGTTCTGTCCCGGGTACTTCCCACATGCCCCACCCTTTGCAAATTCTTGCTGGTCCTGCTGTCCTGGACACCAGGCACTACAGAAAATGGAATCTCCAGAGCACCAAAGTTGGGTGTTGCAAGTGCCAGAACTAAACTGTGCAACCTGGGAGAGCTCACAGCTATGAATTAAACAGCAGACGTCAGGTCATAAACCACAATAGCAGGTGCCTGCATTCAGGTGGGTCCCGATATGCTTGAGTTCCCCAGGACATTCCTAATTTCTTTAGCTAATGTAGTTTGCTCCCCAGAACATAGCCTTCCATTAATCATCCCCAGCTTTCATCTGGAGTGTTCTACCTCCTGCTTGCCCTGGATAACTGGATGTCTCTGTGTTGGACAATTGTGACCGATAGAACCCATGAGCAGGAAGCAGTTTGGGATATCTTAGCCCTTGAGCAAATGGCAGACCATCAGCCCATCTCCTTAGGCAAACTCTCTGCGTCAAGAGTAATGGTTTCCTCTATTGATTTTGGCAAAACTCTGGTTAGGGTTCCAGTCTGGTGAGCACAACCACACAGACATGTGCAAACATGGCACCAAGTAATGTAATTCTGTAGAAGCAGACATGTGAACACCACAGACATCCCTGGTCAGGACTAACATAATTTGTCAGAGCACCCCAACTCAATGAGTATGACCCCAGCAAGCCTGTGTTCAAGCATCATAACTAGAGTGTGTAACCCCCTGACTGAAATCCAACCATGATCAGCTTTGTAACTCTGTATCTCACAGTGATTCAGTTTAAAAATAAATAAATAAATAAATAAATAAAGTGTGTAAGCCCCAGCAAGCACCATCACCGAATATGTAAATGCCACAACCAAGTTTGTAAGACTCAGTCACCACAAAAACAGAGGGAGGGGAGTGGGGAACTAAACTAAATATATGAATAAGACAGAAAGTTCAAAGCCAGATGATTATAAATTGTAGAAAATAGGCTGGCAGGAAAAAGAAAGTGATTTTCAGAAAGGACGTAGCAAGAGAAAGTTTGGAGGAAGATGTGTCCACAAAGGTGTGCCTCAGGACAGAGTAATGGAGTGCCAAGAATGCAGGGAAGTTCCTCAGGTACCATCAGGGCTCACTACAGTTTCTGTAACACTGACTGCATACCACCGTGGCCTCACTTTCACCTCATCAACCAGTAGTGATCATGGCGGTGGCAGAAGCAGTGACCTACTTCTATTATCAGTGCAACTGGGCGATTTATTCAAACATATATGGTAGTAAGTAAATCAAATTAATTGGTTGGGTCTTATGTGTTTGCTTTTACTTTCCAACTGTAATGACATAGGGCTGGGAGGGCATGGTTGGTGATGCTTGAAAGTTACTCTGGTTGATGTCCTGGGAACCGGTGAGTTGCTGAGGCTCAAACCAGGAACGCCCATACATAAAGCGTGTTCACGAACCCTTTGAGCACACAGTGATATTTTATGAAAATACCAGCTCTCTCTGTGCTTTGTTGCTTCTAGGAATTTGTCTATTCAAAAGAAAAATCACTTGTGTTAAAATCAGACATTTTCTTAAACAATTTTACTTATAGACATTTTTTTTAATTTTTATTTATTTTTTTATTTTATTAGTTCATCATGTGGAAAGTTACAAAGCTTTCAGGTTTAAGTCTCAGTTATACAATGCTCAAACACCCGTCCCTTCACCAGTGCACATATTCCACCACCAAGAATCATAATATACCTTCCCCCTTCCCCCCACCCCCCAGCCCCCCACCCCGCATGTGAAACTGGTAAATTTCACTTTACTTTCACTTTACTTTGATTACATTCAATATTTCAATAAAAAATTTCACTATTATTGATTTGGAATTTCTCCCCCCTAAAGTCGATCTGCTGAAAAGAAAGCATTTGGTAATTTGTTTTCCATTGCTGAGAATGAAGAGATATGAGGTCCGGAGGCCGCACTAGCAGCAGCATAGTTTTGGATTTCTGTATTTTAGTAACTAAGTCTAGTGAAATGTCTGCCAGGAATCACAACATTGTAAGCTTGTACCTTTCAGCTACTTTATATTCCACATATGAGTGCGATCTTTCTATGTCTGTCTCTTTCTTTCTGACTCATTTCACTCAGCATGATACTTTCCATGTTGATCCACTTATATGCAAATTTCATGACTTCATGTTTTCTGACAGCTACATAGTATTCCATTGTGTAAATATACCAGAGTTTCTTTAGCCAATCATCTGTTTTCGGGCACTCTGGTTTTTTCCATATTGTGGCTATTGTGAACAGAGCGGCAATGAACATGGAAATGCAGATGTCATCTCTCCTATACCTTTTTGCCTCTCCGGGATATATTCCCAGGAGTGGTACACTTATAGACATTTTTACAGTGAGTCTAAATGGCTAATATTTTTGTTTATCCTATTGTGCCATTTTGAGGGTCAGGAAAAAAATGAACTTAAAGATGCCTCTTCTTACAGGGCCAGGTCATTTTTCTCCTTCCCAAGCCCATTTTAATGAGAATTTGCACATGTCTGTGTAAAGACAAAAATAGGAGTCTGGGGCTCTTAACTAACATTCAAGCTCTTAAACTACATTACGATCCTGAACCTTTTCTTTGTATTCATAAAAGTTGTTTTTTGCACCCAAGAGAATGATGTTATATTTATATATTGGACATAAAATATAAATTTTTATATAAATTTTTAGCTGAACTAGGTCCATAGAAAAGAAACATCCTAAGTGTAAAAATAGAGAGTGGTGGTAAAAGCAAGCTATGTACAGTAATAGCAATTTCACACTCAGAGAGTTGATTCCAGCATGGCTTGCAATTACAGGAACAGAGAGACATAAGCTAATTAGTTATTGAGTCCCTAAGTTCTTCTGTAAGGAAAGCCATCAATCTTTGCCCTCCAAGAGTTATTTTTACACAGTCATACATGCAAGCTAAAGAGTCACAAACCACCTGCAGGGTCCTCCTTCTAGCTTTAGTCTTTGAAATGAAAATAATCCCACTCTCATTTACAGCCAGTTTTGAGTCTTCAAAATAGTCTGAACATGGCTATAGTCACTGGCTGAACCATATTTAATTACCTATGGCTAATGACTCGTTTAGCACTAAAATGTATTTAATATTACTGTTTCAAAGGCATGTGGGAGGTCTTTTAACTATGCCTCTGTAAATCTTGGTAGCAAGAGTCCTGTGGCTAGAGTTATGTATATTACTGCCTCAAAAAAGCTTATTAGAAGGAAAAAAAATTGAATAAGAAGTTAAAGGAAAAACTTAGTTGAGCACTGGGAGCTTAATAAGAAAGTAACATCTGTTTTAACATCAAAATCATTTTGGGTTGTACCAAATTTCATTTGGAACTTATGTGGTTTTAGTCAAAGGATGTATTAATCATATTATAAAGTACACTCTATTAACACATTTATATAATATCCATACATATTTATATAATATTAACATAGCAAGCAAATAAACTTTGCTTTCTTATACAGAATATTTGAATGCATTGATGCATAAGCCTTTATTTCATCACATTAGTAGAATTTCTGATGACACAAAAGATGTAGCAGTCATTCAAAGGGTGTCCAAGCATGTAGAGTCCGGGGTGGGGTCTCACTGCTCTACCTGGTGATCGTGACAGGATTGATCATAGATCTGGTTCCTTGCTCTGGTATCCAACAATAAGAAAATGCAGAACCAACTCCCTCCCCCACAACCAGTCCACACAGAAAAACACTTCTTTTTTTTTTTTTTAACTTGCACTCCATGCTGAATCTACCAGTGGTGAGGGCAACTTTTCATAACAGGAGGAAGACCAGGTCATTTTGCCCTACCTATGGCATGGGAACTTAAGAGAACATTGCAATGTCCAAGGGGAAATATATACTAATTCCGTTGTTTGGACAATCTCCACTGTTTCACAGAAGTTCCATTCATTTGGCTATAGTCCAATGTTCTGAATAAGTATGATAAAAGAGGAGTCTTAGGGCCGGAGCGATAGTACAGCGGGGAGGGCATTTGCCTTGCATGCGGCTGACCCTGGTTCAATCCCCAGCATCCTATAAGGTCCCTCAAGCACTGCCAGGAGTAATTTCTGAGTGCAGCGTCAGGAGTAATCCCTGAGCATCACTGGATGTGACCACAAAAGCTATATACATATATATATATTATATTATATTATATTATATTATAGAAAAGAGTGTTGGAGGCCTACAGAGACAGCACAGGGTTTAAGGGTATGACTGACCAGTTTCCCGGGATATGCCTGGGTATAGCCCGGATAGCCCTGAGCACCACTGCGGGATGCCTGGAGGCTCCAACACTGTCAGGGTAGTCCAGGTAATTCTTGGCACCTCAGGGCCCAGGTACCACTGCTTTCTCAGGCCCTCACATTTGAACCGCCAGAAAATTCGACCAAGAATCACTGGAAGGGGGTCCTGGGCCCTGTGACCATTGCTTGGGAACTCCTTTCTTTTAAGCAAGAAGTCTTTGGTTCTCTTCCTATGGTCAGCATTTATTACTGATGTTTCTCCATATTTGGCATTTTTGTTCATCCGCATAAGCCTTCAATGCAAACCTGAGTTCACTCTATTCCTGTTCTTCCTGAGATGGGGCTTTTAACGTAAAACCTTTTAGCACTGTGTTAGGTTGCTATTCTAATAGTCCCCACAATTTATTGGACAATAAAATAGACAGTTGCACAGATCTTTGGATATGTTTATGGAAATAGAATTTCCAATCTGACTCTCAGACTCTTCCTAAATTGATACAATCTCTGAGCTAGTTTTCCTTTGTTTATCTCTATTTTTTTTTATTGCAACAAGATCACTAAGGGAAGTTATCATGTGGTTGAGAGGCAACACTTTTATCAGTAACATGGGTCATCCCTTAAGGTTATTCCAAATTGGGATGATAAATAGCTCTCAGTGGCTGAGCTCGTGCATGAGAGAGGCCTGGCTTTCATTCCAGTACCCATGGTCCTCTAAGCACTACCAGGGTGACCCCCAGGCACAGAGCCAGCAGTAGCATCCAAGCACCACCGATTGTGGCACAAAGCCTCTCAAAAAATTGCTCAAGCCTAAAAAGCATAAATTCTTTCTCTTTTTCTAATCATTCACCCAGTTTCACACAGTAATTATTGCTAAATAATGTTTTGCCTGTTACCAAAATACAAGCTTAGAAACAGGCGAAAGTATTTAATACATATAACCTTTATAAAGATGGATTTTTAATCTTCTTCCCATTCCAAATAGATTGCTTCAATATCCTTTCATACCTCAGTAGAGTCATTCATTCATTTCTGTCACTTTTGTATCCCCCCACACACACATGTTTATTTCTATCGCTTTCATGAACTACTTATCAGTCATTGACAGATTATTTGATTCTGTTTTCAATATTTATCCCAAATCCAGCCACTTCTCTTCACTCCCACAGTTACCACACTAGGCACAACCTCCAGCCTTCTCTCTTTGCTCTCCTATACAAACTCAAGAAAAACCCTAATATACGGTCCAGAGAGATAGTACAGGAGTTAAGGTATTTACTTGCCTTGCATGTGGCTGACCATGACTTGATCCATGGCATTGCCTATTGTATCATAATCACTGCCCAAAGTGACCCTGAACACAGAGGCAGGAATAGCCTCTGAGCACTGCCAGGTCTGACCTAAACACCCTCCCCCCCCCCAATATCCTAATATATGTCAAACCATGCCGTTCCTTACTCAGATCTCCATTTTACTAAAATCCTTATAGTCCCTGTACTCCAGCACCTCGGTATCCCTTTTGCTATTACTCCTTTCCTCTCTCATTCCAGTTCAGCTGCAATGGCCTCTCACGTTCTTTTAGCGCTCTGCATCTCTATATATAGATGACTTATCTTAAAACATCTTTCCCCACAAGGCTAACCCCTTGTTCCTTCAAGTCATTGCCCAAATGTCATTATCAAGAGAAAACTTATTTATAATGCTCTAGTTAAAACTGCAAACTACCCCAAGACCCTTACCCTGACATTCTAAATCATGTTATTCTTTCCAGACATGCATTTCCTCTTTCCTTACCATTATCTACTAGAATGTCACTTTCAGGGGACAAGGATCTGGAATAAGAGCATGTAGAACTGTTCCCAGATCACATTTCTCCAAAAGGTGGCTCCATCCAAGTTTGAGGGGATTCAGCCCAGAACCTGGTCCTCTACATGAGCAGCAAAAGCCTGGGCTGATACTGGCTTCTGTTGCTCCCATTCGAAATCATGATGGACTCCACCAAATTGAACACAATCTGTTCAGAGTTCCCCAGTGCTGTCAAAATACACATAAATAACACCCAGAAGATTTAAAACACAGGAAATCTCAAACCTAAACATGATCATTTTAGCAGTCTGCAATTTGAGCAGAGCTCTCGTATCTTAAAATCTAGACCAAGAAATCTCATAGCGCTGCTTGATAATAATACCCATGTGGGATAATAATCAGATAGACAGAACATTTTCTATCTGTATCCATAGGAGTATGCACTTTTCCTTGCCTAATGGTGTTATTCTAGTGTGGTCCCCCCAACCCCCCCTGTTTTAGAATCTGATATGTATTGAGAAAAGTCTCTGTTCTGAGCTCTCTGATTACCTGTGAACTAAGTTATCCATATTACTACATTAGATCCACTTAATTCAGGCTGATATGCGTTCAGTGATTTCAAATGCTAAAATTTTTAAAATATTTCTCCAGCAGAATATAAAGTAAGACTGAGTCTGCTTTTACTATAACAAGAGTTTTCTTCTTTGGAAATGAAGATTTTGTGTTTAATCCTGTCATTTCTGGTTAGCGAAGGAAAATCTGCTTCTAAGACCATGTGAAATGGATCCCTCTCCAGTGGCTTCAAGACTTGGCATTCTACTTGTGTTTTCTTCTGCATTTTTCCACTGAGAAATCATGAGAAAACTGTATAGTACTACCCCAGTTGGATTCCCCAACTCTACTTTCAACAGCTCCCAGATTCCTGGGGATGTGAGCAGGTTGTCCTGGACAATACTGGTTTATTCTCTTTTGCAGCTATATGAGAATCTAATCCTACTTGCTTCGGCATTCAAATACTTTTACCTCTTCACCCTGTCTTCGTAAACTTCAAATTATTCACGCTATAGTAAGCTGAGTCCCACTTATGAAACCAAATGCCTCCTGACTTTCCCATGTTTTATGTATTTCTCAATGATCTTCTTTTTTCTTAAATTCCCAGACTTCTTCTTTCAAAGTTCAAGTGCCAACCTGTGTTCACATAAAAATAGTTATGTTCAGAGGTCAAGAAAACTTTTCAAATTGCCCCTGACTATTGTAATTAGTTTTGGTCAATAACAAGGTATTGCTAAATTCATCCTAGATTATTAATTTTAAATAAATCAGTTGCTAATAAGTAGCTCAGGAGAACCTTCTGTATAGCAATAGCTGACATTCTGGAGCCCACTTTTAAATTTACTTAATAAAACCTGGAAACCAATTTCACCTCTCACTGGTGACCAGAACTTAGAAAAACAGACAGAATAATCAGGGTACTGAAAACGTGCTAGTCAGCATGTCCAAGTATAAGCATAAGGGACATTCGCTGGTTTGGGTCTCACACTCCTTGGCTTTTAAAACAAATTCTCATCTCTTCCAAGACTGGATTCTTTCTTGCTTTGTGTGGGATATTACCCAGCAGACGTTCAGCTGCTCTCACAAAGTCTGTTCTGGCACCAAAAATGAATTCCCATCCCTGCCAACATGAGTTTTTGCCTGTCTTTTTCCAGCTCAGGAGCCACTTTCCCTCCATGTAGAACATTATCTCTGAAATTTGCAGCTGTTCTCCCAGTTTGATATTCCCAAAAGAGTCAGCTTCCTGGCTTCCAGACCCCTGTGCATGCAATTGGTCTTGTTCTGCCAAATTATGGTAGTCATTCAAATCTCTGACTCTCTTAGCTAACCCTGCTGCAAATTCTTAAGGAGAGTGTGTAGGAGACCTAGAAACACAATGCCTCTTTTTATTACCATTTGACTTTGACCCTTAGCATCAGTGTATTTAGCAAGCAGAATTACACTGTAGGTATCAAAAAGCATAGAGAGAAAATAAGCCACACAGTCCCTCTGAAACCTTCCCCCTAGATCTTGTCTGTGTATATAGCCTTTGAATCCATTATTCTTATAAAGAAATGAGGCATGGATACACTAATGGAAATAGTCTCAAGTTTATTGTCAATGAATCAAATTAGGCACTTACTTGAACCTTTACCAATAAAATGATAAAACTATATTTCAGATGCAGAGTAAAATGACCATGAGCACCTCAAAGAATGCAGATTGCAGTACATGAAACTGTTTCAATCTTTTTCTTAGGTAGAGTTTATGTTTATTGTGACTATGTTCATTTTATATTTCTAATGTAAAACATAACTGTCTCTGGGCAATAGAAATAAATAAATAGTTTCGCACATAGTTGGAAGTGTACACAAAATATAGTGAAAATTTACCAGCTTAATACTGCTGAGAAGATATAAGTATACTCCTAACTACTTCAAACGTCATGCTTACTTACACTTTGCAACCTGATGATATACTTTCCTCATCCCTATAATTAATAAAATCCCTAACTTGTTCATTTAATCACCTATATGATGCACATTTCTAAACTTTGAAATTCACTGTGTTGTTAACCTGTTTTATGCATTCAGTGAAAATACATCAGCGTTCACATTAGAAGTATCAAAATCTCAATTTCTCTCATTCAATGATTGATGAATTGACCAAACAGCTATTGCCAGGAAACTTGAATTAGGTGTACTAGATTAGGTATGGAGATATACAAATGGAAGAGTACCAAATTTCTATCTTCAAGATTCATACAATCAATATGATAACACAAATTAAATGAGACATTAGAGAATAAAAGGGAAAATTGCCTAACTCTGCCCAAAAAAAGTAAAACAGATTTCCCAGATGAGATAGCAGTTGAGGTGATTCCAGAATGAGTCAATCCTATAGACAAAGGGATTCCTGCCAGATTGACAGAGAGAAGAGTGTATACTAGTACACAAAGGCATAAAACAGTGTCGGCGTGAGATATTCGGGAATAATAAAGTCATCAGCCTTAGTTCCACATAAGTCATAGCAGTGAAAAGGGGTAGATGAGGCTGAAAATGTTAGCAAGTCAGAAGCCACCAAAACCATATGTACTGAGAGAGGGAATTTGAATTTGACCTTATATAGATTAAAGAGTTTTTAGTAAGGATGCAATAATAAATTTTTGTTAAAATATTTTGCATGAAAACATTAGAAAAGAAATAAATACCATGATACCATATGATTTTATTAATATGTGGTCCATAAAAACCAAATGAAACAAAATAAAAACAAAATAATTTTAGACAGTAAGATCATTATTTATTCCAGGAGAAAAAGAGATTGGGTAGAGGTTGGTATTATTTAAGTGAAAAGGGTCAATTATATGTGAAAGAAGAAACTGGACTTTTAATGTTGAGCTTTAACTAGAGACATTGATTTATTATGATACATACCTAAAATTTATATAATGTTACAATGCAGTGTTACAGCAATAAAAATAAAAAGAAACAATTACATCTGTCTTAGTATATCCACATAAATAAATTAGAAGAATTTATAGGCAGAACCTGAATTAAGACAATTGATATAGAAGTGTTTCTGAGATTAGAGACACCATATTAAAGAGGAGTCGTGATTAGGAAGTGTGTCATAATTCATGGGTACAGCTAATTATCCCCTGAAACATCTTACCATTGATTACCATAGGACATAGCAGGCATCTTGCTATCAAATACTTATTGATCTGAAAACTTTCTTTTAAGTTGTATCATTGGACTCCCCATCACCAGAAATAGATCAACCTCTTTCTCAACAAATTCCAACTCTAATATCTCTTCCAGATTGATCGGACTTTCCTCAATTTCTCTACAGAGAAAACTCTCTCTCATTCTCTCTCTCAAACCTCTCTGTGTGTTTATGTGTCTCTTTATCTCTGTCTTTGTCTCTGTTTCTCTCCCTCTCTCTCTTACACAATCAAACACACACACACACACACACACACACACACACTCAATTCATGAATTTTTTTCTCCTTTGCAGGTAATAATTCAATGTCACTTTCTCAGTCTTTCCCAATTATAATATTATTGCCTTCAGCCTTTACAAATGAAATAAAATATCTTCTTCAATTTCTCCTTTTAGATGTCTCTCCTTGAGATAAGCTATGTCCTACGTTTCTTCCCCCCAAAATCTTCTTTTACAGAACTTATTACACAATTGTTTCTAGTTCACCTCATATTAATTATTAAAGTTGGGGAGAGTAGATAAAAATATAATTCCCCAAAGATAACATAAGGATGACTAACATGCACATTAAAAGTGCTTATCATCACTGGTGGACTGGAGTGATAGCACAGTGGGTAGACCATTTGCCATTTACGTGGCCAACCCAGGTTCGATTTCTCCATCCCTCTCGGAGAGCCCAGCAAGCTACCGAGAGTATCCCGCCCACATGGCAAAGCCTGGCAAGCTACCCGTGGGGTATTCAATATGCCAAAAACAGTAACAAATCTCACAACGGAGACATTACTGGTGCCCACTCGAGCAAATTGATGAGCAACAGTGCTACAGACAGTGCTACTTCATCACCGGTTATTGAAAAAGTATAAATCAAAATGACAATGAGATCATTCCTCATGCCAGTGACTGTGATCGATATCAAAAAGCATAGAAGCAGTAAGTGCTGATGGGATGCAGTGAAGGGAACTCTCATCCGCTGCTGGTGGGATTTGGTCCAATCTCTTTTGGAATATTATTTGGAGACTTACAAACGAATCGAGAATCAGGTTTTCCATCTAGCCCTGCAGTTCCTCTCTTGGGCAATTCCTACCCCCAAAACACAAAAGCATTAATTCCAAAGGACTTTTGCACACATCTCTGTTCATTGCAGTGTTATTGACAACTAAAATCTGGAAACAGCACAACAGGCTAGAGCATAAAGAAACTGTGGAATGCTACCTAGCTATGAAGGGGGAAAAAAATTAACTCTTGAAGTTTGCTGCAACTTGGGTGCAGTTGGAGGGTATCATGCCAAGTGAAGTAACTCAGAAAGAAAATGACAAATACCAGATAATCTCACTCAGATGTGGAACATAAAGAAACAAAGCAAAAGATTGGACAATGCCCAGTGGAAATAAACCTTGAGGTATGGTCAGTAGAACGAAGATGCTAATGACGTGGACAGGGGAGGGACACAGGAAAGACCTTGGCACAGTGATGGAGGGTCTTTGCACTCCATTAGTGGACATAGCGCAGGCACTGCTGGTATAAAATAGTATATTATCCTATTATAAAATATGAATGAAAACAAAATTTAAATTAAAAATAGTGAGTCAGAATACAAAAAGAGCCCGGCAAGTTACCGAGAGTATGGAGCCCGCACGGCAGAGCCTGGCAAGCTATCTGTGCGTATTGGATATGCCAAAAACAGTAACAATAAGTCTCACAATGAGAGACGTTACTGGTGCCCGATCAAACAAATCGATGAGCAACGGGATGACAGTCTTAAAATTTATGGAGTAGGTCTATATAAGAAATGCTATTTAACCTTTGCCCTTATCCTTTCAGCTCCTTTTGCAGTGGATTAAGTGCATCATCTGCTTTAAACGTTTCATGATTTCTCTTTGTTTTGTAATGTCAACACAGAATGTCTTTTTCAACGTTTGTTTTCTAAAAAAATTATCAGTAATCAATCACTCAAAGTGTAGGTTAGGTACCGATTACGCCATAAAGTCTTTCTCTGTCTGTTTAGTCAGATTGATCTTTTCTGTCTTCACTTGCTGCTTTTACCACTTGTATTATGCTCTTATCTATTCTGACTTGAATTATAGGCTATAACTCATTGCTGAGCTCATTCGTCATTTATAATTCAAGGTCACATGTCTGACACTCAAAAGATATTTTGGAAAAAAAAAGACATTTATATTCATTTCTTCCTTAGTAGAATTTAGCACTAGGTTCAGCTTACTTTAAATATCATAAATATGTGCTAGTTGATTGATGAGCAACAAATATAAAAATGAAGTTAAATATAGTATAGATATTTTTTACTTCAGTATTTAAATACATTAATATTAGAATAAAAGTGTTTTGTTCAAAATGTTCCTATATAGTCAACACTGTAAAATAAACCTGAACAAAATTTATACTATGTACAAAAAATGACTAGGTATGAAATGTTCTTTTATAGAGAAAAGGAAGAAATGATGACAGCCTTCTAAACAGTCAGCTAATTTTCCACATCTGAGTAAGTTTGTAGTCTTTAATTATTTTTTTATTCTTGTTTTGGGGGCCATTCCCAGTAGTGTTCAAGGATCAGTGCTGGGTAACTTACAGGACTGTGTGTAGTCCAGGGGATGGGACCCAGGCCCACCACCAGGGAGACAAGCACTTCGACTACCATACTATTTCTCCAGCCCCCATTTGGATTCTTAAATCCAATACGGGCACAAGGGCACAAATAATTAGACAATTCAGTTATATTTATACACCTAAGCATATTTATTTCTGCAGATTAACTTTGCATTCTAAGTGTGAATGGTACACAATTTAGTTGTGTGTATGTATATGTTTAATTTTTTAATCACCATGAGATACACAGTTACAAAACTTTCATGATTGGGTTTCAGTCATACAGTGTTCCAACATCCATCTCTCCACCAGTGTACATTTCCCTCCACCGATATTCCCCATTTCCCTCCTGCCACCCCCACCTCACCCCCAGCCTCCACCTTTCTCCTTGGCAGACACTTTTCTTCTTTCTCTCTACTTTGGGAGAGATTATGGTTTGCAGTACAGATATTGAGAGGCCATCATGTTTGGTCCTTTACGCAGTTTCAACACACATGTCCCATCCAGAATGATCCCTCCAACCATCATTGTCATAGCAGTGCCTTCTCTATCCCAACTTCCCTCTCTCCAGCACTTGTGATACACAACTTAGTTTTTAAATGCTAATAAACAAACCTTGTATCAGTGGCTTACAAAGACTCAGTAACGGATCTAGCTCACGCCTTAATGGTTGGGCAGTGCTTCTGGTTGTGACTGGGTCTATTTATTCATGGGGCTACAATCAGCACCCAAGTCAACTGGAGATTGATTTAACAGGGTTTGTAACTGTGTGTCTCATGGTGATTCAATAAAATAAATAAAAAGAGAAAAGAAGAATAGCAGGGTATTGTCTCAGAAGATTCATTTCAGATTCCATTTCATCTTATATCTCCAGCAAATAAACTTAGTCTGATTCATAGGAAAAGTAGGTATGGATTAAAGAGGAAAACTAAAGTTTGCAAAATGTCCTAAGGCTTAGGACCGACCTAACATTTCAGTTTTGCTATAATTTATTGATGAAACCAAGCTACTAAACCAGCTCAGAGCCACAAAGGGAGTAGACGCTCCCTCTAGCAAAATGAACTGAAAACTCAGATTGCAAAAAGGTGTGAATATAGGGAGGCAAAAAGGCTTAGGGTCATTGGTATCAGTCCACCACAAGCAGTGAAAACTTTGATGGAATTTAGTGAACTATTAATATGGCATCATCTTCAACTTCAAGAAACTAAACCTAGTGAGGGACTGAAAGATTTGCCAGGCATAGTGTAATAAGTGATATAAATATTCCATCTGCTTCAGAAAATATTCAACTTTTATTATCATGGTATTCCCTTAATATCTCAAATTAATGTCATTTCACCTGAAAAACCTTGACAGGGAACAGTCTTTTGAGCTGTGTAACTTGGCAACTTAGCTATCCCCTGTGATAATTCTTTTTCATCTATATCCAAATATGGACTGGAGCGATAGCACAGCAGGTGGGCATTGCATGCTGCCAACCTGGGTTCGATTCCTCCGTCCTTCTTGAAGAGCCTGGCATGCTACTGAAAGTATCCAGCCCGCATTGCAGAGCCTGGCAAGCTACCCATGGCATATTCGATTTGCTAAAAACAGTAACAATGAGTCTCACAATGGAGACATTACTGGTGCCCGATCTAGCAAATTGATGAACAACAGGAGGACATAATATGGTAATTTGGGAGAAATGGTGGATTCAAAGACCCTAATTCTGATATCAGAAATTAATTGTTGAAGTGTTTTTTAAAATGAAAGCATAACATGTTCTTATTGATTTATAATACCTGGGATTATGAGAAATTTCACATTTGTGCCACTGCTAAGGAACAGATGAAAGAAAAGAGGATTTTGTTTGTCATTTGGTTGGTTGGTTGGTTGGTTTGGGGGCCACACCAGACTGTGCTCAGGGCCTACTCTTTGCTCTGTGCTCAGGAATCCTTCTGATGGACCATATGGGATGCCAGGGATCAAACCTAGGCTGGCTGGGTGTGAGGCAAGCACCCTGCCCATACCACCACTCCACCCCCAAAACAAAAGGTTTTAAACAGCACGCTACCCCCCCACACACTCACATTTTCTTGTTTTCCACAGTTTAATCATATTTAATCATATTTGTATAACAGAACTCGCCTGCCCAGAATTAAATGCCAAATGCTTTTGGAAGTAAATGCTATCATTTTATTGAGACTTGACGGGCACTTTGGAATACAGAGAAAAATATGCTGAATCTACACAATATGATTAATTTACTGGAGGTTGAGAGTGACTAAGAAAAAAATAGCCATGGTGATCTTCAGGCATCTATGTCGACTGAGCTCTAGCACCAGTTGAGCCCCTCAGTGAGTGGAAATGTAAAAAAGGATCACTATAAATTTAAATAACAAGGAACTCTTTCCGAAGAATTAATCAGATTAAAGCACAGAACATAAACTAAAAAACTATGGACAAAACGTAGCTTACAATGGTCATCATCGTAATTCCTTTTTGGTGAGGAACAGTTTATAAACTCTGGGGAGTGCGGTCTTTATAGAACTTATAAAAACTATGGATATTTTCACCAAAATGAAATATCATGAACTGCACAATTTAAATTTCTGTTGCCTCCTCAACCAATAAATGACTATTTGAAAACTCCCTCTAAGAAGATTAGCGAGATTAGATGTGCTAGCAATAATCTAAATTGAATCCCCTCCCAAAATGAGGACACACACAGTGAAATGTAGGTGACCCAACCCATTCAGCCCAGCAATTTCTTCTCCTCCTATAATTTTTTACAGCACTATAAATGCCTGTTCACATGATTCAATTTATTCATTCACTTCTTTTTTGTTAACATTTTATTTATTACATGATTTTTACTCAAAAATTTTGTTTAAATACACATGTGGATGTTAGCATCTGGTTCAGTTTTCCTGCTACCACATTCTCTTCACCTCTGATGAAAACATTTTTGGAAGCATCTTGAAGGGTTTCAGAGTGAAAAAGGGAGCCAGAAAGTGTAAAAAACTAAAGCCGTCCAAGGGGCGCGCACACTAGTGGGTTCTCCGGGCGGCTCTGTCTCACCACCTGCATTCGGTGCTCCTGAACCGCAGTGTGTGGACTGGATCAGGACGGCCGGTGGTCAAGGACAGGCGAAGGAAGAACGAGGACCAAGCTGGTTGCTGATTAGTTACCGTTTATTCAATCTTCCATCTTTTTCATCTCCCACACTCCCAGCTCCGGCCTCTCTCTGCATCAACTCCAGCATCTCCTCTAGTCTCTCATCCTCCTTGTCTCTCCCACCTTGCCCTCTAGGCTACACCCAGCCAGGTAGCAAAATCAACATAAGAAAGCCCTTCCTGAGGGCAGGGCATTCCAAAGCCCTTCCTGACTCTTAAGGTTTTTTTTCTTTCCTTAGTCCAAACACTTATTAACATCTTGCTACTAGTTATTTTTGGATGGACATAGCAAGAGATACATTGAGGCTTGCAAGGCAGCTCTCCTGGCAACATCTTGCCACAGACTCAGACCACAGCACTCAGGCCAGATTAATCATTCCTCACCCTAGCAGGGTCCAAATCTAGTTATCACTGTTTGGATCATGACAGCATTTGTCCAGGATCAAGCTCTTAACTTATAGTTAAGCATTAGGCACTTTGGCCAGGCCCATCTCGATGCCAGGGTAGCACACAACTCACCACTTGCCCTGGGTCCATCTCGTCCCTCGGCGGGACCCTGCTTTTGGGGGTTCTAGGAAGTAAGGGCAGCTGAGGCTTAGGTCGAGAGAACAGATGCCTGGGAGGAAAATATCATGTAGAGTCAAATGACTCCCAGGTTACAAAAGCATAGCATTTGCTAAGTCTTCCTGTGTCCATACAAAAAGGACATGGCTCTGAATAAACTATGCAAAGTACTCAAGGAGAAGAGAAAAACAGTATTTGCAAGTCAACAGAACACTAAGAAAGAAGTTACAAATAAACACAGAGGAGTGGGAGCACTGTAATGGGAGTAACCCAATAAACCTAAACTACCTGAGGTTATGTTATCCTACAAGAAAGCAGTCTAGTTTAGACTCATAATTTAATAAGAATTCTAAGGTTAGTATCAGTAGGATTTAACTCTAGAAAAATTCAATGCTTTAACATAATGAATCCCTTCAATTTATAATTGTATAAATGAAACAACTACTTTTTATATTCATGGTTTGGATTCTAACCAAAGCACTACATTATAATAATTTTAAGTTGTACCACATGATCAAAACAGCCTTGAAAAAATAATATAGCTAATTAAAGTCTGCCCCCTCTGCTGCAAACGATTCTCTGTTTTTCTTACAAAACCAACAATACCTTCGTATGTTGATGGAATTCACATGAAGCAAATATTGATAAGCAGGGGTCATTAAACAGGCAACCGGGACAGTGAGAATACAGTTTCAATTGTGCTGAAGACATGGTGGGTAGTGGGTGAGGGGATAGTTCAGTTCAATATTTTCTAAAGCAACTCACACGTGGGAGCCTTAATGACTGAATCAATGTGTTGGAGAACGAATATTCAGTTTTTAAATTATTGCTTTATCCAACGTATTTGCAATGCTTTTCCTTTTCTGTATATAAACTACCCCGGTGACATATCACAATGATTTAGTCAGGAACAAAGAATGTTCAAATCCCTCCCTTGTGAATTTCAATGTAAGAAATAATGAAAACACAGTTATTTTTGTTTGCATAGCTTTTTCATGTTCTGTTGAGTGATCTATAAGGGAGAGTTACTATATTTATTTCTTTTTTTCTTTTATAAAAGAAATTGCTCATCTATAATTACAGTTATATAGTAAAAGATTTTCTTATTGAATTTTCTTTTTTGACAGAATTGATTTCTTTATTGACTCTAGAAGTGAAAACTAGTAAGTAGCATCTGGCATAAAAGGAATATTTGGCCATATGTTTATATCATTTGCTATAATCTGAACTCAACTGGAATACTAATTGCTTTTGGCTTCTTCTACAGATGTAAGGGCACATTTACCAAAGGAAACATCAGTGACTATTCCAAATAGGTATATAAATCTATTCCAAGAGTTACTTGAATCTTTAACTGAAACAAATTTTGCAAAGAATAAAGAAAGTAAGAAGCATGTGCTCCGAATAGCTTGCAACATTCTGGCTTAAAAGGAATTAGCATGTAGTATAAGGAAATAGATACTATGCCATTCCTGCCTGTTTTTGTCATGTGTCTTAGAAGTTAAAACCAAGAATGACTATGTTTAGGGCAATCGTTGGTTAGAAAACAACTCACAGAGTCCAGATAACTATTCGTTTCCAGACAGAATTGGAGTGAATGCCAAATTCTCTTTGATGGTGAAACTGGCTTGGAGATGGCAGCTGTTTCCGTCTACCTCTATGATCACTATGAGAAAAATAAAGGGCATTACCTGTGCAATGCAAACTTTATAACATTATTGTAATGTCTAAGGAATGTGTTCAACCTGATGAATGTCAACTCCTCCACCAATTTAAAGTGACTTTTCTATGCTTGTGTTTCTGGAACTGTTCACTATTTTGTGAGATTGGTGATGATAAGCCCTTTTGTAATCATGTGAATTCTTTCCTGCATTTTGACAGGAAAGCTTTGAGTTACTTGAGGTGATGAGGGTAATGATTTACCAGTGACTTTCAGTGTCTATTTTTAAGAAAGTGGCATCATCCCTACGTGATGCAGGCATGGGAAAGGTACAGATAACTGAGGATTATGAAAGAAGAGGTCTCTAATAAATTATAGAGTAGACCATGATGCATTGTATTTTTGACTATGTATTATCAGTATGGGTGATGTTTCTTTGTCTATGAACTGTAATAGGTTCTTGTGTAATTCAGAGGCACTTCAACCTGCAATGCAATGTGTCTTTCTCAGAAAGACAGTTATTAGCAAATATTAAAAGCCTCATCTATTATTTTGACACAAAGCGCTGTAGCACATGAATGTTGGTACAAAAGTCTGCCTTATTGGAAATATTACTGCCATTTATTAGCAGCCACATTTCTGCTTAAGTATACATCATTTTCTTTTAAAAAATAAAAATTATAGTGAAAATTTAGGGGAAGGAAAAGTTTCATGAAAGAAAATCAGAGGAAATGTGTTTTATTGCACCAGATAATAATACATAGTTTGTGTTTTCTGAGTGATATTGAGAGATTTCTAAAGCCACCAATAACTGTTTTGGTTTAGTTAAATGAAACTGTGAAATGGGCAGGCGCATAACATTTATTCTATGCTACTAAAATCATGAAAAACTATCAAAAAGCAGAAATAATTTCCAAGGAAAAGGAGTACTTTGAAAGCATTACAAACCTACAGCCCTTTCCAAAGCATCCCTCTGGTTGGAAGGTTCTAGTGTCCTGAGAGTTGACAGACCTCAGAGGCCATGATTTTTCCAACACCAAATAACACAAAACTCACAGAAATAACTTTTGTCTCCCAGAAGCTTAGAAACCATCGTGTCTTCCACTATTGCACTGAAGCAATGCTGGGTGCACCTGGAGCAAGAAAATTAAACCTTCATTAAAAATTCAGAACATACAAGATTGCACTACTTAGTCTCTCTTCTTTGATTAGGCCCCCATAAAATAAAAATTATCATAGGATGGGGTTTCTTATCTCTGTGTCCATGCATCTTTTGAAAGTCCATGATTTCCAATATTGCAAAAATATGATATTATGAGTGGCCTACATTTATGAGACCCATGTGTTAGTGAAGTTAGCTTCATGTGTAAAAGATATTTTTTGAAAAGGAAGTTATTTTTAAAATATAGATTGTTGGGGCAATAAATGAGAGAGAACCAGCTCCAAAAATATTTTCCTACCATATGGTCATTCTAGGTTATTTAACCACCAATAAAAAAATATCAAATGATTGTCAAAGTAAGTACAGATGCTAAGGGTTTATGGTTTTGCCTTTCTATGTTTACACCAATTTATTTTCATCTGTATCATCTTTCGTCCCATTGCTCATCGATTTGCTCGAGGGGGCACCAGTAACATCTCCATTTGTCCCTGTCAAGTGCTAGTGTAGCCCAATGGCATCTGCTCACTCCAGGAACATGAAGAGCATCAAACCATTCATTCAGGGTCTTGACAAAAAAATTCCAACCATCTTGTAGGTGAGCGGCCAGGCATTCTTTTGACATCCAGTTGGTAATGGCTCTAGTCCAGCGATCATCTCCAAATTGCATTACATGTCCAGCTGATCTGATTTTTGATGCCTTGGCAAACAAGGCAGGGTCCCTAATCCTCGATTGTCCATGGAGGTTGGCTGTCAGGATTCCTACTCTCACTTGAGTGAAACATGATACTCCAAGCAAAGCTCTTTTGATTCCTCTTTGGGAGACCTAAATAGTGTTCTCATCCTGTTTTCATAGGACCCAGGTCTCTGAGGCATAATGTTAGTTCAGGAAGAACTGTGGAGTCGAAATGATGTTCCTGGAGCCAGAGGCTCTTCATCCTCTTAACAACTTCTTCAACGTTCTTGAAGGTGTTCCACACTGTTCTCTTCCTCCTGCACAGCTCAGGTGCCAGGTCATTTGTCATGTTGAATTCTCAACCCAGGTACACATAACTGCTTCCCACACTCATGGTTGAAGTCAGTCAACTTTTGTTCCGCTTGGCTAAAGTTCGGTGTTATTAGAACAATGTCATCAGCAAAGCAGAGGTTGTGTAGTTGCCAACCATCTATCTTCACTCCCATTCCTTCCCATTCCAGTCGTTGCATGATGTTCTCGAGGATGGCACTGAAGAGTTTCGGGGAAATGGAATCACCCTGCCAAACCCCTCTCTTTATATCGATAGTCACTTCCTTGTAGAATGGTGAGATCCTGGTGGTGAATCTGTAACACAGCTTGTATCCTGATGTATTGAGTTTGAATGCCCTGTTTGGTGAAGGCTTCGATGACCACTTCAGTCTCAACAGAATCAAAGGCCTTCTTTTTGTCAGCGAGCAGACCAATTTATTTTAAATATTAAATCTCATTTTGGCCTCTATATTATTAGACCTGTAACATTTGATTAATATTCTTCATAATTGCTGTGAATCTAGGCCAGGAAAGGGGATGGGATGTGGGGGGAAGGAAAATGAAGAGAAAAAAAAAAGAAAAGATTGTATCGATGACTTACTGTCACAGGACTAAAAGCTATCCGTTATTTCAAGGGACTTTAAACCAAAGACTGTAAATTAGAAAAGAGGATTGGTCTGCACAGACATTCTGCTGAGATCCCCAAAATGATGGTAGGTTCTAGAGAAACGGTTAAAAAGCATAACACAAATCCAGTCACGACTATCTTACTTAATGATTTTCTAGGCTGAAAAACTTTTGAGTCACACAACTCTGTTCAAAGATCATACAAATTTAGAACTATCTTTGAAAAGAAACTTACACTGTCATAACAGAGTAATTTGAATAATAGTTATTGTATCAAATTACTGAAGTCCCAATATTAGAATAAAGTTATCTTCATTCATGAACCCAATCTGGCAAATATGATTAAAGTTATATTCGAATGTTGAGCTCGCCAATTAAACATCTCCCAGTTGCTGCATTTCTCAATTCACAGGAAGCCTGCACTCTATTTTCACTTTAAGGTTTGCCAGTACAAACGTGTGTGGGTTCTTCTGGGAATCCTGCTGGTTCCATATGCCCTGAAGCTTAAGAAAGTCCCATCTAAACCCACTAAATGATCAGCCAGTAACATTTCACTGGCAGAAACAACAGATTTCAAAAACAGGGAAAATAGTATTGAATCTTCTAGTCACCTGGGGGGAAATTCCTTCTATAGGAAAGTATAAACGGTATGTTCTATGGCTCACTGTGAAGATTTCTAAATTAAAGCAATCAGATCTTTGGTCTTTCCCTACTACTGAATTACTCAGGTTTATACCCTATCCACAAACTTAAAGGAGTATGCAATACCATATGTATTAAAGGCATGGAAGAATCAACGCCAAAATCCAAAGACCCACCAAACTCCTTAGCCAACTTTAGTTTAGTCTTTCTGAATTTGTCACTATTTTAGGCCATTTAACATTGCCTGCAATTTTTATTTAGTTACCTCAAATTTTCTTTTCTTTTCCTTCTTATCATTTTCCTGTTGACATCAACAGAATATTTTCTTTCACCTATAGAATATTTTCTTTCATTAGGAAATAAAGCCACGTTTATTATGCATTAACAAGCTTTTTCTCAGGCACAAAATGTTTCTTAGCAGCTGTATGCTTTCCTGTGTAAGGCACTGAATTTGATTCCCCAGCACTAAAAGAGAAAAGAAAGAAAAGTCTTGTCTTATCTATTATGAGAATGCTACCTCCAGTGCTTATCTAGAATTCTATTTTTTGATCTCTTCATCATGATATAACCACTGTGTCAGACATTATTATAAAAATAGTTAAGAACAGGACTGTCACTTTGTAAATGGAACTTTCAGACCAATATGATTTCTAAGTCTTCAGTGAAGAAGTAAGCAGCAGGAAAAGTTACTTGGACTTTCACTGCGATCAGATGCAAACTCTCAGAAGAAGTTTTCTAATGTGGTATCAAACATGAATTTTCACTAATAATAAATAACTAGTTTCGCAGATTCCTAGAGTTGCTCTATTCTTTGGTGTTTGAACATGTGATGTAGGAATTTCACCCAACCACAAATGACACAGAGGAGAAAAACACATCAGCAAGATGATTTTTAATGCCAGTCTTCACAAATAAGGTTAGGAAAATGCTATTTTAAATTTCAAAAGGAGTATTACTTCTTTTTCTTACCATCCAAATATATATACATATATATCATTTTAGACAGTTTTTCAATAGAGCAGTAAGGATTTGATGTCTTTTTCCACTTGATGGCTTCATAGATTAACTGCCTGTCCCAAATGTCTTGTTGAAAAGGTTAATATAACTTGCTCCATCTTCACATCCATACATGGGGTTTTTGCACCTGTCTCATTCCATATCTAAGAAAGGAATCACACTTTTGATTTCTGTAATTCAATAACTTCTAATAGATAGGCTTCTCCTTCTTCCTGCTGAGACAATTTTTGGTGATTGCTAAGATTTAGTCACATACACCATAAGAAACTGAATGGTACAATATTGCAGTCAAGGAACAGTGTGAAATTTAAAATCTATACCATGAGAGATGATACAAAAATTGAGTCTAAGATTAACTACTTTTTTTTTTTTGCATCCTCGGCATATATCCCCCTCTCAAGTTTAGGCATCAATTTCCTTTCATCTCTCATCCAACCCTATCATCCTACATTTCACATACCTATCTACATCCACTTCATCAATATTCCTAAGTATATATTCATATTAGAATAGAAGGCCATAGATCATATTGCTATTTGGTATACATTTAAATTTATTTTACATTATTATTACAAGTTAAGATCCATACAAAGGCTTGAATGAGACTTGTCACTTTTCTGACATATCAAATACTCCACAGGTAGCCGTGCAGGCGAGATACTCTCGGTAGCTTGCCGGGCTCTCCAAGAGGGATGGAAGAATCAAACCCGGGTTGGCCGCATGCAAGACCCTATCCGCTGTGCTATTGCTCCAGCCCATAGACGTAACTTTCTTGATCAATTTTCTTTTCTTCCCCCTTCAATTTTTCTTCCAAAACCTCTCAAATGTATGCTTTCATCTGAACAAGTGAACATTTGACCCTGCTTCACTATAGAAGTCTTGGGATTTTTCTCTCTTTTGATATCCTTACATGACCTTTTGTTGTTATTATTATTATTATTATTATTATTATTATTATTATTATTATTATTACTATTATTATTGCCACAATCTCCAGTTCTTAGGGCTTACAGCTGACTCTGTGCTCAGGGATCACTTCTGGAAGCACTTGGGGAACTTTAAGGGTGCAAATGATCTGAGCCGGGTTTGCCAAATGCAAGGCAAATGCTTTGCGCACTGTATTGTTCCTCCAGCCCCTTGACTTCCTTTTTGTGCAAGGCTGGTGCTGGATGGTCAGCAGATGATTAAACCCAGACCTGATACATGCAATCCTGACAAACACAAGTTCTGCTGAACTTTATCCCCAAAACCCAAGTCAGTTTTTAGGAAATTTGGAGGTAGAATTATGGCACTTTTTTTTTTCAGTTTTTTGCATGCTTTAAAACATATTTCAATTATTCTTACTAGAGAACCCCAAATTACTTTCATGAATATTGTAACAACTGTTCTATTGCTTTTTACTTCCAATTTGAGTGTAAAATATCCTGTTGCATTAGGATCCTTTGTGTATGAAACATCTTCCTCCTAAGAAGCTTAAAGATCTTTATTTTTTAATCTGTAAGGTACCATAATTTCATGACAATGTGATTTAATGTTGACTTTTTCTATTATTGTGAAAAACTTGTCATTTTGGAATGATGTTCCCTAGTTCTGGAAGATTTTCATTGTATTATCTTCTCATAAGTTCCTTTGTTCTGTTTTTATTGTTATTTCATTTAGCAGCACTTTAAACCTCTCTTTGAAAAAAAATTTAAGTCTCCTCTGAATTAGAAATAGTTTTTTGAATTTATCATTCAACTATTTTAAGACAACATAATCTATTGTTTGGTGTTCAAGATCTCTTCTTTTGATACCTGAATATATTTATTTCACATAATTTTTACTTCATTAGTTAAATAGCTATGTTTCATTACACATTTGATATTTCTTAAAATTTTCTAAATTTCTCCTAAATTTTTTAATTCCTTGCATTTATTCTGCTTCTTTTTTTCCTCTAGGCAGAAAACATTCCATAAAAACCTTATTTATGTTAGCCATTGATTAATTTTTAATTTGAAAATCAGCAAGTAGACACAAAGAGTAAAGTGAGAAACATCCCTGAAGCGACCAGATTGCTGATTTCCCCTTTAAAGAGAAACCCAAAGTACAATATCCGAATTTTATTCTCCACAGTGTGTCAGTTCTCTAGGATAAAATATTCATTTTTCTGGCAGATAATATCATATGTCTAATGGTAATAATCTTGTAAGCACACATATAACTGCCCCTAACATTGCTAAGTCTTCTAACTTCCCCAAAGTTACACAAAGGAAATAGTAGGAATTCTCGTTAATATATTCTTCCAAACCCATATCTGTTGATTTTTCGGCTCCTTGCTTACTTCTTTTATTTTCAATTTTTATATGACATCTTTGATTTCTGTTGGTTTTGTTTGCAAGCCACACCTGATGGCACTCAGAGCTTATTCCTGGCACTCAAGGATTACTCCTAGTGAGCTCAGGAGACCATGAGGGGTGTCCAGAATCAAACACAGGCCAGCCATATGCAAGGCAAGTGCCTTACCCACTGTAATATTGCGCTGGCCCTATTATATTACTTCTTATTCTCTTGGTTATATTAGACTTGTTGCATTTCACCTGTCTACTGTTGTTTAATTAAGCTCGTATGATCAGTTGACCATACACAACTATTCCCAATATTTGAACAATTTTTAACAGGAAGCCCTATCTTTCAGATTAAAAGAGAAGAAGGATAATGAGAATTGGTTTTACTTTAAAAGAAACTTAACTAATGCAATTTAGGGACTCGTATGTGCCTCGATAAATTAAAAAAACAAACAAACTAAAGAAACAAACAAAGCTAATTAATGATAATTTTGTGTGAAATAGAAACGTTCCTGACTCATTATAACACTTTCTAGATTAAGATAACGTAGCAAGTTGACATGTGATAGAAATACAAGGATGAGCAAAAGCAAATGATTTTAAGACCTAAGAGAAAGCTCAGCAGCATGTGTGCAAGCTTGGATTGTAGGGCCCCAGTACTACATGGTCTTCCAAGCACTGCCAGTGATACCTGAGAAGGGAGAAGAGAGTAGCCCCTGGACATACATGGGCCTGACCCCAACATAGAGTTTTAGCAATGCCATTGTAGAAAGTGTAATGATTTTTATGGTATATTCATAAAAATGAAAAACTAGTTATTAGATTTTATAACAAAAACATGTTATTTTTTTTTAAAGTAAACCCAGCTAGTTTATTATCTCAGAAACTCTCTGATTTCTTTTTTTTTTTATAGTTTTCATATTTTATTTTATTTTTTTTATTTTTTTTTATAATTTATTTATTTTTAATTAGAGAATCACCGTGAGGGTACAGTTACAGATTTATACACTTTTGTGCTTATACTTCCCTCATACAAAGTTCGGGAACCCATCCCTTCACCAGTGCCCATTCTCCACCACCCGTAAACCCGGCGTCCCTCCCACCCTCCCCACTCCCATCTCCCCCCCACCCCACCCTGCCACTGTGGCAAGGCATTCCCTTCTGTTCTCTCTCTCTAATTAGCTGTTGTGGTTTGCAATAAAGGTGTTCAGTGGCCTCTGTGCTCAGTCTCTAGCCCTCATTCAGCCCGCAACTCCCTTCCCCCACATGGCCTTCAACTACAATGTAGTTGGTGATCGCTTCTCTGAGTTGCCCTTTCCCCGGAACGTGAGGCCAGCCGCGAAGCCATGGGGTCAACCTCCTGGTACTTATTTCTACGGTTCTTGGGTATTAGTCTCCCACTCTGATATTCTATATACCATAGATGAGTGCAGTCTTTCTATGTCTGTCTCTCTCTTTCTGACTCATTTCACTCAGCATGAAACTTTTCATGCCCATCCACTTAACTACAAAATTCTTGACTTCCTTTTTTCTAACAGCTGCATAGTATTCCATTGTATAGATGTACCAAAGTTTCCTCAACCAGTCATCCGTTTTGGGGCATTCGGGTTTTTTCCAGATTCTGGCTATTGTAAACAGTGCTGCGATGAACATACATGTGCAGATGTTGTTTCGATTGTACTTTTTTGCCTCTCTGGGATATATTCCCAGCAGTGGTATTGCTGGGTCAAATGGGAGCTCAACCTCTAGTTTTCTGAGAATCGTCCATACTGTTTTCCAAAAGGGCTGAACTAGCCGGCATTCCCACCAGCAGTGTAGAAGGGTCCCTTCACGACTCAAGACCTTAGAAAAGGACCAGAAAAAGGACTCCAATCCAGACCGAAGGAAAGAAATAATAAAAATTAGAGCAGAAATTAATGACATCGAAACCAAAAATACAATCCGAAAGATCAATGAAACAAAGAGTTGGTTCTTTGAGAAAATAAATAAGATTGATAAACCGCTAGCAAGACTCACAAAGAAAGAAAGAGAGAAAACTCTAATAAATCGAATCAGAAATGAAAAGGGGGACATCATAACAGAAACCAGTGAGATTCAAAAGATCATTAGAGACTACTTTGAAGGTCTTTACGCCACAAAAAAGGAGAACCTAAAAGAAATGGATGGATTCCTTGATTCCTACAATCTCCCAACACTGAAGAAAGAAGACCTAGAATACCTGAATAGACCCATCAATGTTAAGGAAATTGAAACTGTAATCAAAAACCTCCCCAAAAACAAAAGCCCAGGCCCAGATGGTTTCACTGGCGAATTCTTCCAAACATTTAAAGAAGACCTATTGCCTGTTTTCCTCAAACTTTTCCAGGAAATTGAAAAAACATGTTATTGAGAGCAATAGCTTTAAACACTTTTTTCAAAAATAATATTAATAAAATTAAAATGCAAACCTGTAGTGAGAAAAATATTTGCAGAATATATATGATTGAATAATTGTATGGAAAATACCATAATAACTATTGCAATTCAATCAGAAAATCAATAGCTCTGTTAAAAGTGAGTGAAGGGGGAAAAGGCAGCTCAGATAGATAAGGGACCACCAAGTAAAGGGTGCTTGGAGGGCCCGCTCAGGATGGGAGTTGCATCCTGAAAAGAGACCGAACAGGATGGCCACTCTATACCTCTATTGCAAACCACAACACCCAAAATGAGAGAGAGAGAGAGAGAGAGAGAGAGCAAAAGAGTATGCCCTGCCACAGAAGTGGGGCGGGGTGGGGGAATGAGGTAGGGATGGGGGGAGGCACACTGGGATCATTGGTGATGGAGAATGGGTACTTGAACATTGTATGATTGAAACGTAACCACGAAACTTTATAAGTCTGTACCTCACGGGGATCCATTACAAAAACTAAATTAATTAATTTTAAAAAATAAGTAAATAAACTAGATCTTTTACAATAAAAAAAGCAAAAAAGCACTACAGACTGTTTATGTGGACCCAAATAAATTTTAGGTAGTTTTACATATATAGTAATGGCATTAATGAGTAGAGGTAAAATTTATATGTTGTAACAACATAACATTGTATCTAAAGTATCAAAAATTAAATAAATTATTTTTATTTACTTTTGGGCTGGAGAGATAGCAAAGCAGTTGGGCTTTCGCCTTTCACGTGGCCAACTGGTGTTCGATTCCTCCTCCCCTCTCGGAGAGCCCGGCAAGCTACCGAGAGTATGGAGCCCGCACAGCAGAGCCTGGCAAGCTACCTGTGCATATTGGATATGCTAAAACAGTAACAATAAGTCTCTCAATGAGAGATGTTACTGGTGCCCACTCGAACAAATCAATGAGCAACGGGATGACAGTGACAGTGTCACAGTGTATTTACTTTTAAAAAAATTTAAAACAAAAGTGAGAGAATATGTTAAGACTGTAGACTGTTTACTAAAAGATATATATAAATGACATGTGTACACATATACACAAAAGACAAACACAGGTATGAAAATATCTAATACAATAGTAAAATTAAATTTAAACATCAATAGTTCATCACTATATATTTATTAAAATAAACAAATTAAAGAAACTGATAATTCCAAGTGGTGACAAAGAAACAAAGCAATTTAATTCCCATTAACTACTGATTGGTGGTGGTGGTGGTGGTTACCAGAGAGTCTCTTGCCTGCACGCCTGGCTGTCTTCCCCAGGGCGCCTCTGAGGGGATGGGCTCCAGCTTCCCTCCCCGCCCCGAGCAGAGCTCCCGGCGGCCTAAGGCCTCTGGAACCTACACAGCCATGCTCAAGGCCCCTCTTTCCTCTGGCCCTGAAAGAGCCTCCAATCCGTCATCTTTGGGAAGTCCGAGTAGAGAGAGGCTTCTAAAATCTCAGGGATAGGACGAATGGAGAGGTTGCTGAGACCACTCGAGAAATTCGACAATCATGATGATGATGATGATGATGATGATGATGATGATGATGATGATGATGATGAACTACTGATTGAAATGAAAAATGGTACAGGTTTTGAGAAGTAGCTCGCAGTTTCTTACAGTTGCAAAGATAATCATTATAAGAACTCACAATTCTAAGACTCAATTGTTTATGGACTCAAAGAAAAAAAGAACTCACAATTCTGCTCCTAAGTATTTACCCAGAATAAATTAAACTATATGTCCACAAAATGATTTGTAATTTAACATTCATAGGAGGTTTACTACTAAAAGGTGAAAACTAGAAACAATTCAAACTTCCTACAATCGGTGAAAGAAACTCAAACTATGGTCTACTTGTACGATAAAATACTGCTCATTGGTTGTAAAAACACTACTCATAATGCACGATAATCAATTAAATCAAAATTAATGTACAAAATGAAAATCATTAGACACAAAGACATCTTATAAGATCCCTCTACCTGAAACTTTTCAAAAGCTTCTTATAATGACAGAAGGTCAGTGGTTGCAAGAAGCTGCTGAAAGAAAAATTGATTCCACAGAAGTACAAGATAATTCAAGGACTGAATGAATAAAATAATGGTTACATCATGCATAAGGTAGTGGTTACATATCTGATTTATCACTTTGTCTTATAATATGCCCTGGGAAAAACATTCCCAGTAATGTAGATTTAGGAATAGACTAGTAAGAAATGGGTGTCTTTATCAGGCTATTTAATACAATAAATTTATTTATAAGAACAAAATGTATTCAGATTTGAAGAATTTAAGGATCAACTAGGGAATGATGATTACGACAAATAATAATAAAATCTTAAGTTACTGGAAATACTGTTTTAAAGGAGAGAGAAGAGAGAGGGAAATGGGGGGGGGTACTATCAGATATTAGGAGCAGGGTGAACCCAGTGAAGCCAGAATATGGGCAGGCTTATGAGAACATCAGAGAAGATGCAGCTTCCTTAAGAGATCTAGACCTGCTGAAGAGAATACTGACCTCCAGGAAAAGACGATGAAAAGAAATAATGCATAACTTTCCTTTTAGCTCACATTTTTGCTCCTGACTAAACCCAGTGAAAACCATTTGGTAAAAGCATCAAAACAAGAGTTTACAAGAGTGTCACCTTGGGGTATGTAGCAGAGTAGGGGAAGGTTCAAATACACAGAGAAAAGAATGCAAAACTATGGCAACAACCATAATCACATTTTAGAATTACTGGAATTTCTTAGCCCCTTTCTTTTACTTTGCTGTCTTTCAAAAATAAACACGGCTTTTCAAATAAACCATGAAGAAAATGACAAAATTGATCAAATAAGCTTGAAGCATTATCTGTATATTGATGGAATCAAAAGGATTGACCAAAGATTGCAAGGTTGTCTTGCAAATTTTACTTTTCCACTTAAAATTTACAAGGAAGATGAAACTGCTCGGTTCAATTTAAACATGACTCTAGTCAATGAAGGCATTAAATCTCCTGTCATCCCTCCTAAATTATGTTATAGGCAATGTTGTTTTAGAACGTTCCAGTAGAGCTTGGCATGTACTGCTTTCCCATCTACCCAGCTGGAAAATCCACCATTCCTGAAGAGAGAGAGAAAAAAAATAGCTGCAAGCACATGGGCAATTCACCCGTGGCCAGATGTCTTTCACGGTTTAACCAAGGATGCCAGGCAAAGACAATGAACTGGGAGCCAACTCAGCCTCATGAAATGTATCTGGATGGTATTTTGCATAGATTTATGAACAATCTTCCCAATATCAAAAGCAATGGTAATTGCCTGCACATAAAACTCATGTTAAATGGGTATTATTTTAAAATATCAAGGTAATAGCTAAAACACAATCCCGGGAAGAGAACCAGGAGATGCACACACATCTATAAAGAAAAGCTATATTTATACAATAGACGCATCAATGTATATATCTGTGTCTGCACATATATGGAGAGAAAAATATATGCATGTATCTACACATGTGTATGTGCATATAAAGAGAGATTTTTTGTAAGTAATTGATTTACATGTTTGTGTAAGCTGCTATCCCAACTTCCCAACTTCTGTGAGAGGAAACATGGAAAGAACACAAGGAGAGTAAGCTCATGGGCACAGGCTGAGGCTTCTGATACAGGCAACTGGCAGAGCTGACCCAGCATGGAGAAAGCAATTATAGATCCAGTCACCTTGGCAATCCCCTTGCCCTGAAGAGTTTGCTTCTTTTTAAGAGCTAACCTGATTAGGTTTGGCCTACCAAGGATGATCTCCATAATTTAAGGGCAAGGCATCAGGAACTCACAACTACACTACAAAATCTTTGGACCCACACACATCTAGATAAGTGTTTGATTGGTTTGATGAGATGTGGATAAGCTATCAGATGGCTGCTGCCCTCTCCTGACACCACCGTCAGCCTCGCTACAATAGCACATTCCAAAACGCTTACATCCAGAGCCTGTATATTTAGAAATAGAGGCATGTGCGATGGTCTATTCGTATATATTACCATTAGTTTAAGAGTCAAGGTAGTGGGGCTGGAGCAATAGTACAGCAGGTAGTGTGTTTGCCTTACATGTGGTCAACCCAGGTTTGATCCCCAGCATCCCATACGGTCCTCCAAGTACTGCCAGGAGTAATTCGTGAGTGCAGGCCCAGGACTAACCCCTGTACATCGCCGGGTATAACCCAAAAAGCCATAGAAAAAAAAAAGAATCAAGGTATCACTACCATCATAAAATAGTTTCCTAATTGGAATTGTCATTAGTAATTATTAGATGATTAAAAATATTGAATTAATAGATGTTACTTCCTTTTCTACATGCCAAAAACATTTAAAAAATGCTATATTCACTTTAAAATCTATTAGATTTTTGAAAGAAAAATATAAATCCAAACTGATGTGAAAGGTATTGATGGCATAAGAAATGACATCATGACAGCCACAAAATGATGTATCAGGCTTTCCTATCTTGTTTCATTACTTCCACTTTATACCGCCTACAGGAGGAAGTGTAGTATGTGTGGGCTTTAACTAACCTGAGCTGCACCATGCCATGAAGTTGGCTTTTTTGGCCATTTGAAAAATTTCTTTTCATAACAAGAAGTCTTTCCTTACACAAAGAGTTAGATGCCCCTAAACTTTTTCTGTTACTTTCATAAAACATCTTTGCAAATACCTATTTTGTATCTCAATCTCCTCTGTTATGAACTCCTTCTCAATGGAAATGATTTTGCTCACAAGATATCCAAAGTCAAGTTCCTGGAACATAGAAGGAACTCAGTGACTGAGGAAGATCATGCACAAAGAGTGAACTGTCAAACTCCCTCAAGAACCTTAACATCTTTCAATTAATTTATTTCTGAGTAAACCTTTTCACCTCCATTCCACCCATAATTCTAAAGGAGGGGACAAAAATAAAATTCAATTGTCAGTGGATATGTTATTATCCTGTAATATATCGGCTATTTTATCAAGGATTATGTATAAACCTGGGATTTTTTTTCATTTATTAAATTAAGAAGTTCTCATCTTGATGAGCTCTGCAGACTGTGTGGAGAAACTCAGTATTGATTAATGGAGGCATTTAAGTCTGGAAGAACGTGGTCAAATAAATAAACTCCAGGAAAGACTCAATGAGTAGCCTCATCTATCAAGGACAATCTCTTGAGAACACAAGGCTAGATTATGAGAGGTTTCATGCTTGTCTTCCTGTCATATACTCAATTTTCTCTCAGGAGAGTAAATGAAAGAAAAAAAAACCCTGGGATAGAAAAACAACCTATAATCTATTTCAGTCTTCTTACTGAAAAGCACTGGCTCGTGAGCTTCATTCTGCGAACAGACTAATGCCAGCAGAAAGCTAAGGAGCTGCCACATTCAATGTTCAAGTTCACTGCATTTTCACCAAGAAAAATGTTGAGACTCACCAATTTAATGTTTTATTAGAATCCCCAGATAGGTTAGCTTCTTATGATCTAGTTAGGAAAGCTCAAGTTCCCAGTCACTATTTTAAAATAAGCTACATTGCTGTAAATGAATTCCTCTGCCCCTTGAGTAAGTTTGGGGCATCATAGAGATGCATAAGTAATGCAAGCTGCTGAGACCACGGGAGGAATATTTTAAGAAATAGACATTATACAATTTTATATTTGAGGGGTCAAAAATATAAAAAATATTGAGGGGTTGGACTGAAGCGATAGCACAGCGGGTAGGGGTTTGCCTTGCATGCGGCTGACCCGGTTTGATTTCCCCATCCCTCTCGGAGAGCCTGGCAAGCTACTGAGAGTACCCAATATTTGTCATGTATTCGATATGCCAAAAACAGTAACAACAAGTCTCACAATGGAGACATTACTGGTGCCCGTTCTAACAAATCGATGAACAACAGACGACAGTGCTACAGTGCATATCTGAGGGGTCAAACTGCCCACTTCTGCTAACTGTTATGAAGGAGAAGCTTATTTCTCTTCTGGACTTTAAGGCTAAGCTCCTCTAGACTCCTCTTCCCTACTTTATGCTGGTCCTGATTTAAATCTCAATTATTGAAGATGGAACATTGAAAAGACAGAACTAAAACAGAAATGAGAACCGTTTCTAATATAGCCTCCTACACATTGGAAAGCCACAATAAAACCTTAGTGGAGCCTAGAGTCACCATCCAGAGCAGTGTTTCTGGAAGGGCCCAGAATTCAAACAACCTAAAGGGTAGTTCAATCCATTTAACACTGAAAACAAGAAATATAATGTTCATCTCTTTCTGCCCTAAATTAGCATAAACCCTACAACAATGAGGGTTTTTTTTGGTTTTCTAAATTTTATTTTATAAAGTTGTTCATAATAATTGATTATATTCCATATTCCCACACCAATCCCACAACCATTACACCTTCCCACCACCATATTTTGAATTATTCCGTCCAGATCCCCAAAGCCTTCCCCCAAAGCAGAACAGAATAAATTATTTTGTATTCCTTGTTATGAATAATCCACTAAAGATGCTACCCAAAATAGTTTCCTTAGAGGAAAGTGTGTGAGATTATTTATCACCCTGGAGCCATTAAGCCCTTGTGTAGAGGACGAGATGCATCAGGAATTCTAAAATTTTAAGTACGGTGGCATAACTAGAATTAAATTTTTTAACGTTGGGGTCTGGAGGCATCTCTGAAGCGTATTACTCTCTTCCTCTTCTAAGGTTTATTTTTGAGTCTCTGGATCATGGCAGTTCATGAACTGAAATGGCTTCAGAGGCAGTTCATGAGTGTGACTGCCAGGCTACCAGAAGCACAGGGAGATGGGGAGAGGTCACCCATTCCTAACTCCATGTGAGCCTGGAGATTTCAGTCATGAGTCTGGCATACCTGGGTTCTTTCAGCAGATTTGCTCGTGGATGAGCCTTGTATGAGCCTGCGGAGAACGGCCATGAACATGGCGGCAGTTGAGTTCTGGAGGATTTCTGCTTCCAGAGATATTCTGGGGAAGGTGTTGAGACTCACCCACTCCCCTAATGTATTGCCCTGAATGAGATAGTCTGGCAGAGGGTCTGGTGGCATTTCTGTGGTGTGTTGCTCTCTTCCTCTTCTCAGGTTTGTTTGTGAGTCTCTAATAATGCATTTTGTTATCCACTGAGATCCCATATTCTCCCAGAAACATTCCAAGACTTTCCCAAACCCACATGCATCACTTTGAATTATTGCACAGAGTTTTTATGTCACAAATGAATAATTTTCCTGAGGACAGAATAATTCATATATAATCCTTCTGTATTTTTCAAAGCCAGGCAGTATGATACCATCTCGAAGAACAGGACACCATTCACATACTCAACCAATTTAAAACTTACAGGTTGACAGGGCTAGCACAGTAGTACAGCTGATAGGGTGCTTGCCTAACATGCAGCAACTCTGGTTCCATTTTTATCACCATACTGATCATATAGTAAGCCCTCAGCACCCCCAAATATGGCCCCAAAACCAAAATAAATAAAATTTTTTGGTGGGTTGAGGCCAGAGAGATAGTATGAGGGGTGAGGTGCTTGACTTACGTTCAGCAACTTAGTTCAATCCCCACCACCAAGTTTTCCCTTGAGCACATCCAGGAGTACCACAGGATGGGGCCCAAACCACCCCCAAAATTAGTTAAAATAAAATTTTAAGGCAGGGAAAGATGTAAGTTTTTTTAAAAAAAATTATTAATTGATTTTACTTAATGATTTCATGTTAAAATCAATTAATAATAATTGATCAGGCTGGAGTGATAGCACAGCGGGTAGGGTGTTTGCCTTGCACATGACCGACCCGGGTTCGATTTTTCCATTCCTCTTGGACAGCCCGGCAAGTTACCGAGAGTATCCTACCCGCATGGCAGAGCCTGGCAAGCTACCTGTGGTGTATTCGCTATGCCAAAAACAGTAACAACAAGTCTCACAATGGAGATGTTACTGGAGCCCGCTCGAGAAGATCGATGAACAGTGGGACGACAGTGCTACTTAACATTAGAACCACGCGGAACTTATTAGAAAATAAGGGGGAGCGAAGGGATGTTCTGAAGAAAGAAATGGCATCAAATGATTTTTATAGATTTCTTGTTTGATACATATAATCCATGTAATGACCAGTTCAGAAAAAGTGATATCCCGTGATGCTAAGACTTTAAAAAAGGAAAAACAGCTTTCTGGGACTCATTTTCTTTGGCCCCAAAGGAAAGAAATAATTGTCAAGGAAGTTTGAGGCCTATTTTCTAGTTGTTCATTTGTTTTGTGTCTTCTCACAAATCTTCCAGTCCTTTAGGCTTCCTGAGAGAAAGGGGCTGAGTTGGATGATCTTACTATACCAGGCCACTGTAAAATTCCAAGCTGGGCATCCTAACCTCACTCATAGTTCAGGAACTTGCTGGGCACTATCCTAGGCTGACCGTGCGAGGGCTCAGATCTCTGAGATCTCATGTGACTCCCTCCTCTGCTGGACATGGGGCTCTAAGTGATTACTTTGTGCACAGAGACTACTAGGATTCTTTATTAGCTTCCTGTGCACCCTAAGGCTGACGCAGAAACCAAAACAGTGTTACTTCTTTCCCAAGGTTTGTTTATTCCTCCTCTCCTAGGTTTTCACAGGAAATATTTCAGTATTTAAGTTTGTACCTTCCAGGAAAGACCTTCTTGAGGAAATGCAAACTAATAATGAGAAAATGCCAAGCAAGATGAAAGTTTTTCTAAGAAAGAAGAAATAGTATTTAAAAAAAAAATTAAAGCGGGTTGCAATGTGCCCTCGGTACACTTGAGCCCTGAGTATGGTTGCCAGCCCTGTGGGGTCCTATCAGCACGACTGGCTGGGACCTCTAAAACAAGAAAAAATATTTTTAATTAAAAAAAAATTTAAGATAAGAGGTGTGATTTGCAAACCCAAATGAATATGAGCCCCCGTGTTGAGAAATTTCCCAAAGGGATCCTATGGTGCCCTGCTGTTGGCTTTGTTCTGATCTTGGAGTTCATCTGACATTAGGTGGTGTTATGGGAAATCACAAATTGAGATCCACCAAACCATCACTTGAATTAAGAACACTGGAGGCTACGTCTCTGCTCCACAATAACCAACTAAGGCTAGAGAGGGCGTGGGATGCAGTTTGGTCCTTAAATTCAGATGAAACAGCAACAAACGTGTCATTAGACTTGTTCCCTTTCAAAAGCCTTGAAGGGAAATTAGGGATAAAGCAAATCCACATCAAAAAATAACGAAAAATCTTTACTCTCCAGAATGCAACTATCCTAGGAGACCAACTGTTAAAGATTTGTGATGACATCAAGTAGCTCTGGAGTAGCCTGGGGTTAGCATCAGGGGAGCTCTTAGCATCAGAAGCCAAAGAGGCCCTACAGGGCAGCCCGTGCTTGACCTCCCAGGAAGGATCATGTTGACTTCATCTGTTCTGAGAGCCTGGAGCTTTGTTTGTCTATAAAGCGGGCGTTTTTCAGAGTCACCCAGGAGCCAAGTTGCCGGCAAGCTGGGGAGCGATGGCAAAGGAGACTCTCCCTGAACATCTGTGCTGGTTCCACCCAGAACCACACTGCATTCAGGCACGTTGGATGATTGTGTCTCCACCATGGGATGGAGTTTTCGCATGCAAGACAATGTTGGGTTTTTTCACCATTTTTTTTTTTGTGGTGCGAGCACCAGAGACCGAGGCAAAGGAGTTTTAGGCACCCTCATCAACAGGTGCACAAAGAAGATGCATCTGCTCGCTGCAGTGAAGGATAAGGCACGTGGTATACACCTGATCTTTCCCACAAGGAGGCAGGTGGAAAGAGTATGTTTGCCCTTCGACTTGCTGCTGGTGTGTCTTGCCTTTCTCAATTGGTGGAGCTGCAGAATATTGTCACCTTGAAGCCAGTTCGCAAAGATGACCATGTTGCAACCTCTATCGCCACCTGCATTGGGATCCCACCACAAGAACAGGGAGTGGGATCCTTCCACAGAGCTTGTATATACCTCATCTCTCAGCATGATCCTCCAGACCTGGCTGCTTACTGCACAGTTAGACCCTCTGTCATTTATTTAGATGCCGATTGACCTTATTTTCTGGGCATTGTCACGTGGGAGCCTGTTCTTTCAGCAGATCTGGGGACGGGAGTGAGTTACCTCCCTACCCTCTGTCTTTATCCTCTCCAATGATTGCGCCAGGCAGAGAGTCGGGTCATCACGCCTCTGCATCACAGCCTCACCATCTATGCTTTACATGATATTTTCCAGCCTCCAGTGTTACTAAAACTCAACATGTCACAAAGCGCAGCGCTGGAGTCTCTTTTAGCACTCCTTAGGCATAAAAGCCAAGCAGTGGTTTTGTTTTTTTTTCTCGAAGCTTTTGCCAGCCAGGTTTTTCAGAACAACAAATGTCCCTGACATCATAATCATTCTCCAGAATTAGAAATCCAACGATATTTGAAATGAAGCAACTCTGCAATTCTTTTCTCAGACAAGGACAACCTACCTAATAACAATGAGTTTTAAATGGATATCACCTCCAGACTTGTAAACAGACATCCTTAATAGGGTCTTGACAGAACCTGCCATTGTTTTAGAAACAGTATTTCAGCCTTCCTTAATTCAGTGAAAACATTATTAATTACCGTTTAAAAGGAGTTACTTCCCATAATGCCAAAAGGAGAGAGAGAGATACAGAGAGAGAGATAGAGATAGAGAGGAGTCTGCCCTAGAGACAGGATGGAGTTGGAGGAGGGCAGGAGGAGGGTAACTGGGAACATTGGTGGTAGGAAGTGTACACTGGTGAAGGGACAGATGTTAGAACATTGTATGACTATAATCCAATCATGAATAACTTTGCAACTGTGTGTCTCATGGTAATTCAATAAAAAAAATTGATCTTACTAATCCTGACTGGAGCGATAGCACAGTGAGTAGGGCATTTGCTTTGCATGCGGCTGACCCAGGTTTGATTTCTCCACCCCTTTCAGAGAGACTGGCAAGCTACCGAGAGTATCTCACCCGCATGGCATAACCTGGCAAACTACCTGTGGCGTATTCAATATGCCAAAAACAGTAACAACAAGTCTCACAAAGGAGATGTTACTGGTGCCTGCTCGAGCAAATCGATGAGCAACCGGATAACAGTGATACAGTGTGATCTTACTAAAAGATAAATTTAAATAAAGAAAAGGAGTTGCTTCTTTTAACATCTCTATTTTAGTATTACATTTTGCCACAGTTTATAACCTATAAGTAGTGTTAAAATGCAACTCTTCTTGCTTTTTTCATATATTTTCAAAAGGATAATCATGGAAAGTATGGTAATTGTTTTACTACATAGCAAACTGCCAGTGTCTATAGTTTCTAAGACACAAAATAAAGGCAAATGTATTAAATTTTTGGTTGACACCAAAATAATACAAAATTTGTATTACTTTTCTTCACAAATAACATTATGAGTTGCAAGGGACCAGAGTTCAGTTCCTCCTACTTCATTTTCACCAAGAAATACAGAAAAAATGGTTGATCTGGCCAAAATCTCATGATCACTTTTCTGCATTTTTCAAACACTTTTCATTATATCAGGCTGTAATCCAGAGTCAGGAGTAAAAGAATATGAAGTATTATCATCAATGAGGAATTCATGAGAACTTTAACCATAGCTCATTTATTCCCTCTCATTTTCATTGCTGACTTCAAACTCAACCCAGCTTTGCTTTCTTTCTTCAGACTCACGATGGAAAATTGTACCACATGTGCTTTTAGTTTTTTGTGCTTGTCTCTATCCTTCATTGAAACAGAAGTGCAATGCTATAGAGGATCTTTCCTACCTTACTTCCTGCTACCACACCTCCTGCAATGAGAACAATGCCTGGTACATAGCAAACACGCACTCGACAAAGGCCAAGATGTGGATTAATTCCTCTTAGCTATTGGAAGACTGGTTTGCTTATTACTGACACCAGTATATCAGGCAGCATCTCTTAAGGAAGCTCAGACTCCATTAAAATCATCTGCTAGTAGTCTTAGACCTAAGTCTTTTATTCTGCACCACCCGAAATCAACAGTAATCTCTGTCCACATGACTTCATTGAAATGGCTTACTAACATGTTTGTCTTCCAAAATTGATATTATGTGCCCTATGCCCTGATTCTCTTTGAGGTTTCTCTCTTCCTCTTTCTTCCTCTCCCCCCCAGTCTCTCCCTTCCTCTCTCATTTTTCCCACTTGCTCCCTCCCTCATTCTTCCTTGTCTTTTCCTCCCTCTTCTTCTGCATTTGCCTTGTCACCATTTTCTATGCCTTGTCTCTTTCCCAGTGACATCTGCCTTGATCTTTAGAATAAAGGTTAAATTATCTTCTTGACTTCTCTACCAAAAGTTACCACCATTCTCACTGCTTCATTCCCCTGCACTCTAAGAACAGAATATCTGATCTCAATCTTCAGTCCCAATTTCTCCTATCAAATCTAGAGAATTGTCTCCAAGCTTCTACAAGATAGCTCCTCTCCTGTGTACTAACTCCTGTCACCTCAGTCAAAATGAAACTCCCTATCCCTGACATTAACTTTTAGAGAGACGCATAATTTCTTCCCTGCAATATCAAAGGAAGATGAATCATGCCTTTGAAATGGATTCCAATGTCAACAAGCAAATATCATACCTTGGGTTCTCCATGTGCACAAGAAATATCTGTGCCTCACAAATACCAAGCACACTGATTGTTATGGTAGAACTGTATCCCCCAAAAAAGAGAGATACTGAAATCCCAAATTCCAGTATCTCAAAATGTAATGCTGTTTGGAAATAGTATTGTAGCACTGTAGAACTGTCGCATTGTCATCCCATTGTTCATCAATTTGCTCGAGTGGGCATCAGTAACATCTCCATTGTGAGACTTATTATTGTTTTTGGCATATCAAATGTGCTACGGGTAGCTTGCCAGGCTCTGCCATGCCGGCAGGATACTCTCAGATGCTTGCTGGGCTCTCTAAGGGAGACGGAGGAAGCAAACTCAGTCACATGCAAGACAAACACCCTATATGCTGTGCTATTGCTCCAGTCTGGAAATAGTATTATGTTAAATATAATTTATTAAGACAAGATCACTTTATTCCTTGCCCTTAATTGAACTGACTGGTTTTCTTCCAAGGAGAGACACACAGAACAAAGAGTAACAGTGAAACAAGAGACTACATTGATGCAGTTACAAGTCAGAAATGCCAAGGAGTCCAGAAACTAAAAGCAATGAAGGCTCCTTCTATATGGGTTTCAAATGAAGAATAACCTTGAATTAGGGATTTTCAACCCCCTAAGAAGTATGATTGTCTTGGGTCATCTTAGTTTGTGGCACTTGGCATAATTTTTGGGAACTAGTCATGTTTAAGAGGAACATTTTGAATTTGATGAATCTGAAGTCAATCCCATCTCCACCATTTAAGTGCATGGACTTGGAGGTACTAACTTCCTTCTGCCTTGGTTTTCTTTTGCATGACATTGAGTTGTCGTTGGGTTGTCATTGCTCCTCCAACAGGAATCTTAGGTTTATTGAGTTACTCCCACACAGTTCCCCTGAGACATACCTAATTCCTATATTGCTTTTCTCTTTCCTTTATGTCACTTGCATGGTTTAGCAATGTCCTTTTTGTGTAGGCACATGAAGACAGCTGATGCTATGCTTTGTAACATGGGAGTTAATTGACTCCAAATAATATTTACTTCTGGTTTTCCATCATATTATCTGGCTTAAACCTAAATTTCCCTTACTTCCTAGCACCCCCAAAAAAAGGGTCCCAATGAAGGGACTGTTTGGACCCAGGGCAAGCTGTAAGATACCCTGGCATCGGAATGGGACAATCTAAACAAAAAGTATAATAAATTAAGAGTGTGGTCATGGAACAAACTCTGTCATGACCCAAAAAGAAGTAACTGAATAAGAATCCTTCTGGGATTAGGAAGGACTGGAATGATAGCAAAGCAGATAGGGTATATACCTTGCACACGTCCGACCTGAGTTCGATTCCTTTGTCCCTCTCAGAGAGCCTGGCAAGCTACCAGAATATCCTGTCAGCATGGCAGAGCCTGGCAAGCTACCCGTGGAGTATTTGATATGCCAAAAACAGTAACAACAAGTCTCACAATGGAGACGCTACTGGCGCCCACTCGAGCAAATCAATGAACAATGGGATGACAATGCTACGGTGCTACAGTGCTGGGATTAGGAGAGAGTAATAAGCTGGCCTGAGGACTGTAGTCTGGGAATATATAGCAAAATGACACCAGGAAGAGCCAACATGTAAGTTTATCTCTTACTGTGTTTATACTGCACAGTCTCCTGCCCTAGCTCCTGGCTGTCTTCAGTGGGGCCCCTCGGATAGGGGCGGGTTGAGTTTGCCTCCCCTCCCTGAGCAGAACCCTGGCAGCCAAAGACCTCCAGAATACAGCCACAGTCATGCTCAAGGCCACTCTCCACATGCTCCGATGAGCCTCACACATGAAGGAACCAGCAGAGGAACCCAGGTGTGTGGAACCTGGGGTTGAGATCTCTAAGCCTGCTCAGATGGGAACTGGGGCTCCTCCACCCAGATCCCTCTTTTTCCGGTAGCTTGGTAGCCATACCCAGAAACTGCCCCAGGTACCATGTAATCCCATCAACAGCCAAGATCCAGAGACTATTAAAAAAAAAAGCTCCTGGAAGCGAGCAGCTGCATTCATGGCCGAGAGACCTCTTATCTAGTTCTCCCTCTTGGAGAACCCGGCAAGCTACTGAGAGTATCCTGCCCGCACGGCAGAGTCTGGCAAGCTCCTCGTGGTGTATTTGATATGCCAAAAACAGTACCAATGATGGGTCTCATTGCTCTGATCCTTAAAGAGCGTCCAATGTGGCACCATTGGAAAGGACGAGTAAAGAGAGGCTGCTAAAATCTCAGGGCTAGGACAAATGGAGACATGACTGGCACCTGCTCGGGCAAATTGATGAACAACAGGATGACAATGACAGTGTTTATACAACATGACTAGAAATATTATAAGAAGTAATTTTACTATTGCTTAAATGGATTGCTAGTTGAGGAAAGGATAAAACAATACACCTTTGATGGAATCCCACCCTTGAGGGGATCTCCTAGTAATCTGGAGTGCTGAACCCTCAGGTGAGATTTTGGATTTTGTCCTTGAGTTAATCCCCTAGAACTTCCCCTGAAGGAGTGGCTTTACCTTGTTTGTTGTTATGACAACTTTCAACCCCACCTATGTGTCCCTCTATCCTTCATGATTTCTATATAACTATGCCGTAAGGGCTAAGAGGGGACTAGATAAGAACTAAGATAGAGGACTTTGAGGTCTATGAGGGGACTAGGATGATGGAACTATAATGACTGGGACTATAATCAAAGCTACGATTGGGCTGTAATGGAGAGATTGGACTACACTGGGGAGAAGAGAGAAGTAAACTGACTACCTACCAGCCTGGGTAGTGGGGAACGGAGAAACAGGGATGTTTCTCCATTTCCCCACTCCTTCATCAGTCAGTCACAGTGGGCCGGTCAGGGGAACAGTTCTCTGCCACCTAATGCTCTTGTCCCTTCCCTCCATGCCTTTTTCTCATCTGTAAAATAAGGATGATACTTAACACATGTTTTTTGTAATAGGTACATTGTTTATAATGTACATTAAAGAATTTACACAGAGCTTAGAATTTATGCTCAATATTAGTATCTTATTTACATTTTCCTTTTAAGGGAGCATTTTATTTATAGTAACCGGCATATTCATTCAGCATCTACTTATTTACTGTCTTTTTGGGTTAGGCACTGCTCTGGGCAACTTGGACACAGAAATAAATGAAACAGAAAGATACTTCCTCAGGGAGCTCACCTGTGAACAGCAAGTCTATTTTTTTCCTTCTTAATGAGTGTATGAATGAACTAAAACTGTCATTACATTTTGTCCTAAACTCTGCTTCAAGGAATTATTATGATAAGAAAGAAATGAGTGGATTTGGCTACTAAGCTCTAGAAGATCCTCCACAAGCTGTCAAAATTCTGAGTCCTCGTTATATAATACCTTGCTTTTCAAGGTACATAGCAACATGAACTAAGATTGTCTTCCCATTTAAGATGTAAGTAGAATAAATAATTTTATTTTTATTGCAAAATCCACATGTTAATGAGATGCAAAAAGAAGCTAATTATCCTTAGCACATGCAAAAAAATTTCCAGATTATCATCTGTTAAGATCCTTTAAGTAAATCTTTTACGTTGAACAAGAAAAAATATCCTCAACGTAATTTTTAATCATAGAAATAAAAGCTCTCGTGAAGCTACAATCTCTTTTATCATTTTCTGAAATTCATCTAATGCATATGCTAAGAAAGAACATTTTAAGGAAGTGCTGTTGAAAATTTAAAGCAGTGTGTGTTAACCCCCACAACAATAAAGAACTATTTGAGTACTGAGAATGGAGAGAGGAGCAGTGTATCTGTTTTTAAATTTCCCAGGCAAAAAATTACTTTATGTGAAAACCCAAGTGAACAGAACTGTGATCTGAGGGTGTTCCAGGAGAGAAGAGGTTGGTTGGGAAGGGCCCCTGGGATAATGGTGGGGGGATCTTGCTCTGTGGTGAGATGCAGCATGGCGAGTATACATATATACTCTAGAGTCTGAGTGGAAGGTTGAGGTGATTTGGGTGGTGGTACGGATGTAGTACCTTTGTGTACCAAAACCATACATGTTGACACTATTATAACTATGTTATCTAACCTGCAATACAAATTTTAAGCTTAAGCAGAATTGCTTCATAAATATTTGTATATTTAGCAGCAGGTAGGACACAGCTAGTGTGAATGTCTGAGGAAACATCCCAGTGTACCTTTCATGTCCTCATGCACATCACTTGAGCTCTATCTGCAGGTTACACTGTTGGTTTCAGTAGTCAGTCTCACAAGTGGCAACTGAGCAGTTGAAATGGAACTTGTCCAGATGGGGTTCTACAGTGAAGATTAAATAAATACACAAGAAATGTTGAAGATGCACTATAAATAATGTAATAAAGATGTAATATAAATAAGGGGCTGGAGCAATAGCATAGTGGGTAGGGCGTTTGCTTTGCACGCGGCCAACCTGGGTTTGATTCCGCCATCCCTTTTGAAGAGCAAGGCAAGCTACCGAGAGTATCCCTCCCGCATGGCAGAGCCTGGCAAGATCCCTGTGGCATATTCAATATGCCAAAAACAGTAACAACAAGTCTCACAGTGGAGATGTGACTGGTGCCCACTCGAGCAAATCGATGAACAACAGGACAACAGTGCTACAGTGCTATAGTGCTACTATAAATAAGAAAATGCCAATTGTATTTTATATTGAAACTACATTAAATAACTTGGGTGAGGGTGTCACATAAGATCTGTTTTAAATTTTAAATTCATCTAGGTCTTTTTACGTTTTATTGGTGTCTAGTAGGAACAGTGGAGCAATAGCACAGTGTGTAGGGCATTTGCCTTGCACATGACTAACCCAGGTTCAATTCCTCCATCCCTCTCGGAGAGCCCAGCAAGCTAGCTACCGAGAGTAGCCCGCCCACATGGCAGAGCCTGGCAAGCTACCTGTGGCGTATTTGATATACCAAACACAGTAACAACAAGTCTCACAATGAAGATGTTACTGGTGCCCACTCGAGCAAGTCGATGAACACGGGACAACAGTGGTATACTGCTACAGTACTATTAGTAGGAAATTAACATTTCCACAGGTGGTTTGAATCTGTGGCCCATGTTGTGTTTTTGTTGGAGAGCGCTGCTCATATCTCAGCTGTCACAGTTGTAGAGGGTAGGGACTTGGTAAAAAGATGAGGAATCAAGTGATTCAGCTCTTCCACTGATTGATGGACCCGTGCTTCTCAGTACAACAAATTCACTCTCTCTACAGAGCAACTATGAACCAACTTCCTGCACATCCGAGGAAATAAATCAATACACTTCCCTTTTGATATTTACTGAGTATCTTGCCCTCATGAGTATATGATCCCATATATAAAAATGCAGAGGAGACTTCTGATTAGTTAACTTTAATTAAAATAGCCAGCATGAAACCAATAAACTGCAGCCAATTGGGTGGGATCTGCATAACAATGCAGTTCTCCTGCTAATAATAGCATGGGAGTGAAGAAGTTCTCACAAAAATGGTACTGCTCCTAGAAGAAGGAGAGGTACAGGGCAATCAAGTAAACAGGTGTCCATTATTGTGTGAACAAGTTCATTTTATCACAGAGAAATCCTTTCAGTGTGTCTTCATTCGTGAGAGGTACACATACTGCTACTTGGTCCAGTATTCCTTCCTTCCCCTGGAGAGCATTCTTCTATTTGGAATGGTACCATATCCCAAGGGCTACCCCACCCCACACCCAATGGACAATGAAAAGTACATTTGATATAAGTCTAGGCAAGCGTAGGATCACATTCTCCTGGAACAAACCTTATTGTAAAATGAACACATGACTAATAGAAGATTGATCACATTCCTTCTGAAACTGAATTAAAACATTGGAAGGCAAAGGCTTTCTTTCCACTGTGATTGATAAGATAAAGGGTAAGAATCTGGAAATAACAAGAACTATTTTCCCTGGATGTTTCAGAAAGAATCAACTCCAATAGTGCAGAATAAAGACAATTTTCAGAAGCAAGTGGAACTGATAGAAAAAATAAAACAAAAGAAACAAAAGAAAGAAGAAAACACTGGGAACCAGTAAAGTCTATAGCCTGATCAATCTTTAACTCCATGATCTTGTGAACCAGTACTGTCCATATTTGGCTTGACATTACTTTGGATCTATATTATATTTCTAAGGTTAAAAGTCCAATAAGTAAAAGAAAGCTATTCTTATTAGCTCAATGTTCACATGAATTAAACTTGACTTTCAGTATGAATATCAGGATGCTAAACTATCCTGAAAATGATAAAATCTTAAAATAGCCAAGCAATATAATGTGAAGATAAATTCTCTCTATAGGAGGCAAACTAGAGTGTGAAACTCCTTTACTTGAGCTCAGCACATTGCACATAATCAAATTATATCTGTTCTTATTTGTTTGTGCTCATCTATCTTCTAGACATCTAGACTAAACATCTATTTTCTAGACTTCTGCTTCAGAAGTCTAAAGTTTGATGGTATTTATGCATTTGCTTGTCTATCTCCACTATGAGTGTGGAAAGCTTGGATTGCAGCTGAATCTCACCAAAACAATGTTCATGAAAAACGAACTAGTCCCTGACATTCCATTTGCTCTCAGTGGAACGAACATCTCTGAATGCAGCAGCTATGTGTACCTGAGTCGAGAACTCAACATAAGGAATGAATGATTTGGCGCCAGAACTGCACAGGAGGAAGAGAGCAGCATGGACTGCCTTCAAGAGCGTTGAAGAAGTGCTTAAGAGGACAAAGAAACTCCGTCTCTGGGCACATCTTTTTGACTCCACCATTCTTCCTGCACTAAGGTACGCCTTGGAGACCTGGGCCCTACGAAAACAGGACGAGAACACTGTTTGGATATCCCAAAGAGAAATCGAAAGAGCTATGCTTGGATTATTACATTTCACTCAAGTGAGAGATGGAATCGGGAGTTCTGACCTCTGTCGACCATCAAGAATCAGGGACACTGTCTCGTTTGCCAAGGTGTTAAAAATCAGATGGGCTGGACATGTAATGCGATTCAGAGATGACCTCTGGACTAGAGCTGTTATCGACTGGATTCCACAGGCCATCAAAAGACCTCGTGGTGGGGCTGAAGCAATAGCACAGCTGGTAGGGCGTTTGCCTTGCACACTGCTGACCCGGGTTCGATTCCCAGCATCCCATATGGTCCCCTGAGCACCGCCAGGAATAATTCCTGAGTGCAGAGCCAGGAGTAACCCCTGAGCATCGCTGGGTGTGACCCAAAAAGAAAAAAAAAAGACCTCATGACCTCCCAGCTACAAGAGGGTGAGACTTCTTTGCCAAGACCTTAAACTAATGGTTTGAGGCTCTTCATGTTCCTGGAGCAAGCAGGTACCATTGGGCTACACTAGCATACGACAGGGATGAATAGAAACGTTACTGGAGCCAACTCGAGCAAATTGAAGATCAACGGGATGACAAGTGATACAAGTGATACCTCCACTATTGCACATTAAGCCTCTTGAGGGTAGGACCCACTTTATTCTACTGTATGACAACCCTGCAGTATATAAACTATGCATGTTTGTGGGAGAGCAGAAAGGACAGGAAGCAGTACAAAAAAACAAAAGGTTTTATATATATATATATATATGCATACATATATCGAAAAAATATACATTTGGCAAGAGGTTAATTTTAGGTGAGCTGTTTGAAACGTGTGAAGGTCACCTGCTGTGAAACTATTTACAAGTAAACTCTGTAAGAGTGCTCCTTCATTGGACATGGAGACCTAATAAGCTCATCTTTTCAAAGAAATGCAGAACTTAGTCCTATTCTCTCTCTTCCCTGTTAGCTTCCCTAACTGACGTGTCTTTTCCCCTTTTCTGTGTCAGCCAAGCAGTGTAAAGATGGTGAGTTACTCACTCCCCTCCGTGTAACCAGAATGTGCATATGCTATTATTAAAAATTCCTCATACTTGTTCTCATATTTGCCTGTCTTATGTTTGTTTCATTACTTGTCCAGCCACTGAAGAACCCAGAGGGCTGTGGGATGACTTCCTTTACGACCTGAAAAAGCTATGGAGTGGAGATTTTACCCACAACTTATGTAGTTATTTCCTTGAATTGTGTTTCATGCATATAGACATTATTTTGGTTGCTTTTGTGTTTAACTATTAGTTTGTACACCATGAATCAATGACAGCGTAGTCTGTACCTAAAGAGAGAATAACATCGTAATAATACCACCACCTAATATTTCCTGGATTTTCAGGGGTTGGGGAGGGCAAATGTTCTCTGTATCCTACACACTCTGCTAATGACATATCTTCTTTCCTTGGAATGCTATTTGTCACTAAGGTGAAATGGCTGTAGAATACTCTGTTGCAACTCTTCATAGTATATTTCATAGTTCACAGAATTCTTCCACACATATTTCTTACTTGCAATATATCTTACTTCCACATATATTTCTACCACATACATTTCTTACTTTGCAATCCAGTGAAGTAGATGGATAAATATTAATATTTTATAAATCATACTAAAACTCCCCAAGAAATTAAAAGACCTTTCTTAAATTAAAAAAATAGTAAATCAGAAAAGTAATCCAGATTTTTTACCTCCACATCTTTATACTAATCTTACAATTAAAAAACATCTAACCTGATGGAAAATTTACCAGAAAGAATCACCTACCTGGAGAATCTCTGATTTACTTGTAATTGTTTTATTGGTGCCCCTTACCTCCTATAAGCAAGGCTTAATTTCTTCAGGCATGTTATCCTCAAACTCCCCCCTTCTCCTTTTTATTTCTTAATAAATTCACTTACTGGAATGAAACGAAGAGCCATGATTGTAGCTACAGGAAGGTTTTTCTAGCAAACAGAAAGCATATACTCTTTCCTTCGACTAATGTCTGTTTCTTCTAAATAAGACAAAGAGCCATGACGGGGAAACCTCCATCCCTCATAATTCAAAGAAAACCTTTCCTGATATTCCTGCTGTGACAGATGGTTCTGATTGCAGTAGAGCAATGCTCAGGCTCATTCTGGCCAGGATACAGCACAGTAAGAGCAAGAAAAGCTGCCATGTAAGAGGACAGATTATCCCTTCTCATTAATGCTTTCATCTAATACCTTAGATTCAGTACAGTTTTAGCTATGTGGTAGGCACCGTGAAATCTCATATATATGCATATCATACACACACTTAGATAAATAGAAGAATAGAATATGTAATTTGCATAATTTTATGCTGAAAACTGGAATTCTATAAAACAGTGGGTGAATAGATTTCATTTTTTATGATGTTTTTCATTTGTTAATAATAATTTTTAGAGTTTTTATATAGCTACAATGACTTACCAGTCTAAATATTTCATTCAGAGTAGGGGGAAAAAAGAGGTGGAATTGAAGAGCTCTATAATAATTTCAGAAGAGTTATATTCTTATATTCTTAAGAATTATATTTTTTCAAGGGACTATAAAAGAATGGGAATCCCAATTTGTTCTACCAGGAAAAGAAAGCTTCAGAGCAAATTCTGGAAACTACTTAATTTAATTTTGTTAAATAGAGAATATTCAAGCATTTACTGTCCTCAGCCAAGGAATTAATTGAGTCCTACTATGTGCCAGTCTCTGTCTGAAGTTAGATCTATCCTGAAGTGTACAGCACATATCCCTACCTCCTGATGTATCATGCAGCTCTCCATTCCACAAATACATATTGGGCATCTTGTATGTTCCAAGTACTGCATGCCAAAAGAGTAACTAAAATCCACACATTTGTAGAAATGGCATCTCAGTAGGGGAAAGGGAAAATAAGTGAATACATATAGCACTGTCGTCACGTTGTTCATTGATTTGCTCTAGCGGACACCAGTAACGTCTCCATTGTGAGACATGTTGTTACTGTTTTTGCCATATCGAATATGCCACGGGGAGCTTGCCAGGCTCTGCTGTGCGGGTGGGATACTCTCGGTAGCTTGCAGGGCTCTCCGAGAGGGGCGGAGGAATAGAACCTGGGTCGGCCGCGTATAAAGCAAACACCCTACCTGCTGTGCTATCACGTCAGTCCAAGTGAATACATTGAAAATAGAAACTCTGTAACAGGCAGTAGTTCAGTAAATCCCTGATAACGTAAAGAATTAGTTGTGTATGGATATAAACCATATTCTAAAGGCGAAGAACTATTTGGTTGAAGCACAGTGAGCAAGAGGAAAGCTGAAGGAGAAAAGGTCAGGAGGATAGGCACAGGCTGAGGAGGCAGCAGAACATCAGGAATTGGGGGGTTTGTGCTAAGTATGCTCTGAGGCCAAATGACTCACTTGGAAAAAATTCCCCCTGTGTTATCTATAAAGTAAATCTAAAGGTTTGGAAAGTAGAGTCAGAAGGAGTACTTTTAATCTCTGTAATAAGTGTATAATAAGTATATAATATAATAAGTATATTATAAGGATATGATAAGTATATAATAAGCATATAATAATAACACAGTGAGAAAAGTGTTTTTAAAGGAGAAAGTTTAGCCTTTATGAATTCAATTTTTTTTCTTAAGAGTCACTCTCCAGATACCAAATTGGAATGTCCCGCCACAGAGGTGGGGTGGGGTGAGGGGGATGGGATTGGAGGGTGGGAGGGATACTGGGTTCATTGGTGGTGGAGAATGGCCACTGGTGGAGGGATGGGCTCTCAAATATTGCATGAGGGAAAAACAAGCACGAAAATGTGTGAATCTGTAACTGTACCCTCACTGTGACTCACTAATTAAAAAATAAATAAATTTTAAAAATTAAAAAGAAAAAGAGTCACTCTCCCAGTATGTCCTCCATTTACCAAAGAGACATATGGAGGTGGAAGACTTTTTGGTTCCTTACATGCAGAGGGGTTCAGAAAAAAATGAGAATGATCAAGTAAAGAAGATTGATAAGAAATGGCTAGTGGTATCAGAGAAAATTAAAGGAAATATACGAAAAGCTTATACAAAATAGTGAAAGGTTCTTATAAGAAAAGCAATCCCATAGTTTTGCAAATGCATACCAAAGTCTTTATAACACTATTTATGCACATTTCAAATGTTTGATAAAAATTTAAATATTTTTATAAAAGAAGCAATAAAAGCACTAAAGATTATTAGCTCTCAATATAAGGTCTGAGTGGTTTTTTAAAGATTTCTTCTTCAAATTTATATATTTGGGGAACATTTTTCATAACAAAATGTCAGATATGAGAAAGATGGGAGCTCCTGACCAGGATCACAATGTTACTGGGAAATCAAAAAATTGTGATAGTGACAGTTCTTTAGAATTTGGAATTTGGGCTTTAGGATTTGGTAAGGGTAGCACTGTCATCACGTTGTTAACCAATTTGCTCAAGCGGGCACCAGTAACGTCTCCATTGTGAGACTTGTTGTTACTGTTTTTGGCATATTGAATACCCCACAGGTAGCTTGCCAGGCTCTGCTGTGCAGGCAGGATACTCTCAGTAGCTTGCGGGATTCTCCGAGAGGGATGGAGAAATCAAACCTGGGTCAGCCACATGCAAGACAAATGCCCTACCCACTGTGCTATCGTTCTAGCCCATTGGTAAGGGTAGGAGACAAAAATTCTATTGGAGTGACTGATGTAAGAGAGAGAGTGGGATATGGGGAAGAAATGAGATTTTTCACTAAAGTTGTGTTAGTGAAAAGAAAGAGCCGATGACCAGCATTAGAGCTGAGGAGAGAGTCAGGAGGTAAGGTGCTTGCCTTCCATGGACTTGACTCCAGTTCAACACCACGTATGGTCCCCTGTAGGATAACATAGCCTCAGGTAGTTTAGGTTTATTGGGTTACTCCCGTTACAGTGCTCCCATTCCTCTTTGTTTATTTGTAGCTTCTTTCTTAGTGTTCTGTTGACTTGTAAATATTGTTTTTCTCTTCTCCTTGAGTCCTTTGCATAGTTTATTCAGAGCCATGTCCTTTTTGTATGGACACAGGAAGACTTAGCAAATGCTATGCTTTTGTAACCTGGGAGTCATTTGACTCTACATGATATTTTCCTGCTGGGCATCTGTTCTCTCGACCTAAGCCTCAGCTTCCCTTACTTCCTAGCACCCCCAAAAGCAGGATCCCAACAAGGGACTAGAGGGGCCCAGGGCAAGCAGTGAGTTGTGTGCTACCCTGGCATCGAGATGGGCCTGGCCAAAGTGCCTAATGCTTAACTATAAGTAAAAAGCTTGGTCATGGACAAATGTTGTTATGATCCAAAGAGTGATAACTAGATTTGGACCCTGCTAGGTGAGGGATGATTAATCTGGCCTGAGTGCTGTGGTCTGAGTCTGTGGCAAGATGTTGCCAGGAGAGCTGCCTTGCAAGCCTCAATGTATCTCTTGCTATGTCCATCCAAAAATAACTAGTATTAAGATGTTAATAAGTGTTTGGACTAAGGAAAGGAAAAAAACCTTAAGAGTCAGGAAGGGCTTTGGAATGCCCTGCCCTCAGGAAGGGCTTTCTTATGTTGATTTTGCTACCTGGCTGGGGGTAGCCTAGAGGGCAAGGTGGGAGAAACAAGTAGGAAGAGAGACTAGAGAAGGAGAGAGGCTGGAGTAGATCCAGAGAGAGGACAGAGCTGGGAGTTCGGGAGATGAGAAAGATGGAAGATTGAATAAACGGTAACAAATCAGCAACCAGCTTGGTCCTTGATCTTTCTTCCTTCGCCTGTCCTTGGCCAACGGCCTTCCCGATCCAACCCATACACAGCAGTTCCAGAGCACCGAACGCAGGCAGTGAGACAGCCGCCCGGAGATCCCTGGAGTGCACACACCCCTCGGCGTGCCTTAGTTTTTTACAGTCCCCTGAGAACTGTCAAACATGATCACTGAGCACAGAGCAAGGAGTAAACCCAGAGCACCGCTGGGTGTGGTTCAAACAAAAAATGATCAGTAGTAGAGCCAGAGTGATAGTACAGCAGACACAGCATTTGCTGCTGACCTGAGCAGTAGAAATTATCAGGTCTAACAATGAAGTATTCGAGAATCAAGGTCATGATCTGGGTCCACAAGCGAGGTGTGCCTGCAGGTGTGTGACGCCTGGGCCAGAGAGAGGGAACACGTAAAGGGTCAGGCAGGGATGCGGGCTGAGCTTAGGCTCTTTGCTTTGAAAGTCTCTCCAAGTAATCAACCGCTCTTATTAAAACACACACACACACACACACACACACACACACACACACACACGGAGTGATGTTGTTAAGAGATGTACTCCCCCTTCTCTGGCCTTCTCCTCCAAACCCCTCTCATCATTATCAAGCAGGCTCCACCACTCAACCGTCATCATGTTCCCCGCAGAGCAGAGCAGAATGAGGCAGCAAACCCATCAGACAAGACGCCAAAGACAAAAAAAAAAAAAAAAAAAAAAAAAAAAAGGTCTGGCTGCCTCTATATTCTGGACCTGGAAGTTTCTGCCTTTGGGAACTAGGAAAAGATTCAAGCAAAGAAAGTTTACATCCATGCCACGGCCCAGTGAGAAACCCAGAGCAGAGGAAACCAAACGGGCTGGAATCAAGCTGGAAGACTGACCCCTGTTAAACATGGGTAGCCCACAATGCAATGGCTTCTTTTCTTGCTTTGCTTTTGCCCTGCAAATGCCTCCCCCACAGGTATCTTCCTTTTACTAAATAAGTCAGTCTCAGACGTAGAAAGATTGCACTCATCTGTGGAATATAGAATAACAGAGTAGGAGACTAACACCCAAGAATAGTAGAAATAAGTACCAGGAGGTTGACTCCATGGCTTGGAAGCTGGCCTCACATTCTGGGGAGAGGGCAAAGCAGATAGAGAAAGGAACACCAAGTAAAATGTGGTTGGAAGCCATGTGGGGGAAGGGTGATGAGTGATGAATGTAGGCTAGAGACTGAACACAATGGCCACTCAACACCTTTATTGCAAACCACAACACCAAATTAGAGAGAGAGAACAAAAGGGAATACCCTGCCACAGTGGCAGGGTGGGGTGGGGGGAGATGGGATTGGGGGGGTTGGGAAGGATGCTTGGTTTATTTGTGGTGGAGAATGGGCACTGGTGAAGGAATGGGTTCTTGAACTTTGCATGAGGGAAACATGAGCACAAAAATGTATAAATCTGTAACTGTACCCTCATGGTGATTCACTAATTAAAAAATTAAAAATAAATAAATAAATAAGTCAGTCTCCCAGCCTACTTAAGTAATATTTTTAGGAGGATACAAGACCCAGCCTTTGGAGATAAGCCTTGCCTCTGACAATGTCTTATACCACTGCCATCCATGGTCATAAGAGTGCATATTCAATGTATGTTCTGCAACTGTGCATGGCCAGGGTTCCCCCTCATGGATGTGCATGATTTTCCCTGGGAAACACCTAAAAACGTTTTGAATGGTATTGAATGGTATACCACCCTAATTCTACTTGACATAAAGTATGCCAATCTTCCTTTCTTGAAGAATACACTCTAACCTCTGCCAACCAGGAGATGAGCTTCCCAACTTCTATGTTGTCTTCATGCTTCTAGTCTGCTGATCCTGAGATTTTAGACAACAAAACCTTTGCCTTGGTTCTCAAATTTAATTTTCTTTTTATGACTAGTCGACAAGAGTCTTTAGAGTAAAAGTTGCAGTGTTGGGTCTTTCCTAAGAGTCATAATACGGTCTCCTATTTCTTTCATTGCTGCTGACCAAAGAAAGAAAAGAAAGGAATTGCTAAGTCAGGCTGCATGCAGTAACCCAACAAGAATTCTCAACGTGGTAGTCAGAGACAAGACAGAGTCTGTTTAATTTGAATAGGTTCCAAGGAGAAAATAATATAACCAGAATATTACTGGAGTCATGGAAACTGTAGAGCAGGTTCAAGTCTTCAAAAGGAGCTGAAGCTTGATCTAAGTGATTTTTGCAAAGATTGGAAGGTTCTACCCGAGTAAGAAAAGGTAGAAGAATTTAGGCAAGAAGAGTACACGCAGCGTTTGTATGCTACATTTGATTTAAATCTGTAGTTTGAGTATGGTTGAAATTGGATAAATGAGTAAAAGTCACATACAAAAACAAAGAAGTCAAAGTTCCCTTCATTGAGAGTACCCTGGGACACTGGCCTTATGAACTTAGTGGCTCCACCTACGACCTATAGAATCGGAGTATTTGGGGATGGAGATGAAGCTGGAAAAAGCAAATAAGCATGAGTGAAATGTACAAGCCTTCTCCCAGAATTACCTCTTCTTTTTGGTTTCTTCTACCCCTACAGTTTTTGTCTGTCTTTCTCATTCTCTTTATTGCTTTGTCATAGCTTCTGTGCCTTCTGGTATCGACTCCAGGGAAGACCTCTCACTACAAACATCCATCACAAATTGACATCTATGTCTAAGATATCCCTGCACCTTTGAGTTCACATGCAGAGATAGCGACACAGGGAAAGAATGAGAAATGAGAGAAAGAGAAACCAATTATTTAAGAGAATGGACCATGAGTTCACTCCAGTTTCCATCAGTAATGACTAAGGGCATGACACAGGTACAAAGGGACAGGCTCTCGACTGTAATGCAACTCACAATACCAGTCCGCAATAAGAAAAGGAGGTTGGGCTGAAAATGTAAATCAGTGCATTGCCTCCTTCATCAAAATGGTCTTGCTATGAAAAACAAACCAAAAAGTTCCTTGAAGTGAATAGTACTTAATGACATATTTAACTTACTACACTCTGACAAGAGTGCCTTGTCTTATAGAGGCCTGTTCACAAAGAGCCAAAAGACCTGCTGCAGTTGTTAATAATGAAATCCATGAATGTAGAAATCTAGTAGTCTTTACTAAGTGATTCATGAATCAAGCAACAACCTACCTAGCAAGTAGAAAGGTACAGACAGTAGCAAGACAGCATGGAAGTTTCGCATAGACAGAAAGTGTAAGGGGAAAAGGTTAGAGCAAGAGAAAAAAAATTTTTTTCTGGTAAACTACCTCTCAACTACCCATCAGGGAACTCCAAATTGATTTAGTCATTGATTAGTCTTGGAGGGATCAGAGAGATAAAACAACAGGTATGGGGCTTGTCTTGAGTGCAGCTGACTGGGGTTCGATCCCCAGCACCCTGTCTGGTCTCTAAGGAGCCATTATGTCCCTTTAGGAGTGATCCCTGAGCTCAGAGCTAGGAGTAAGCCCTGAACACTACCAGGTGTGGCCAAAAAAAAAAAAATCGGTATGGAGGAAGTTAAAACTGCAATTAGTTTAGCTAGTATGTCTGGGTGGGGGTTCAACATAAAGAACTGAATTTTATTCCTGGATTTTTCTCTCTCTTTTTTTTTTTTGGAGGGCACGGAGGTGTGTTTTAGGAGTTCACTTTTATGATTCTCCAATAGGTACAGTCAGCAGAGTGAGCTGGGAAGCATAAAAGTCAGAGAACAATTTTTAAACTCTCTTCAAGGCTGTTAGGAGGTATAAAATATACACCTGGAGCAAAATAAATGTATGCACCTCAAGAAGGTAATAAATTTCTTGTAGTTTTATTGTTGTCACTCTGATTCTTGAAGGGCAAACTGGATTCAGTTCTTGACTTACCTTTCTTTGCTTCACTGATCAGCAACTTTTCTTAGAAGTTACAAAGTTTTCTTTGCTGACTACACTGGGATTTTGAGTGAGAAAATCTCATATATATATACATATATATATTAAAATACTATTTCATGGCTATAATGGTATAAATTTCAATGTCACGGGCTTGAATTGAATGCCTACTATACACGCATAATGGTTTGTGCTCCACTCTGGAGGGACTGCAAAAAAGAAGAAATGATGTTGAAGACAGGTAATGAAACAGGGATAGGGGGCTGAAATTGAGTTTTTTGGGGGGAATAATAAAACCAAGAATTAATTGTCTAGTCACTAGCCCCAAAGATCCCATAAGCAGGATACCTGCACTCACTTGAGTTGCAATAGAAAACTCTTTGGATATGGATAAAGCTTCTGTGAAGGCACATTCTACATCTTGAGGATTGCCCATGTCTCAAGATCTAAGCTTCTTCCCTCTGAAGAAGCATGTGTTTTGTTTAAGTCTCTCTCTCTCTCTCTCTCTCTCTCTCTCTCTCTCTCTCTCTCTCTCTCTCTCTCTCCCCTCTCTCTCTCTCCTACTCTCCACATATTTCTCAATAACTTACTAAACTAAAACTTACTAAAAACTTACTTACTAATCCCCTCTTGAAATTCTTTTGTGTGAGAGAAGTTGATGGTTCTGGAAAACACGAGCAGAGATTAGGGCTGACTTTCCTTTTCCCGAGAACAGCAAGCCCTCACTCTATGGCTGCCAGATATATCTCAGGCAGTGGGGACCGATTCCCAGCCAAAGTTGAAGAAATGGACTTCAGACCCAGCTTGGAAGCTGCCTTGTGGGGCCAGTGGGATCCTAATGTCCATGTTACGGAAGTGCTCATGACAGACTCTACCAGTTCTAAGCCGCCAGGCATTTTAGTGGCTGAAGTGGGTAGAACAGGAAGGCATTATTGTTCTTCTCCCTCACTGTCTCCTTCACTGGACTCGCCTACGTCACCTTAAGATCACCAAGGATTAGGCAACTAATCAAAACTTAGCTTGTGGAAACCTCTTCTCCTACCATATCAGTGTCGTTAAAGATCTCAAATAACCCATAGAGGAAATTTTTGTTCATGCACGTAAGGGGAATTTAGGTAGGATACAATGAGAGTGATAATTAGGCAAGAAAAGGGAATGATTCATTGTGACATAAGAATGCAGGACAGGGGCTGGAGCGATAGCACAGCGGGTAGGGCGTTTGCCTTGCACGCGGCCGACCCGGATTCAAATCCCAGCGTCCCATATGGTCCCCTGAGCATGACCAGGGGTAATTCCTGAGTGCAAAGCCAGGAGTAACCCCTGTGCATTGCCAGGTGTGACCCAAAAAGCAAAAAAAAAAAAAAAAAAAAAGAATGCAGGACAACTTCACAACTTCGAAGAAAAACTGGTCCTTGACAAACATGTAGAATTTCAAGACACACGGGGAAAGGAAAGACTCCCAGATGGAGAACGTGATTTAACTCAGGCTTGAAATGGCTTGTTCAGGAAACCTCTGGTAATTTCGGAACACTAGCTCATACGTTGGGTGTGGAGGATGGGCAAAGAAGATTGTGCAGGTTTATGAGTGCAACTTGAGTTCATGGAACTGTGAGGAGATCCAGACCTTCAGAATAAGAGGGTGGCCAAGAGCACGAACTCCAGACTCTTCACTGGAGAGAAGCATGACACCAGGGAGTCAATCAGAACCCATGTGAAAGGCTCTAAAAGTCATGACAAAGAATTTAGAGCAAGAGAAATACAGTTCAAGATTTACATTATAAAATGGGATTGGTGAAAGATTAAAATATTTGATATTTTTCTTTTTTTGTTTGTTTTTTAATTTATTCTTCAATTGAATCACCATGTGGAAAGTTACAAAGCTTTCAGGTTTAAGTCTCAGTTATACAATGCTCGAACACCCATCCCTTCACCAGTGCACATATTCCACCACCAAGAATCACAGTATACCTCCCCCGACCCCCCATCTCCCCAGCCCCCCACCCCGCCTGTGTAACTGATAAATTTCACTTTACTTTCACTTTACTTTGATTATATTCGATATTTCAAAAAAAAACTCACTATTATTATTTGGAGTTTCTCCCCCCTAAATTCGGACCTACTGAATAAGGAAGCATTTGATAATTTGTTTTCCATGGCTGAGAATGAAGAGATATGAGGTCAAGCGGCCACACTAGCAGCCACACGGTTTTGGATTTCTGTATTTTAGTATTTTAGTAACTAAGTCCAGAGAAATATCTGCCAGAAATTGCATCATTGAAAGCTCTGCAAAGGCAGAGCTGCAGACCAATGGAACAGGGTTGAATATTCTGACACACCACCCCAAATATATGATCATCTAATCTTTGATAAGGGAGCAAGAAATGTGAAGTGGTGCAAGGAAAGCATGTTTAACAAACTGTGCTGGCAAAACTGGATGGCTATGTGCAAAAAAATGGGCTTAGACCTCCACCTATCACCATGTACAAAAGTCCGATCAAAATGGATTAAGGACCTCAATATTTGACATTTTTCATACTCTCTCTTCTACTTACAACAATTTTCCCTCAGCCATTACCTTTAGCCTCAGTCACGTCACATGCTGTTTTTGTTAATGGGAACGGCATGCCATGACCTACATTGCCCTCAAGAGGAAACTTTTAGAGTCACAGAAGGTTTCTGCCAGACTATTTGCTTCTTTGTCTCTGCCAGGGAGTGGGTCAGCTTCTTTAGTTTTAGGATCCCTAACTGGAAAGAATTGAAAGAAAGAACTCGAGGTTGATAATCACAGTTTGGATAAAAGCCATGCTAGGTGAAGCTCAACCACCAAAATAGTGTTGTGGCACTGTAGCACTGTGTCCCATTGTTCATCTATTTGCTCGAGCAGGCACCAGTAATGTCTCCATTGTGAGACTTGTTGTTACTGTTTTTGGCATATCGAATATGCCCGGGGTAGCTTGCCAGGCTCTGCCATGCAGGAGGGATACTCTCCATAGCCTCCCAGGCTCTCTGGGCTCTCTGAGAGGGACGGAGGAATTGAACCAGGGTTGGCTGCGCACAAGGCAAACACCCTACCTGCTGTGCTATCGCTATAGCCCTCAGCGCAGTGTCAGTCTCATAATCTAAAATAGTGTTAAACTACAAAATTAAACCAACCAATCAATGATCTAAGTGGCCTTACTAAACACTTTATTCAATGAGCAGTAGCCCAGCTAGTGAACCAGAAGACAGCAGAAAAATATATACAAAACAGAAAGCATTTACAATATGAAGAAGTTGGAACAAGATTATTTGCAAAAGGGGCCAGAGTGATAGCACAGCGGGGAGGGCGTTTGCCTTGCACGCGGCCGACCCAGGTTCGATCCCCGGCATCCCATATGGTCCCCCAAGCACCGCCAGGAGTAATTCCTGAGTGCAAAGCCAGGAGTAACCCCTGAGCATCTCTGGGTGTGACCCAAAAAGAAAAAAAAAAAAAGATTATTTGCAAAAGAAGGGAGGGTAATGATGTCAAGTAAAGGACCCTTCAATTAGGGGCAAATGGGAAGGCAAGCCTTTTATTGTGCATATTAACTCACAAGTACTAACCAGAAAATCCTAGATTGAAGAGTTTAGAATTCTACTTTGCTGGTCAGAGACATAATAGTAGGGGTAAGGTGATTGCCTTGAGTGTGGCTGAAACTCAAAACCACATATGTTCCACTGAGCACGACCAGGGGTCACCCCAGAGAACAGTAATCAGGAATGTGCCTAAGCACTGCAAGGTATAGCCCTAAAATAAAAATAAATTAATAAAATTCTACTTTTGGGAGAGGTTGACATTGTAGTTAGAGTAGGTATTAAGTCTTGGTGCATCTTACATGAACATTGTGTCCTTTCTTTTAATAATCGAGAAACAAAACCCCAAATACAAGACTCCAATACCTGCTATTAGGATGTACTGGAATTTTAAGATTTTGGGTTATATATTTGAATGCTGTAAAAAGTAGTAAATCCATGTTTACAACATCTTACAACAGTGCTCGGTACAGGAGCTCACCCTGATAATACTCAGCTGGAGCTATGAGCCTTGTGATACTAGAGGAGACGGCAGGAACCAAAGCTAGAAGCAAAGGTGGCTGAGGAGTCAAGAGGGGCCCGGCAAGAGCTCTGTTACTTGAGGTAGACTCCCCCAGGCCTCATTCACCCTTTTAAGATGATAAAAACTAAGATGTGTGTTGTAGAAAAAAAGCTATATTTTAAAGAACAATAAAATCACCTACAATCAAAATTCCCAGATGACATTTTGGTCATAGCTGATACTGTATCAATACCCAATGAGTCATACACCTATGAAGAGAAACTAAAACAATGACAATTTCAGAAGCAAACAGGAAAATATCTTTATGACCTTTGGTTAAGCAAAGATTTCTTAAGACACAAGCAATGCTAAATTGAAAGACTGTGAAATTGGAATACACTAAAATAAAAGGTGCTAAAGACATTCTGATACAAGTTTCCAACGGGGTAGGGATAGGTACTGATGCAAAATTCACACCCAATGAGCAATTCTTAGGGTATGACAATTTTTAGGTCAGTTTTGACACTATGCACTCAGAGATAACAGTAGATCCTACATGGCAAGGGTTCTGTCTTACAAAAATGCCCTTCACACACATTTCAATGTCAACTGCAAACCCAGATTATTACCTGTATTTCTAATTAATGGTGCTTTCCAAAAATTATCTAATTCACATTACAATTGATACTCTTATCATTTGTAACACTTAGGAAATTCAAAGTCTTCAGGAGTTATGAGCCAAGAATCTTAAGAAACATATATTAAAAAATATATACTTGTAATCTGAATTAACAATTTTTTTCTTATAAATAAAAAATATTGATAAATTTCCTACTAATAAAAGACAGCAGCCCCTCCCACTGCTGCCGAGATGTGACCCCGACGGCTCCTTGCAGATTTTCTCCAGCCAGAGAACTAAGCTGAGACCCCATGCCCGCCCAGGAGGGGAAAGGTATTTCTCTCTCTCACCTGTCCCTTCCCGGGGATGAAGGGCGTGGGGAGCGCCATATTATGACAACCACAGATGGGGTTTACAAGCTTGCAATGATCGAATATCCGGAAGAAATCTCCCTGGACTTAGTTGTTAAAGTACAGAAATACAAAACCGCGTGGCGGCTACCACGGCCGCTTGACCTCATTTCTCTTCACAACAGGTCTGACTCTAGTGGGGTGCTCCTAATAATAATGGTGAGGTTTGTGTTGAAATATTGAATGTAACCAAAGTAGATAGAAAGTAAAGTGAAATTTATCAGTTACAAGGCGGGGGGTGCGGGGATGGGCGGGATGGGAGGTGTACTGTGTTTTTTTGTTTGTTTGTTTTTTGTCTTCGGTGGTGGGATATGGGCACTGGTGAAGGGATGGTTGTTTCAGCATTGTATGACTAAGACTTAAGCATGAAAGCATTGTAATTTTCCACATGGTGATTCAATAAAATAAAATTAAAAAAAAAAGAAATAAACATTGAAAGTCACTGAAAAAAAAAAAGACAGCATAAAAAGAGTGAAAAAGCAAGTGACAGAGGGAATGAGACATGTTTTGCTTCCAATCAAAGATTCAGACTCACAATGAAGGCAAGTATGCCAGATTTTTATTTATTGGTCAAAACATTTAAATGGGTCTTCCAACAATATTTTATTTGCTGATCTTGTGCTAATTATTCCATTGTGTTAATTTTTTGGAAATGTATTAGCTTGATGCACATAAACACATGAATAGAATTCTTTGAAATTTGATTTGCAAACCACCAAAGCGTACTGATTTCCAACAAAGTGGAAAGGTTTCACTTAAAGCTGAAGCCAACGGTCTATAATCACAAAATGATTTTGTTGGAAGAAATCCACATTAATCTATACCCCAACGTAAGCATACAATGCATTTGAGGGTAAAAGGGAGAAAGTACAAGCCACTTATCAAGACTTAAGAAACTGACATGTGAGCAGGTGGCATTCACACCCCCCAGCATCCTTGGGGGGGAAACGAGGGACACTTCATAGAAGGAACATCCATGACAGCTGTCACCAAAACCTGGAGAAAGCTTCAAGGCCACAGGTGCAGAGTCTGAAAGCATCTCAAGTGGACTTGATTCAGTCTCTGTTTATACTCCATTTCAGAGGTACCTTATCAGGATCACCTCAGTTTATAGTTTAGGCAGGGACTCTCAGCACAGCCAGGTACTTAATCTGTCCTTGCCTGGCACATATCTGTTCATCAGTGTTTTCACATACAAGTGGTTGCTTTTGCAATTGATGACTTATACCACTTCCTCAATTGCTTCCCACACTTCTCAGTCAGAGTCATTATAAACACTATTTATTATAAGAGTGACTATAGATCTATGTGTATTTGTAATAGACCAAGATTTGTAATGTGCATGTATGGTGAAGCATCTCTGGATATTTTCTGCCTGAAGGGTTTTTCTTTGTTTCTATGGCTTGGGGCCACACCCAGCAGCCCTCAGGCATTTCCAAGACCTCACAACATCATTGCAATGGGGGATAGAGGGACCGGTGGTATCGAGGATGGCATCCAGGAGCTCATAAGTACAAGGAACATGCACTACCACTTACCACATCTCAGACCCTACATGAAGCTTTTAGTAACAGTATGCTCAGCTACAACTATTACAGATCTCTACAAAAATCTCATAACCAGCAACATTATATTGGTTGTCAGAAATATTGGTATGCTATCCAGATAATTTTAATAAATACAACTTTTTTATGTACATCAGACTTAAAAATTCATTTTATTTTGGTTTGTCAGAATAATTCTGTACAATTCTCTAATCGAATAATAACAAACATTAGAGATAAATGTCCTTTTCATTTGTCTCATTCTTCCATTTAGTACCATAGAAATCATGCTTCAATCAATACATCTGATCTTTTGAAATTAAATTATTTCCTTTTGAACAGTCAAATAAAAGATGTTTTGAATAGATGGAGCAATTTGGTTTATTTTACATTTTGTGATAAATTCTATTTAAAAGCAATTTCTTTTTCAATTAAATTATGTTCCTCGCTGTTGTTAGTTGCCATTCTTTCATTTTAAGAAATTAAGATTAAACCAAAATTCAATGTGATATTCCAAGATTTTCTGACTTACCCGTTTAACAATAAAAATGTTCATAAAATAAATGTTTTGATATATTGTGGTTATTACAAATAAATTCTTATAATATTCACTCATATATATAGAAATAATAATCAGAGAATAATCAATTATTCAAGACTTATTTATTCTGTGCCAAATTTGTCCTCAGAGCTGGGTGCTTGTAGGAAAATAAAGACTTTCACAGAAGGGAAATAATCTGGAAATGTGGAAAGCAGAAAAGTGGATGCACGAGCAAAGGCCTAGGAACGGTCCCTTGAACAGGAATTCACTGGAGAATTTTGATCCAACTCACACAAGAAATTGGAGGAGTTGCCCAAGACTGCCATAACTGTGTCCTATAACTGAGCCCAAAATTAAGTCTCAAATTAAGTTTTAAAAGCAGAACTGAAAGATCTCACAATTCTAAAGCTAGAAGACAGAGACCAAGGTATGGGCAGTTTTTTGCTCCTGCTCATTGTGAAAGAGTCTGCTCCCTGTCTCTCTCGCCTAGTGCCTGGTAGTTTCTGATGAAACACACAGTTTGCCTTGGCTTGTAGAAGCCTGCCCAATCCCTGCCCGCCTTTTCAAACATCGTTCTCCCTGCATTCATGCTTACCCTTGACAGATATCCCCTGCCAAGGAATGGACTTCCAGCCTCAGAAATGTGACACTATACATTTGGGGAGGGGGGGTTAAACTACTCAGGGATTCCCATTTTGTTATGATCACCAGAGCTTGCCTTTTAAATTTTTTGTTTATGAATCTCTAATGACAACTTTTGAATATATTATGATCTCATAAATGACTATCTTGAAGCTATTTCTCTGAAAGACAAATGAAAAAATATATATTGAAGTACATATAAGTCACTTGTGTACTTGGGGAGTTCTTTAAATCAATGAATTATTGCCTTTATAGTGTCAGTAAGAGATCTATTTTCTTTTCAACTTTCGTTCAGATGTTTCTATATCAATGTAGGCATTATAATTGCACGTTGTATAATTAGAGAATGTTAGTGGAATCGTTAGATTTCATGTATTTGCCAATAGCAATTTGGTTAGGGCATACAATTGCTATTCTTTATCTAGGACTTTTTGTACTAAATTAACACATTCTGTTGCCCACAGAGAAGCCATTCACTATTTTTATTTCCTTGCTGTGAAAACTAGTTATAAAAGAAGGTACCAGCATCATTTGTCAAGGAGAAAGTCCAATTCTCTTCCTTATCTCTGGAACCCTATGTCTTCCACAAAAAGTTTATGAGCATGGTTTAATTAAGAGTTGATTACACATATAGCTAGAAAATACGGTCAAATGGTTACCAGCTATTAGCCAGCATTCAGGAAATCCAGTCCCTCAACTGTCAGACTAAGGGCTGTTCCGACAAGATGCGTGATGCTCTCATCAGCCATGCGGAGGTTTCCTTCAGATCTTGTGTGTTAGCCAAAACCAGATGGAAAACTGAAACTAGCTCTGGAGAGCTTCTCTGTCAAAGTGCTGGAGTCCAGTGCCCTCTGATGATGCTGGAAGCAATACAAGCGCAGGAATCTTCAGTAGCAAGTGACCCGCTCACACTTTGTCTGCCGCACAGTGGACACTGCCTCACCGTCAGGCAGCAGACGAAGGGCTGTGAACACCAGGAGTAGGTCCCTCTTTTAATTTCTGACTAAATTTCTTTTGTCTTTCCTGCCTCCCTGTGACAAAGGCCATACAGTTCTTCTGAGATGAATAGCAGAAGACAGTGCAACAAATTAATACAAATGAAGTCATTCCTGAGTGACTCCATCTGCTTTAGAAATAAGGCTTGGACAATAATGTGGCCAAGATCCAAATAATTAGGCCTGACTCCAAATGAAGGCACACAGGTAACTTATAGCTTCATTAACTCTCTTCAAGGAGGCAGACATCCAAAAACTAACCTTAATAGAGGCAGCATATGATCCATTGACAATCTGTTTGATATTAAAAAATGAACTTTGTTTTTGCAACGTTGCATGAACTGTAGGCAAATAACATATGCAACTCAAAATACCATGGACTTAGGAAGGTTTATTTTTTATCTTTGATGCCAGTTCAAAAATTTAGGGAACAAAGGCTTTAATTCTTGTTTACAGAATTTAATCAAAAGGCAAATAATCGATCAACTAAGAAAAGCACATAAGGTGTCTGCAAGTATCTTTTCTCTGTAATCAACAGGAAGATTATTAGGTAATAACAAATGTTATTCATCTTCATAATGGCGAAATGACAACCTGTTTAAAAATAACAAATGACTACTCCTCATTGACTAGTACAGGGTGAGTCTGACCTTCACATATTTTAAGCAAACAAGTCCTCTTTTCGAAGACTTCACAAGTCCTTTAATTGATAATGATGAGATGTTTTATCTTTGCTAAGGGATGCTAAAGCTTTTAAGATGCTACTTAAATTGAAATCATTTTGCACAACCCTCTGAGTTTAAGAACCTTCAAGACTCACCCTGATTTTCCTCACAAACAGGATATTAATGAACCACAAATGCAGTTAATTCACTGTACATAGAAGTTTTAGTAAAAATAATGTCTCTTTGTCCTTCCTAGGATTTATCAGTTATGAAGCACTTGAGTTTTCAATTTGAATAGGCAAAAAAAGAGAAGAGACTTTATAACTTGATTTTAAGGACTATTTTTCCTTTGAAGTACAAATATCATGCTTCACTGATCATACCAGGGCACCCATTGAAAGATCTTGGGAGTTTCTAGAAAGCTTTGTCGACACTTTACAAATGTCTCTTACAATACTTGCATGTTTTCCACTCGCCCAACTCCCAGATACACCTGCAGAGGTATTATAAGTTCAGTTGCTCCACAGTGACCGAGCAGCAGGTGACATGCAGTTCTGGAAGGAACCCCTTGAAGACAGCCAGCTAATCTTCCTGATGCGGCAGTTCTCTAGTGCCTGTTAACTCATTCCACCCTTCAGGGCCTCACTCAGTTCCCATCTCCATCCCCACAAGCTGAGCAGAATAAAAGTCCCCCGAAGATGTCCACATCATCGTCCTTGAAACCTGTGAGAAGGTTACTATGAGGCAAGAGACACTTTGTAGGTATGATAAAGTTCAGATTCATGTCATTTGAAGACGGCGAAAATAGTGCACTTGAAGATGGACAGACAATTGCTCAAAAAGCTGTGAAGTCCATCTCTAGAGCCTGTGTGACCCAACCCAACCGATATTAGATACCTGAAGTGCTGTCTTTGCCCCAAAGCATAAAGATAAGCACAGTTTTCCCCACTCTGACCTTCCCCCAAAGCCAACTCTGGCTTTGTATTAGTTTGCCCATAAAACTGAGTGTGCCTCAGAAGACTAGTCCAGGAGGGAGTTTTATTGTACATTCTGGAAGGAACTAAAGGGTAACAACCCACATTTTCTAAAATTCCTCTGTTCCCTTTCTCTATAAAAGCCCCTTTCTTTTTTTTTCTTTTTCTGTCACACCTGGCAATGCACAGGGGTTATTCCTGGCTCTACACTCAGGAATTACTCCTGGCGATGCTCAGGGGGACCATATGGGATGCTGGGAATCAAACCGGGGTCGGCCACATGTAAGGCAAATGCACTACCCACTGTGCTATTGTCCCAGCCCCCAAACCCCCTTTCTTGTGAGGACCCGGCAAGATGGTAACTCTGAAGACTCCAATTGGCCATCTTCCCCCTTGCCCGCATGTTGCCAATAACTCTTTCTCATCTCATTGCTGTGTTTCTTGTTTGATGGGCTTCAAGTGGCATTAGAAGCAGATCTCCACAGTGACAACCAGACAGAGAATGAGACAGATTCTCCCCCAAAACATCCAGAAGAAACAAAACGCCCAGTGGACGCTTTGATTTTTTTAAGACCTTTATTGAAACAGATGTCAGGACGTTTGTGGTCCTAAGCTACCAGGTTTGTGAAAATGGATCGCAGTAGCTGTGAGAAGCCAAACCATCTACAAGTGCCTTTGGACTCAGAGCCTTTTTTTTTTTGGACTCAGAGCCTTTGGACACCGGTCAGCAATAGGGCCTCTGCAGCAAAAGTGCTTTTCCTTTCCCTCTCAGCAGTGACTAACAGGTTTCAATCAAATGACCTCCAGGTCATTCCCAGCTCCAAAACCCAAAGTTTCTAGCCAACCCCAGTCTCCAAGTCAGCGCATCACTTATGGTGCGAATACTCTCAAGCTACTCTTCTCAAGGAGCGCATTTTCCTACATGCTTTATTTGGTGATTCTCCAGATTATTCCTACCCAGATCCCAAGTCCTCGAAAGGGAAAATTTTACTGCAAATCAGCAAAGGTTATGCATCATTGACCTGCCTTTTCTCGGGGACTGTGTATACACATTGATTTCGCAACACGGTTATCAAATCATCTCCATAAATCAGTTAATAACCAAACAATGTCACAAACAAAGCAGAAGAGACCTTGGTCATCACAACTCTGTGTTCCTTACTTCCCAAAAGATATGCAATGGACATCAATCTTTGCCCTTCAAAGTCCTCATCGGGATCAAGTAGGAGCCTGTCACCCTCAATTCTGTGACTTTGCTAAATGACTGTAGTTAAAGTGGTGAGCCAGTAGAGGGATGAAGAAGGAGTTGTTTTCTGATAAAGCTTTAGGCGCATAGTATAAGTTAACGAGTCGTGGCAGGAGCAGGTGGGTAATTCCATGTTCACACAATAATGGGCCAAAGGCTAATTACTATTCACTGTAAAATGAACATAAAAGTAGTAATTATGCCTTCATCCTAGTGGATGCGATGTATTAACAGCTATCAGCTTCACCTTCTGTAATAACAGCTTTTGTCTGTTTATACTGCGATGTGCGAAAATAAGACGGATGTGGGAAGAGGGACTTGAGACAAGAACAAACATGATATACTCATGGTCTCTCCTTCAGTGCTCAGACAAGAGAGGAAAGGAAACCCGGTGACTTGGAAACATCATTTGGAAATGGGATGACCTTTCTCCCGAGCAGCCAAGTTAATTGTTGTCATTCAAGATTGTCACCTGCCAACTCTTGAGTCACCTGTGAACTACAGAAAAAATGCTGAGCTCACAAAAGGAAAAGTCGCCACTGGCAAGTTCAAACGATCAAAGTTAGAAACCCAACTAACTGAGTGGTAACTGCTGAAGTCACCAACACGTACCCTCAATCCATCCTCTCGATTCTGAAGTAACAAAACCTTGGGGAAGTACTGGAGACGGGGGAGAATGGCAGAGTCATATTCAGAAAGGTCAGGACCGTCAAATCTGCATTTAGTACTGGAATGTAATTCCTTATACATGAAGACTAAGCTTTTTTATGATGCTTCTATTTCATATTATTATATTTTTTCTAAATAATGCTTTTTAGGCGGGTAGATGCCAAGGAGTGGAATCACTGGATTCTGCGGGAGTGAAAATTATTACTTTTCTGAGACGTCTCCATACTATTCTCAAAGAGGCTAAACCTGATGTCATTCCCACTAACATAGGATAAGGTTTCCTTTTTCACACCTCTGCCAGCACCATTTGTTTCCAGTCTTTTTGATATATACGATGCAATGAAATTTGGAGACTAATTTCAGAAGGGGCTGAAGCCATAGCACAGCGGTAGGGCATTTGCCTTGCACATGGCCGACCCGGGTTAGATTCCTCCGCCCCTCTCGGAGAGCCAGGCAAGAACCAAGAGTATCTCTCCCGCACAGCAGAACCTGGCAAGCTACCTGTTGTGTAATCAACATGCCGAAAACAGTACCAAACAAGTCTCACAATGAAGACATTACTGGTGCCTGCTCAAGCAAATCGATGAGCAACACAATGACAATGACAGTGACAGTGAATTTCAGAAGAGGATTTGTTGCTGCCACAAGAGGAAAGGATGCTAAAAAGCCGACCTTCATCACAAAGGGAATCCTTGTTTCTCACTCAGAAACATGACAACCAATTTTGACCTTGTCTTTCAAGTGCCTACCCCCTGAGGAAGACGCCCTGAGGAAGACTGTTAAGATGTAGCCATTTAGTGAGTTTCTGGAGGACTGGAGATGGGGGTGGGGTGCTGGGTCACACCCTCCCCCTATAGAGCTCAAGGACTCTTCCCAGTTCTGTGCTGGCTCCAGGAGGTGTTCAAGACACCATGCCATAATGAGGGTGGAATTTGGGCCACGTTTTGGCCGATCTCTCCACCCCAATGAGTTTCTAAGGGAAAAGAAAGGACTCACCTCTGCTCTCAGCTCCCCGCCTCCCCTCTGTCGTCTTTTGTTTTACGATTAAGCTGTCTTTCTCTTAGAGCCTGTCAAAGATTTGCATAGAATCTTCTTTCTACACTAGCCCACAGAAAGGGACCTGCCAGTCTTTGATCATCTCCAACTTGATGGTGGGTTTGAGAGCCGCCCCTGAGAAGCCCTGACACTTATGACTCTCGGAGTTCAGCAGATAGGACCTTGCAGAACATGGACTCAAGCTCAGGGCCGAGTTAGGAAGCACTGTGCATAGTGGAAATGTATGTACAGGCAATGAAATGCATTTAACTTAGCTCAGACTCAAATTCCTTAATGTGAAAACAATTTTAAAAGAACTGGGTTTTTTTTATTGAACATTAAAGGGTATCCACCTCATTTTGTCCAGGTTATTTTTATCCTTGTTTCAATCAAAACTTCTCTTGGACTCATTAATAGCTAGTTTGGGGGACTCGTTTTTTGGTGTTAGGGGCATATCTGATGAGTCCTAAGGGACTATTTCTAACTCTGAGCTTGGGAATCACTCCCTGAGGCATGTCAACGACCATGCGGTTCCAGAGTCTGATTTCACCCAAAACATGCACCCAGCCCATTGAACTGGTGCTGATAATCTCTAAGCCCTGATGATCATCAGTTTTTAAATAGAAAAACTCAATGAAATTTTTCATGCAGTTTCCTGCTTGCAGAGATTTCAGAATAGCTCCTTAGAATCTTGACCTACTTGAGCTTGTTCTATGAGGGAAAACTATGAGGAAGAATAAGTCCTTAAAATCTGCGCCTACCTGGAGTTCCGACCCAACCAAGAGCAGTAACTATTATGCAGTAACTAATGTGCCTGGTAAGTATCCTCGGCTGGATGAACTTGGGAAGTTTATCTCTAGAAACTTCTCCAACATGCACCTAAACGCCACTACTTCCACCTTGTCAGATACAAGAAGAGCTGAGAAAGCTGCCGCAAATAATTGCCCAATATCCTAATGCATTTGACTCTGTGTGTGCTGACATCCAATACTGATTTAATTTCGAGCGAAAAAGAATTATTGGGTGACAAAATTTAAATGTAGACCACATAAAAATTCCATTTTTCAGAAAAGCTCCACTTCCAGCCAGATCACTGTAACACTGTACCCTCGATTCTTTCATCAGGAAGCTCTGAAGCCCCTGTGTAGGAAGTGATTCCTTTCCATCCTTTGAACAATGATTTCCCTCATCAAGATAATTCTGGAGACCACCCAGTGCCTTCTGACTCCCCAGGACTAATTAGTTGCTGGGTTTTCCTTTCATCTTTCTGCTTTCACATTTGTCTGAGAAAGGCCCCACTGCATTTGCAACCACATCATTCTTTGCTGGCATCCTGATTTTATGGACCCTTGTCTGCTCAAGGAGATTACTGTGTTACTGATGTGTTTTTCATGTAAATATCCTTCCTTTTTCATGGAAAGGGAAAATTACAAAGATGTCTAGTAATATTGAATGTAAATAAGCCTTTCTCACCTCAGCTCGGGCTGAATTTCTGTCACTCAGTAAATAAAGGTCTCCGAGTAGGATTAATGGAAGTGATCTACCGAAGGTTTGAGATAAGACTGTAGCATTGTAGCACTGTCCTCCCATTGTTCATCGATTTGCTCGAGCGGGCAACGGTAACGTCTCCATTGTGAGACTTGTTACTGTTTTTGGCATATCGAATATGCCACGGGGGGCGGGGGGGGGGGGCTTGCCAGGCTTTGCCTTGCTGGCGGGATACTCTCAGTAGCTTGCCAGGCTCTCTGAGAGGAACAGAGGAATTGAACCCGGGTCAGCTGAGTGCAAGACAAACACCCTACCTGCTGTGCTGTTGCTCCAGACAAGACCGCTAGACCAAAATTGACAAAATACTAACAGCTCCTCTGAATGCTGATATTGCTGCTTTTATGGGACTCACAGCTCTGAAGTCTGTCTCTTCTGGCAGTCACATGGACGTGGGCTGTTAAAATAGAAAAGTGGGGGAGTTCCAGGGGAGTGGCAAGGATGAGACCAAGAGCTTGACTCCTGGTGCCATCCATAAGAGCCAAAAGGAGTCCAAGTGGCACCATTGTCTAAGCCCTGGAGTGGCATCAGAGTGTACGAGCTCCACACCAGACTTACTTGTGTGTGAGCACCTCAGTGAAAGTGCACGTCCCTTAGCGACCCTCACAACTAAAAGATGAGCAGTTACAGTGGCCAGGAGTTCAATCTCCAGCCTTAACATAGCTAGAATAGGAGAGCGCACCACAACTAAGGGAGTGTGACTCCTGGGAAGCATGTGTGTGACCCCTGGTGAGTCCACAACCAAGGGTACCAGCACCACCAGCATTACATCACGTGAGTGTGTGGCCTCCTGGTGGTGACAACAGCAAGAAGAGAAGGGAAACGTATAAATAAAAAACGAACATGGGTAGCTTAGAAAGGTAACAGTTCTCTGGCGACTGAGCAGAAAACCAGGTGCTAGCGTGAAATCTTCAATTTACTCCAGTTTTCAGCTGGGCTTTGAAAGTGAGTCCTAGGTGTAAGTAAAAAGGAATGCATCTAAAGCAGGAGTTACCAAAGAGGAGAGCTAGTCCCACGTATCCTGTAAAACCCCAAACAACTTCCAGACATCCTCAAGCCCTCTTCCCAACACTCTCACTCAAACATGCAAACTGGTTGAAATGTTGCCTTCCAGAGCAGTAAGGGCTGCAGAGACCTGGGGACATCCTGGAGAGTTTAAGGCTTTTTGCCTGTCAAAATATACTGAACTCTGGTGACAAAAATCTTATCAATTTCTTCAAAGAATATTGCAAGATCAGCATCTTAACTTTTTAAGGATAAAAAATAAAGGACTAAAAAGGTTTCAGTAAATTGATTCCAGCATACTCTGGAGAGGAGACCCACATCTATTTTACCCCAAGGAGCCTTAGTCTCCCCAGCCTTGGGTCACTGAAAATAGAGGGGATCGAGTTTTACAGAGGAGCTGAAAACAAACCTTAGCAAATAAGCACTTTGGGGACACATGGTGCATGTGCAAATCTCCAAAAGCAAACAGCAGACACACACATACACACACCACACACACACACACACACACACCACACACACTACACACACACACACCACACACACTACACACACGTATGCATACACACCACACACCACACCACACATAACACACCTACACCACACACATACGCACACCCACATACCACACACACACACACACACACACACACACACACACGCCACATACATTGTTTAACCAATAATGCCTGGATGTGAAGAAGATAGTATAAATGTTTCAAATTAGTTTAACAATCAAAAAAAATTTCCCCTTTTTTTGAGTTTCTAAGGAGACCAAACCTAACATACAGCTCAGAGGCTATTCTTGGCTGTGTGCTCAGGAGGGACCCTTCGGTGGCTCTCAGACCTAAGAGAGTGGCATCAAGGACCTAACCAGGGTCAGAAACATGCAAGGCAAGTGCTTACCTTCTGTTCTGTCTCTCCAGCCCCCAAATATATTTCTTAAATAATTTCTTAAAAAATCCCATGTATACCAGGTCCTAGGGAATAGCCCTATGCATAATTTAGAGGAGTGCTTCTCAAATTTTAGTGTGCATTTAAGTTACCTAGGGAGTGAGTGCATTAACAGCACATTGCCAGATTCATCCTTCAGAAATGCATTTCAGTGAGTCTGGGTAAGACCCAAGCATGAGAATTTCTCACAGAAAATTTAAAAAATGTAGCCCATGGGTTATATTTAGAAAAACTTTCCCCAAAATAGAAAAGAATAAAAGAATGCACGACTATATCCAAAAGTCTCTCCTTGACCATGTATTTGGTGATCAGATAGATTAATAAATAGATTGACTAATAGATAAAAATAATAGAGATCACGTGAAACTGTCCAGGCCAGTCAAATATGGTAAGTGTTTTCAGTTACAGATACAATAAGTTACTTGTCTGGATCTATTCTAATTACTAATAGAAGTTGAAAACTAAAATGGCCACTTTCTGATATGAAGTGCAATAAACTAGATCCAGATATATTTTTGAATATAAATTTGGGTACAAATTCAGTGAGATTTTTTTTTCAGAAATTCAAAAATGAGTAAGCAGAAGAACAATTTGGTGTGCTGGCCAAATTCTATTCTGGGATAATTAAAATCTGCCTACTTAAAATTCTTTTTGTAAATTTCAGTAACCACAGGCTTCTTCCTCACTTCCTGGTCTCAAGGGCCTTGGAGTGGTACCATTGTTAGCTGAGTGCCCTGGAACTCTCGAGGGCAACACTGTCTGCAGCAATATCTACAGGGGTCATGCCTCAACCCAAATGCCAATGACATGGGCCATTGATACCAATGTTCTCTATAGAAATAGACTCAGTACATCCATGTTTAGTTTAGTTCCAGAAACTTAGAAACATAATACTGATAGTATTACTTGGAACTTATAAGTATAGTTAAGAAAAGTCACACTAAATTAACATACATGATTTATTGAGAGTGCATCTCTTGGGCTGGAGCAATAGCACAGTGGGTAGGGCGTTTGCCTCTCATGCAGCCGACCTGGGTTTGAATCCCAGCATCCCACATGGTCCCCCGAGCACCGCCAGTAGTAATTCCTGATTGAAGAGCCAGGAGTAACCCCTATGCATCGCCGGGTGTGACCCAAAAAGAAAAAAAAAGAAAGTGCATCTCTTTATCTAGATAACTAACCACTTGTAACAGAAAGGACAATCTTGTGCTGTATTTTTCTCTTCTTGAATCATTGCAGTGTATCCTTAGAATGTTTTTTCAGACTAAGAGGCTTACAGTCCTCCCTTTCTAAGGATTTTCAAATACTTTGCATGCAGTAATTATTGACTCCGACAATGCTCCTAGTAAGACTTAAGTGAATGAGAGCAGCAGGCAAAATGAACTGAGGGAAAGAGAGAGGAAAGAGAAAGATAAAGAGAGAGAAAGAGAGAGAGGAAGAGAAAGAAAGAGAAAGAAGAGGAAGAGAAAGAGGAAGAGGAAGAGACAGAGGAAGAAAGAGAAACATAAAGAGAAAGAAAAAGAGAAAGAGGAAGAGGAAGAGAAAGAAAAAGAATGAGAAAGAGAGAAAGAAAAAAGAATAAAAGTAGAAGGAGAAGGAGAAAGAAACTGTACCACATGGCCTATAAATGAAAAGGAAGAGAGAGCCGTGCCACCATATGGCAAGGGGAGCAGCAGCGACTTCAGCCGTTAGCAGCAGAAGCATACTCTGTAATTCCTGATATTGTATTTCTCTCTAAACGTGGCAATAAAGTCTCTTTTGACTGGCTTTAGCTTTTGTGATGCAACAGGGAAACCTGTTTGGCAGTAGGAGAACCCATTGAAAAAGCAGAAGGCAAGATCCCACAGGGACATATCTGGTCTGCCAAAACATAGAATTCAAACAAAAGCAGTTGATTTAGATTCCTGATGGGGCAAAGCAATAGGAAACTGTCTTTCGCATTAGAATAGAAATGCACAGAGCCTTCAAGATGGGAGCAGATTTTGCCACTATTAATTCAAGTTACTCTGTCTTTTAGCTGCAAGCCTATTTCAAACAACAGACACTCTCAAATGTGACGCTCAGAAACAGCCTCTTGCTCTTCTGTGCTCTTAGGAAATAAGCTTTTCAGACTTGTGACCAAGTCTTGTCCCCTGAGCACTGCCAGGAGTGATCCCTGAGCACAGAGGCAGGAGTAATCCCTGAGCACTGCTGGGTGTGGCCCCCAAACAAAACAAATCTAAGTACATCCACTTTCAAAAAAGAATAATCTAATCTTCATGTAGATGATAAGGGCAAAGGGGAAGTAAGTTGAGAAATCAAAGAACACCAAGTATGAATAACAAAATTATATAAAAGACTAGAAAACATAATTTTACTTATGTATTTTACAGATTTGCATTTTAGAGAAAGAAATATTTTATAGGTAATAATACCATCCAATTCTAGCAAATCAAAAGTGATTAGAAAATTAAAAGGTTGAATAGAGGACTTCTGGTTGAGAAATATGCAGCTTTTTATTTGAAAATGCTCAGTAATGTCTTGGTTGATTGAAATTGCTAATCAAGGTAAAAGATGTATGATTCAAGCAATTACAGAGCAAATATAGTTTCTTATTTTCAAGACACACAGTGGATGCCTAAACAGGATTTTAATAAACCTTTTGAAATACTTCACACCTTAGATATTTTCAATAACTTGCTATTCCTTCTCTGTTTTTCCTCTTTCCATTTTTTCCTTTATCTCCAAGTCACAATAAACTGGCCAGAATTCTAACAACGTATTCCAGATTTTCAATTACTCCTGGCATGTATTACCAAAAGTGGTATGTGAATAACTGAAAGTTGAATGAATGGATAGTGGGAAAGTGGTTAGATGAGCAAACAGATGAGGGAAAAAGCAATTAGGTGCTGAATTAAATGAGCTGTTGCAGGGTGGGGTCGGAGATGACCATATGGTAGGGTGCAATCTTACTCACAAAGGAGTGAAGGAAGTGAGAAAAGAAAAGTTAGGAACTGAACCATAAGGAAGCCTCCATACACATCTCTGTAGATCTCAGACAGAGCTCAGATGTTGGAACCATTCCTCAGATTTGTCCTATATGGAGGCAAAGGACATTAGCCTATTCCTGACCTCAACCCAGTAGGAAAAGAGCATAGATTGGATGCAGACAGGTTCTCCAATGAGCAAGTATCAGAGAAAGAATCATCTGAGCGGCCTGGACACCAGTGATCTCAGAAAGAGGAGGAGTATGGTGGTACTGAAGGGGTACTGGGTGGCACCCACAGCACATTTTGCCTGTACTTTTACCAGTGAGCTTTCAAAGGAAGCAGGGAAGACCCCCAGTCACTACTCCAGAGTTTTCCACTTGCTCCTTATTCCAAGGGTAATTGAACGTTGGCTTTGGGTTGAGACAGCTTTCATATCATGCTGTCATGAAGAACACACATTTAGGTTTTCGATGGAAAAATTTGGACTTTACATCCCACTTCTGTAATTGACAACTGTCTATTTAACCTTGGGAAGTTAGGAAAGTTTTCTTAGGAATATTTTTTTCCACAATATTTTTTTCCACAAGAGATAAGAGATAACGTGGGCAGGTTTGTAAGAATTGCATAGGACCATATGTATATGTAATATCTAGACCGACCCTCACAGTTACCTGTGTCTCAATGGTTGCTTGCTCCATCACAGCATCCTGAGTAATTCAAAAGGACACCAAAAATGGACCAACTAGTAGCACCTACGTGACCTATATATGCAACTTTCTAGAGTGTGATTTTAAGTCATGGATGAACTAAGTGCATGTTACTTAAAAAACAAAAAACCCTTAAAGGTTGTTCATCTATAAAACAAGGACTACAATCCAATTCTACATCCCTGAGAAACAATGAATATAAAACAAATATCATTTTTACTCTCCACTTGATTTGGAGAAAAGTTTGACAATTTCAGACTATTATTCTGTTTGTCAAGGCCTAGTTGAAGCAGCTCTGTGCTGGTGAGTGGAGACAGATGCACCCCAGGGAGACAAACTCTAAAAGCAGATTGAAGTTCATGGTCTACGCATCTTACCAAGTCTCTCACTTGCAGTCCTTAAAGCAGCTCCATGCTATGTTATTTTGAATATGAATCATTTAGTCCTAAAAATTCAAAACATGATTATTTAATTAAAAATCATGTACCCCCATGTAATTTGGATCACAATGATAAAAGTCAGTGAAAGTATTAGTTTACTTCTCTGCATCATTGGTTGCCACCAATGAGGATATGGCTTTTTGATGATCCTAGTTTTTAATAATTATGGGGCTGGAGAGGTAGCCCAACACTGTGTCTGTTTCCCCAAGGCCTGAGAGGAGTGATCCCTGAGTGTAAAAACCAGGAGAAAACCCTTATCACCATTGGGTGTGGCCCCCAAGCAAAACAAAATTATATACCTGTTAACCTTATTATGAATTTTAGGTGGGTGGGAGGTTGTTTAAACTATACCCAGCAGTGCTTAGGATCTATTCCTGAGTCTGTGCTCTCATGGGACCCCTAGCATAATATAGGCCATATAGTTGCTACAGCAGAGAGTCTCTTGCCCTCACGCCTGGCTGTCTTCCCCGGGGCCCCTTGGAGGGGATGGGCTCCAGCTTCCCTCCCCACCCTGAGCAGAGCTCCCGGCAGCAGGAGACTTCAGTGGTATCAACGATAGAACCTGGATCTCCTGCCTGTAAGTATTCATTTGGCTTGTGGAACTCTCTCTGACTCAGGAAAGGTGGATTTAAGTCTATTACTTACTATTTTCTTTTTCAATTTTCTTTACCTTATTTATAAGTTTTATTCATCGATCTAATCTGTTATTTTTGTCTCTATCTTTTAGCTCTATGAATAGTCATTTATTTCTTGTTTTTATAAACTTTTATGAGACAGAGTTTTTTGCCCGCACGCCTGGCTGTCTTCCCCCAGGGCCCCTCGGAGGGGATGGGCTCCAGCTTCCCTCCCCACCCCAAGCAGAGTTCCCGGCAGCTAAAGACCATGGGAACCTAGCCACAGCCATGCTCGAGGCCCCTCTCCACACGTTCGGACAGGCCTCACGCATGAAGGTACCAGCAGAGGAACCCAGGTGTGTGTAATCCCATTAACGGCCAACATCCAGACTTAAAAGCGAGCTCCCAGAATCGATATCTTGTAGCCTACTTCTCCCTCTGGGAGAAACTGGCAAGCTTCTGAGAGTTTCCTGCCCACATGGGACAGCCTTGCAAGCTTCCCATGGTGTATTCATATGCTAAAATCCAGTAACAAGCTGGATCTCATTCCCCTGACCCTGAAAGAACCTCCAGTGCGACATCTTTGGGAGGGCCGAGTCAAGAGAAACTTCTAAGATCTCAGGGAAAGGACGAATGAAGAGGTTACTGAGCGCTCTCGAGAAATCGATGATTAACGGGATTTCATGATTGTGATCATGATAGTTGCTACTTGCTGGTCCATTTTAGGTGGCCTTTGGAATTACACGGTATGCTGTGATGGAGCATGTAACCAATGAGACTGCTATTGAATTTAGTGGAATAATTCAACTACTACACTCGATTTAATATTTGAAGTTAGGTAAAACTGAGTTTAAGATCCAGTGGTAGTATTTTTTGTCTTCTTGAAAAATGAAAATGTATATAGTTTGTGTACCTATTTACCCTACTGGGAGGATTCTGGAAAGGATACCCATTTCTAGCCGTGCTCAAGAAATCATAAAGTGGGACCAGAGTGATAGTACAGTGGTTAAGGCATTTGCCTTACAGTAGGCTGACCCGGGTTCAATCTCCAGCATCCTATATAGTCCCTCAAGAACCACCAGGAGTAATTCCTGAGTGCAGAGCCAGAGGTGAGACCCCCTTTCCAAATAAAGTGATATAACCCCCTCCAAATATATAAAGTGATATAACCTCCTCCAAATAAATAAAGTGATATAACCTAATCCAGCCACATCTATGCTATGGTTATGCTGTGAATTACTATATATATATGTTTGTGTGTATTTGGGTGGGCTGGAGCGATAGCACAGTGGGTAGGGCGTTTGCCTTGCACGCAGCCCACCCGGGTTCAATTCTTCCGCCCCTTTCAGAGAGCCCGGCAAGATACCAAGAGTTTCTTGCCTGCACGGCAGAGCCTGGCAAGCTAGCCATGGCATATTCGATATGCCAAAAACAGTAACAAGTCTCACAATGATACATTACTGGTGCCTGCTCGAGCAAATCGATGAGCAATGGGATGACAGTGTATTTGGGGGAGATTAGGGGTGGGCATGTGTTTCAAGGAACAAACCAGAGATGCATCAGTGTAATCTAAAACTTTTTATAGCCATAATTTTTAGAGGTTTTATAATAAGAAAAATCTATCAAAAGCCTGCATCTATCATAAGACGCTGAGGCTCATATAGACAGACAAGAAAATACTGCAGGTTGAAGGTGAAAAAAATTGCACCTTTTGCTACCAAAGCTCACCTGATTTAAACCCTAAATTCCATTCACTCCAGCCTACGTGTTGCTATGCCTCTCTAAAATAGGAAAAACACTTTACAACTTACATCATTGAAGGACAACCCCAACCTGAGTCTCCCAAGGTTATCAACACAATGAGAGGCACAGCAAAATGAAGAAAGGGGAAAAAATTAAATTTCACTGATCCCTTTATAAGGTCTAATCTATGAGGTCTAACCTTATACTCATCATTCTATTATAGATACACTAGTCCTAGACACATACCTATTGATGAAAATTTGTCTTCATATGAAAGCCTTCTCAATACCTGGAAAAAAATCATCATTCACTGTTTGTGAGCTGATTAATTCAGTCCAATATGAGCGTGCATGATTTATACCTAAAGTTCTCATTAGGAATCTTTTTCACGGGGAAATAATGTCTCATCATATATAACTTTGAAGGAAAATTAAAGTACATGGAGTTATTTAGTATGCAGAGCCGCCCCTAACCTACGGTCATGAAGGGGTGATTTGTGGGTGATATCTCTCCTTGCACTTCAGTTCCCCAATTACTAAAAATTCCACAGGATCCTGAACCTATTTAAGCCTAGACTCTCAGTCCAACAGTCTATGGTCTATTCATCAACCAGTTACGGCAACTATTATATGTGGGGGGAAATTAGTCATAAATGGTTTTCATGTTTCTGTGTTATCTCAGTGATGGATTCAATGAAAAGCTCCTTTCCAGGTGATAGCTTCTTGGCATGATATTCAAGGGCAGAAGAGATGTCTTTGCAGAAATAATGCCATCATTGCAACAGCTTTCATTTCATCAAAGCTAACTTGTAGGTTTATTATGATGGTTTAATTTGGGATGTCCCTCGTGGTTTCCAAGGGCCACTTCTGACACTGTCTTTTGGTGTCATTCCCAGCAGTCCAAGGGGACCTTGAGGTGCCAGAGATCAAGCCTAGGCCTCCAGCAAACAAAACAAAAACACCGATTCTTTGAGAAATCTCCCCCGCCCTCACAATTTGTGTGAAAAACAAATATAACGAAGGATTTCCTTTTCTTAAATAAGAAACAGAAAGCTAATCAAATGAACTTCACAAAAACCAACAATTTGCTTACCAGAAATGCTTTTTGCTTTCTAAAATTGCCCACTTTGTAACAGTCAAATAAAGAAAGGTAATTCACCTGAACTAGAGTAAAATTCTTCTGAAAATGCTTTTAGAATTCAATATCACCTCAAATAAGTGTTGGAGATTGATGTTGCCACTGAGAATTCTAAAATAAGTTATTGTAAAAGAACAAATTAGTGCTGTCTTTTATCTTACAGCTCTCTAACTAGTCATGTGTGTTTTCTTTTAAGATGCTCTAAAAATTAAAGTGTCATAGAGTTTCTTAGTTTCCAAAATCAACACTTCAAAGAATTCTATGAAGGTTTAATATTAGTTGAAATATAAAAAAACAGCTTATAGGCATTTTTTATTGGTTTGTTTTTTTAATAAGTTAAATAGGAACATTCTAGGTTTACAAATTCCATCTAACCCTCAGCATTGCTGAATTCAGAGTGTCTTACTCTATGGATGGTGATCACTGTGTCTCAGATTAAGCAGCTATCCGATTCTCTTAAGAGAACATTTGTGTTCTTTCTAAAGCACAGTTGTGAACTTTACAGGATGTGGATGCAGAATATCTCCATGGAAAGTGGAGGGAAGAGCAGCAAACTACAATTTAACCTTCTTGGCCACAGTCTCCTCCTTGCAACATGAGGTAGTAACAGAATCTTCATAGGGTTGCAAGGATTATAGAGGTAATCAGGTCTGTTTTTACAACAGCCCTGGGGTGGGTAAACAGCAGTTCCCAAATTGCAATATCTTAAATACAAAAAATAGGTTTTTTTTTCTATTTTAATGAATCTCACCAGAAAACCCAGAAGGGGAACTACTTCACGTAAGAAATGGCTAATTTTCAGTGTATACACATTATTGGTCAGTAAAACGAAGCAAGAATTACTTGAATTTGAACCAGATCCCAGTTACCAGGATAAAGCATTATTTGTGAGATTCAGTATTATGCCTTTTGGTATTAATCTAGCTTCTGTCTTGTCACTTCAGTCCTTGCCTTTTTCATCCAGAACCCCCTCTTGCTCCTTAAGGCTTCGGGATCCTTATTGCAATTTAACTCACATTTAACTCCTTCTGGATACTGATTACTTCTGCTGACATTAACCATGGTTTCAGTCATCAGACTCTCATAGGATTTTTGTTGAGGAAGCTGGTTTGTTCTCGGTAATACTGGAAGAAAGAAACCAACAAGACAGTCTCTGGCTACAGGGCTTGGCCCTTTTAATTAAGTACTACAAAACATTACATGATATCATCTATTCAGCCCAGAACTCCTTCCTGGATTGCTTTTTTCCATGAGGACACAATTAAGCTTTCTGCTGGCTATCTACTCTCTACTTCTACGACTTCCTGGAGTTTACAACCAGGACATGGTCTGCTTCATCATGTAGGAATCCACTCAGTGGTCTACTAACCCCAAATTACTCCAGTCCTCTGAACGAATGCATCCACTGTTATTCCTCTAAGATGCAAAAATGGTCACTGCTCATCATGGCTTCTTTACCCTACCCCTTCCCCTGAATATCAAACCCACTGAGCCCATCTTGATTCAGAAACATTTACTATAATGCACAACCATGTGTGCCCCTAAAGTTTCTCTTTCTTCAGTGGAAGAGTGGGATGTTGGTATATTCTGTACTGCACCCAACTCCATAGAGACTTGGAGATTTGGAAAAGGGGCCTCAATAAAAGAGATCAATTTTTGTTGTAGTCATCTGATAAGCAAGCATTTCCTTGAGAGAGCCCTCATTCCCCCTCATTCCCAATGAAACAATCATATTGAGCAAAGAAACCTTGTACACCCGTCACAGAGTGGGTCGTGAGAGGAGAAACAGCAGAGGGCAGTCAGCTCTTCAGGGACACACACCAGAATGCAGGGACACCTAAGTGGCTGGGTTTATACTTGACCTTGTTGAGTCCTCACCAACATTTTCACTTACACAGATTGAGCTGCAATATATTGATGAGAAAATAAACTAAGAATAGTAAGAGTTTCATCGAGATGGGGCTGGAGCGATAGCACAGCAAGTAGGGCATTTGCCTTGCACGCGGCCGAACTGGGTTTGATTCCCAGCATCCCATATGATCCCCTGAGCACCGCCAGGAGTAATTCCTGAGTTCAAAGCCAGAAGTAACCCCTGTGCATTCCCGGGTGTGACCCAAAAAGCAAAAAAAAAAAAAATAGATTTTCATCAAGACTAGTTAGTTCTGAATACAACTCCTGGGTTTCTCTTTCTTCAGTGGAAGAGCAGGAAGACTTTACTGGACAGGGCCATCACAGAACTTGTATAGGGCACAGAACTGTGGCAAGGGTGAGCCATGGTGTATTCCAGGAGCTAAGTGAAACCAGACAGTCTTTTGATGGCTGCAGTAGAATAACTAAAAGTTACTGGGTAATGGAGACATTCTAGCTGCCTGAGTCCACCTGCACTTGTTAGCCAAATTGGTTCTATTTGACTGGGGGAAAAGGGGATAAGAAGAATGGAGGACCAGAGCTGAGGTACAGTGGTTAGGGTTGGCACCTGATCTAGATTTGATCCTCAGCAACAAATGACCTCATAAGCATCCCCCCGGTGTGGTCCTGGAGTCCCCCCAAGCCAGACCCAAGTCTCGGGCCCTCACATAGAAGGCCCAGTTAGCTGGGAATGCAGGAAGGGCATGGCTTGGGGGACCACTGCTGCCAAGATCAATAAATCAATCGGAAGCATCTGGGTAACACCAGGTTTGTGTTTCACCTTAGTGAGTGCACACACACCTCAGCACTGCCTTCTTTCCCTTTCAGGAGCACTCTTGGTCCTTGATTTATGTTCGAGATCTAGCACTTCTTCAGCTTTATGCATGCATCGATATACTTAACAATCAGTCAATGTTTTATGCCATGAGAGTTTCTGGGCTATAGAGATGTGATAGTAAGAGTAGGGCTCTATCTCCAAAATGCTATAGTTCCAATGACAGAAACCAGGGTTTTGACAGCTAGCTACCCCTTGACCTCCTCTGAACAGGGGTGTTAAGGAGTTGTGAGCTGAGGGCTTCCGTGGGATCAGAAGAGATATAGGAGGGAGGTTGGAGGAGATTTCAGTGAGACGGAAACTCCAAGAATGAGTGAGGAGTACATAATCATTCATTTAGGTTTGCTAAGGGGGTTTTCAGCTCAGGTGATAGAAATACCACGCGTGGGGGCAACGCTTTCCTTATGAATGTTCATAACACATTGTATCTTGAACTGACTGCAGCTGCTAATGTTTTTCTTCAAACGTTTTTCAAAAGCGTTTTTCTTCAAACGTTTTTCAGTTCATTTTTAACTCAGACTCTGAAAACAAGAGACTCTCTAACTTCATAACTGGCTATGGTAGTGTTTGGAATCGTGTGGAACATGGTGACGGGCCCTGGAGCAGGTAAGACCTGACCTTGCCAAGCGGCCCAGAAGCGAAGTCTCACAAGAGGGAGTGTCTGGGTAAAGTTGGCAAGAACAGGGTGTCAGCCGGCACCAGGTGTTCGGCCTGGAGCCTCCCTCCACCTCCCCATCACATGAGCTCAAGACACAGAACCTGTCACGTGTGCTTAGCAAGTCATCCCAACTGCGGCATCTAGCCTTGATTGGAATCGGACCCGGGCAAAGCAGAGTTGGAGAGGTGATAAGCCAATAATGCTGAACTTTCTGTGATTGGGCCTTTCTGTAAGCCAAGACTCTCTATGAAATATGTGTGTATTTGGCAATAAAGTGGACAGCCTTCAGCTGCTCCCAAAGGGTGTTTCTCCGCGTGCCCGTCATCCTTCACCCCGTGTCTACCCGGACCTGGTGTGCAACGTGTCCGAGCACGTTGGGGGAAAACTGTTCCCCAACCGAATCGTGATGCTGGAGGGTGAGGCGGGTCTCTGTGTTCATCCAGGATTCCTAAATCCTGTCACTGTCACTGTCATCCCGTTGCTCATCGATTTGTTGGAGCGAGCACCAGTAACGTCTCTCATTGAGAGACTTATTGTTACTGTTTTTGGCATATGCAATACGCATGGGTAGCCTGCCAGGCTCTGCTGCGCGGGCTCCATACTCTCGGTAGCTTGCCAGCCTCTCCGAGAGGGGCGGAGGAATCGAACACAGGTCGGCTGCGTGAAAGGCGAATGCCCAACTGCTGTGCTATTGCTCCAGCCCTCCTAAATCCTAAACTCTTCAATATTTTTAAGAATAGAAGCATTGAGAAATAAAGATATTCACATTCAGAGTTGGAAACAAACGTTTTATTGGAAAGCAAAGAAGAAAGAAGCTGTCTGGCAAGGGAGGAATTTAGTAAAGGACTCAGTTAACTAAAGCTCGTTTTGTGGTTTTTTTTTATAGGAAAACTGGATTTTCGTGTTACTTATTAAAGAATCAGAAGATTCCAATTTGTTCCCCGGAGACATTTTATCAATTTAAGGCCCAATAGTGTTGCTAATTTAAGATTAGTCTTGCATTTCCATAAACTGTGGTGGGGACTATTTAGGACATTATTATTATTATTGTTATTATTATTATTGTTGTTGTTGTTATTATCATTATTATTATTCAAAGTTGTTGTCCTCCTGTTGCTCATCGATTTGCTTGAGCAGGCACCAGTAACGTCTCTATCGTGAGACTTGTTACCATTTTTGGTATATCGAATACACCATGGATAGCTTGCCAGGCTCTGCCATGCGGGCGAGATACTCTTGGTAGCTTGCCAGGTACTCCGAGAGGGGCGGAGGAATCAAACTTGGGTTGGCAGCGTGCAAGGCAAACGCCCTACCCACTGTGCTATCGCTCCAGCCTTATTATTATTATTATTATTTTATCATATGCCCAGGTACTTCCCTTTTGTCTATTAGTTTCTTGTGTGCCCACGGTTTGAGGCATAATTTATGTTTTTGAGAAATTATAAACTTCCTCAGTCTCAGAGAGAGCTCAGAAATTTGCAGGAATGTTAAAATGTAGCATGGGGACAGCAAAAATGAAGCTGCTTGCAGTGCTGGCAAGAAGAAAGTGTTTCTCTTTCAGTATCAGCCTCAACAGCCCACACAAAATGAATCTAGGCTCCAATTTGTCATGGTACTTGTAACTCTTGCATGTATTTGCTTCCATAGAGTTTTTCATTTAATAAAAAAAAGGAAGAAAGTCTGGTTAGGGCACTCTTATGCCGCCTGCTCAAAAGAAAAGTGTTCTTTATCTTGGTCTGCAACTTCAAATAAATGATTGCAAGGTTTTCCTGCCTAAAAGAGAAATATTCCTGGAGTCATGATAACTAATGCAAAGGCTTTAACACTAAGCCCCATCGGATTATGTCTGATGCTTTAAGAGGTTCAGGGTGTAGTGGCTAAGGGACAGGCACTATCTGTAGGTCCTGGAGGTAGAAACCAGACCTCAGAGTTCTAAAGGCTGAATGATAACGTTTTCAAATCACCACGGAGCATCCCTGGAAGGCAAGGTAAATTTTGCCAGGAAAACAATATATGCAGATTTAGCTACTTTCCAAATGCAAAGATGAGCTGCAAAGTTTTATACATTTGGAGGTTATATTTGCCCAGTGGGAAGACCAGTTAAAGGAGAATTACAGTAGTTTAGGCTTGAAAAGAGAGAGAGAGAAAAAAAAAGGTAATTTAAAAAGAAGGCTATGAATCTAAACACTTAGATTTTGAGTAGTGCTTTTAGGCTTAATGTTACAATACATTATTTTCCCCCAGAAGAAAAGAGTTATTTCAAATTATATTATTATTGTGATTTATAAATAAGAATATGGTGCTGAGTTATTTTCATCTGACACTGATGCTACCCGCAATTAGTTTTGCAATGCTGCAGAAGGGTGCTACTATAAGATGTAAGAAAAAGCAGGAATGAATAATATCTTTTTATTTGTGTTTTGATTATTAAGACTATTTTTAAAGGGAATTAACAGGAAAAAATAACCTAGTCAGTAATGATCTTGATGTCCTGTATAATTTTCTGTCTCATTAAAGACAATATTAGTGCTATTTGGGGCATATGCTATGTGGTAGGTAATAGTCTCATTATCAGAGGAAAGGTAACTTAGGAAAAAAAAATTTTAAATGCATTCTAAGGCCTATAGAGTCTTATTTACTGTTGATCTATTGTTCTATTTGTTTTTTTGTTTGTTTGTTTGTTTACTTACTATCTCTTTGAAGGGGCTGGAGCAATAGCATAGTGGTTGGGCATTTGCCTTTCACGCGGCCGACCCTAGTCCGATTCCTCCACCCCTCTTGGAGAGCCCGGCAAGCTACCGAGAGTACCGAGCCCGCGTGGCAGAGCCTGGCAAGCTACCCGTGCATATTGGATATGCCAAAAACAGTAATAATAAGTCTCTCAATGAGAGACGTTACTGGTGCCCGCTCAAACAAATCGATGAGCAACGGGATGACAGTGACAGTGACATCTCTTTGAAAGATAAAAAGGAAAAAAATAGATGGTCTCAACAAAGTTCAAAGTAAATGACTTTGAGGTCTGACTGGCCATTGATGGCAAAAATTCTGATTGATTTAGAGAGTTCCAAGTAAGACCAAATTTAGTACAAATAGTAAGTACTTTTCTTGTGCCTTCGCTTAGCATTTCAATCGCTTTATAGTAAAGTGAGTAACTATTTGCTAGGTTGGTGCACACCAGTGGTACCGGACTCTAAACTTGAGCCCTCTGAGCTACCATTTAGACAATTCTATTCTATATGGACCAAGAGGACAGGATTTGAGAGCACAAAACTAGGAGTCTAGAAGTTTGGGTCAGGGTCCATTCGGCTATTTCAAACACGTTCCCCACACTACTCTATGCCAAACACTATTCTGCATACCAAGAACACAAGGGTAGCCAGAAGGCATACCTTCTAAGTAAAATTATTGAGACAGTCACCTAGTAGCTTCAGGGTCAGAAATACTTTTATAGTGAAGCTACTTATTATAAGCTATAGAGAAAAACTAAAGAATACGATAAGAAATCCTGAAGGTTGGAAAATGTCATATGATTGAGTCATATGACAAAGAGGAAATGGAAAAATCCAGTTGAGTAACAAGTGGGGCTGTTGGGGAAGGGTGCAGGCAGCTATACTGAGAGGTGCTCCAACTGGACTGTGGTCCCACATACCAGTGACAGGCTGGATGGGGGATTGAGGGAGAAGGAAATCTGAGGGATGGTTACCAGCTTGTAGGTATGAGCAAGTATGTATCGATTATCTCTTCCTGAGAGTCTCTTAGTAAGAGACTCATCAGTGCCAGCCATAGGCATCTACTTGAATGCTGTCTGATGGGGGCCCAGAGATTAGGAAAGGACTGTCCCGAGTCCAAGTAAACTGAGAAGAGCATCTGCTTCGCCACCTCTCATCTTCATCTTCTCAACTTTCCTCCTGAAATTGACCTTGCCATTCCCTCGAGTCTCTGCAAACACCAAGACCACCTTCAATCGCTCATTCGTCACCTCTATGTCCGACTCTAGAATGCGTCTGATGAGTTGGCCGTGGCCAATGAAGTATTAACCCTTCGGATCAAGGATTTCCCTCAAAGAGAATATTCCATGCCTGGAGTTACTAAAAATTCTCACAATCTTTCATCAAATTTACAAAGCTATTCTTATAACAGACTGTAATGATAGCACAGCGGGTAGGGCATTTGTCTTGCATGCGGCCAACCTGGTTTCGATTTCTCTGTCCCTCTCAGAGAGCCCGGCAAGCTACCGAGAGTATCTTGCCCGCACGGCAGAACCTGGCAAGCTACCCTTGGTGTATTCAGTATGCCAAAAACAGTAAAAACAAGTCTCACAATGGAGATGTTACTAGTGCCCGCTTGAGCAAATCAATGAACAATGGGACGACAGTGCTACAGTGCTATTCTTAAAAAGTTCAACCCCGGGAAGACATGAGAAGGAAGCTGTGCCCTGTGCTCCACACCCTTGCTCCTATCCCCTCCCAGCTCCAAACTTACCCTCCCGAACTGCTGGGTTTTGTCTCACGAAACTGAAGTTGGGAAGACAACAGGAAAATCTAGCCTGGAATAGGAAGAAGACTCTCTCAAACCGTAACATTGAAGCTAGTAATAGGTAAAAGAGAAGAGCCGCCATCATACCTTCTATCCTTTTATCTTTTGAAAATAATACATTAAATATTATATGTTGGTGTGCTAAATAATAGAATAAACTTGATCCCAGTCAGTCCCTGGGTAAGAAGACTTTGAGTCTCCAATTAGGTAATTGAAGGAATCATTTTAATAAGTCACTACATACAAATGCTTGTGAGGACACAAGAAAAATGATTCCCATTAGGATAAGCTTGAGTTCTCATCTCTGGGCTGTGAGACATTCCCTGGAGGGAAATAGGGACCTGAATCAGAAAACATCCAGCAGGGGGAACCCCTGAGGCAGAAAGCTGAGGCCAGAATAAAAAGTCCCTGAGCTCGTTACTCCTGGACTTTCTATAACCAGAAATCAAGAAAACCTAAGACAGACTCAGAGCTAAATCAGGAAGAGTAGAGAGTCATTCTGTACCACTAAACCAGCAGTACTTCAGCACAAGTAGTTGGCTTGATTTATATGAGTTTGAATAGTTTGATGAAATTTTTTGTCATTGGATTACAGTAAAATACCTACAACGCAACATAATCTAAGATAAATTTGTATGTGTCAAACTCAGGAAAATTGTGTATTCTCTTAAGTGCCCAAAATATTACCTTTGACCTGGTGGGACAATGATTTGGATTTTTAAATATTTCTGCCTGGGGTTCTTGGAAAAATCTGATCTTCAGGGAAGACCCTCTGGGGTAGCAATTGTGTCTGCTCTGAAAGGTGACCTGGAAGAGAAAAGCACAGCTCACTTGTTACAAATAAGCTTTGTCTTCAGGTTTTCTCAAGTGATTTGGTCAAAATATTTAATTGGCTGTTGCCTCCAAAAATTCTTAACATTTGAGAGTCTGGGTATTTAAGTTGCTTTATGAATGTCTTGCTGTAGCATTATCTAGGGGAGCAGCACATCTCTGGGGATGTACTCCAAGTACTGACCAGGCACAGGTCAAAACAATTTAAGGACAGCTTTCACTTCATTTTGTTATTTTTCTTTTGTTTTGTTTTGTTTCTTCCAAAAGTTCCTTTGAGTACAATAAGCAACGGGATTTGGAATGGAGGTGTGGATGGTGGTGGGGAATCCTCCCCAGCCCTGGAGGAAAATTTCAAATTTCAGGGTACCAGAAGCTTGCAATTCCCAGGCAAGGGCAGGCCAAGGTCTCTCTTGGGAAGAGGATGGTCAGTTTCTTTCCTCCTCCTTCTCCCTGCCCTTGGGCTGTGATTTCTGAGCTTCCAGACTTGAGTCTGGGGTAGAGACCACCAGAAAGAAGAAACTGCATGGAAGAGTCTTACTGACTGAGAACTGCTTGTGCGATAAGTGGATTTGAATCTTCTCCCCGAACCCCCCCACACACACGCACGCTCGCGCGCACACACACACACACACACACACACATACACACACGTGCGCACGCACACACACACGAGCACACACCCCTACTCCCACCCTCAGCCTCTGGAATTCTCTGGAATTTTCCAGATTTTTGAGACATACCGTTCAGGCCCCTCTAACCAAAACACCTTATTCTGCAACCAGGTATGCTGAGCGAACAGCCTCTTGAAGTCAGTGTCCCCCATATCTACCGTGACCTGCGGTACGGTCCCTACAGACGTTTGGCAGGAACCAGGGTCTCTTTCCTCACACACTCCCATAGGGAGAGTTTAGGGAACACTGGTGGGAGGGACAAATCTTCTCTCTCCACCCTCACTTCCCCTCTCTGTCCTCCCTTCCCCAGAAAATTCTCCTATTCCATCGCCCACATCTCTCTGAATTTTCTCTCCCTCATATGCCAGAGGCTGCATCGCTTTATTTTGTCAACTGAGTCAAGTACCTGGAACCCCGTGTTCCAGTTCCAGAAATCTGAACTTTTGAAGAGGACTGACCCTGCACTCCCTTTACAATAGAGAAGGCACGGTCACCTCGTGGTCACCCCTGCTTCCCTCTCCCTTTGAAGGACAAGATATCCACTCCAACACTTCTCTCTTCATGTCACTCACACTGTCATTTCATCATGGAATCCACTGGAGAATCACACATCTATTTTGGCGTCTTGGACAAAACTTGAAGGTTAACTTCTTATGGACCTATGGGCCCTCATGCATATATCATGTTCTACTTTACACCTCACACTCTTTCAACATCACAGCTTAGAGAGTTCTACTCTGGGACTCTGCCAGCTACTGAAAAGCTTCATCACTGGTGCAGGTTCATGTACAGAAACGGGAGCAAGACTAACCTTCTCCCTTATATATGTCCATCATTTTCTACACCCAGGAAATAGCGAGGACTGTCCATAGTGCAATAACGTGTTTCAGTGGGCAAACTTAGGAGAACACGCATATTTACTAATTCATATCATCCTCCAGGGTTAGAGGTATCCAGTGACTTTCACATAAAAAAAATTAGCTGAAATATGGGTTCCTTCATTCATTATAAGAATTACTTGGAGGTCATTAAAATTAAAATTCCCAAGTTTTTCAAATCATCTACATCTTAGTAAGGTGGTCCTGTTGCATGATGTCAAAATGTGTGTGGGAGAAATTCTTCCTGGTATCCAGATGAAGGACAGAATCAGAACCACAGGTGTCCGTGGGCGGGATGGAGACACTGTGCTTCCACGGACAGAACGGAAGCTCTTGTTCGAGCCTGGCTTAGTGCATATCCTGGCCACTCCAACCAAAGGGACATATGGACCCTAAATCCCACCCAAAAGTTGCAAGTCAGCACTTTTTGTTAATTTGAATTATATTTATCTATTTACCAATTTTTTTGTATTAAATAGGGCTATGCCATTTTAAAAATCGGGTACTTCTCCTAGCCTTATCCCCAATGTACTCCCTGCAACCCTCATCTCACTTTAAAGTGTAGTCAAGGGGCTGGAGAGATTGTACAGCGGGTAAGGAGCTTGCCTTCCACAAGGCCTACCTGGGTTTGATCCCTGCCATCCCACATGGTCCCCTGCACAGCACCAGGAGTAATTCTTAAGTTTAGAGTCAGAAGTAAGCCTTGAGCACAGACCCAAAACAAACAAACCAAAATAATAATAATATAATAATAATAATTTTAAACCAAAAATAAAATAAAGTGCAGTCAAAATCTAAACATGAGATGACTGAAAAATCCTTTTTAAATTTTTGTGATTTCCTTTCAGTGCTTTGTGTTCGAACTGGAGTGATAGCACAGCAGGTAGGGCGTTTACCTTGTACGCGGCCGACCCAGGTTTGATTCCTACGTCCCTCTTGGTGAGCCCGGTAAGATACCAAGAGTATCCCGCCTGCACAGCAGAGCCTGGCAAGCTACCCATGGCTTATTCGATATGCCAAAAACAGTAACAACAAGTCTCACAATGGAGATGCTTCTGGTGCCCACTCGAGCAAATCGATGAACAACAGGATGACAGTGCTACAGACAGTGCTTTGTGTTCAGATTGCATATGTATAATTTTATTAAGCCCAGGACTTCAGCATGAAGATGGGGATCAAACCTAGGCTCCCAGCATGCGAAACAAGTCCTTCAGGCCTTTGTGCTATCTGCCACCACTTAGCAACAAAATAAGGTACTACACCCAGAGCTACTACTGTCTTGGTGTGCAACTTGGTTTGCACTTGGTGATGCCCAGGGACTACAAGGTACTAGAAATGGACTCTGGGCTTCCTTCCCACATGCAAAGAATGGGCTCCAGGCCATTGAGTTCTCTCTCTGGTCCTACAGCAATTTCTTAAGCTAACCAAGTATTCGATATGCCAAAACCAGTAACAAGTCTCACAATGGAGACGTTACTGGTGCCCCGCTCGAGCAAATCTATGAAAAATGGGATGACAGTGCTACAGGGCTACCCAAGTCACTACTAGTATTTAATTACGATTTCATGAAACCCCAATCTCTGTTCTTTATTGAATTTATATGAATTGATGGATACCCATAAGGTCAGTTAAATGATTTCAATAACAAGAATATCCAGCACGATTACAAGGAAGAAAACCACTCTTTCACTTTATTTTTGTTTTGCTTTTGTTAGGCCACATCCCGCTACACTAAAGGGCTACATCTGGCTCTTTGCACATATTGCCCAAGGGACAATATGTGGTGCCAGGGATTACACTGGGATCACACATGAGCAAGGAAAATGCCTTAATCTCTTAATCTTCAGACCCACTGCTTCTGAATAAGGTAATTTATATGTGAGAAGCAGAGGTATTTGGTTAGCAAATTAGTTCTTAAAAAGCCAACTAGTAAAGTTTTAGGCCATCTCAGTGACTCATCTTTGCCTGTGACAAAAGCAGCTGAGGGCTATCAGTAAATAAGAAAAGGTATGTCTGTGTTTCAATAAATCTTTATTTGCAAAGCCAGCCAGTTGGCTCATAGATAACAGCTTGTCAATCCCTGAACTAGTGTGGTAGTTCTCAAACATTATCATTATCTTACTCACCAGAATTTTGACTCAGTAGGTGTAGTATGTTTCTTGACAGAACTTAAGCACTTGTTTTGGGCCAGGAAGATAGTATAGTGGTTAGGGTGCTTGCCTGACATGTGGCTGACCTGGGTTTGAGCCCTGGCACTCCAGGTCTTGGGTAATTAATTCTCTGAGCCTGCCAGGAATAAGTTCTGAGCACCACTAAAAGTGCCCTCCCTCTAAATATAATTTCAGCACTTGCATTTCTAAGACATCCCAGTGAGAATGATAATGGTGCCGCCCCAAGGACATATGGTCCATACTTTAAGAACTCTCCAGAGCTAACTGGTTGCCTCAACTTGTCCTTTGTGCTGTGAGCAATGGTTAGTGTCTTCAGTAAGAGATGTTTTCTCCTAGGGTCCCTTCAAAATTGAACCCAAAGAAAAACGTAATAGCTATAGTGATCTGAAGAGTGACAAGGGGCAATTCGGAGAAGCAGAAATAAGAATAGTAATAAAAGTGATGGAACGAGAACATGGGAGTGGCTGAGCCCTGGTTCAGGCTGCAGCACAGACACAGCAGGTGGCCAGCTCCCTTCTGCCATCCTCCCCAGCTGTCCCAAAGAGCCTGTGAAGCCCCTGTTTCTTGAAACTACCCCTGATGGGGAAGGAGGGCAAAAGTAGACCTGGTGGCCTTTTGCCTTTCACTAGAGATCACTGGTGAAACCCACAGTAGGCCCAGCTCCTTCTGCCTGGATTCTTTATAAAGCTGTGGGAAGGACGAGGTACATCTTGATTATGCCACACCTATGGCCTGTCCCTTCCAACCTCAGCGTCCTCTCACCCTGAAATGCAGGTGGGTCCCTTAATGCTATCTCACACTTCCTCCACTTTTTACAACCATGCGTCCATGCTCACAATGTTAAGTATCACTGTGCTGTGATTTATTCAGTGACTGTGTTGCCTGAAAACTTCCCCTGGTAGATCAGCGAGGGCAAGGCTCGGCATTTTGTCTGGCCCGCATCAGTGCCAAGGCAAACTGCCCTTGATGTTTCGGAGGTTATATTTTACATCACATGGTTCTGCCACCTCGAGTCACAGCTGATTGGACAGAGGGCAGCACCTGACCCAAAGCAATCACGCTGAAGGCTGGCCGTGGCCTCTGCCATGTCCTAATGAGAAAAGATGAGATGATCAAGCAGATTCCTCGGGGACTGTGAAGATTAGATGCCCAGAGGCCAAGCAGCTGGCACTGGGTGTTGAAGCTGAAAGGACTCAAAGAGATAAGGTCGAGATGACATCAACCCCTGAAGCAAGCTGAAGTGGTAAAAGGGAAAAGAAGTGATGAGTAAGAAGAAAAAGGCCCTGCAGGGCAGTGCAGCAGGGTAAAGAAAAGATGACAGAGAAAGGGGTTGTGGCCTGAGTCCACAGCTTCTCATGGCACTGGGGGCAGAAACGGTGAATGCCGGGCCAGGTGGTGACAAGGCCCCCATCTGGGATTCTGATCTTCAATCCTCCCCTCATCCCAGTTTCTCTGCGACTCCTCCTGGTCCCCAATGCTTTGAGGTCAGTTGGCAGGTTTCACTCCCTTCAGGGACGTCGTCTTGTGCTTTGATTTCTGTGGTTTCCTCTGCCAATGATTTCTTCCACCCAAACTCAAATATCAGCTCCTGAAATGGTCTTTACCTTCCTTCGTGACACTTTCCTCGCCGTAGCAACGCAACCTGCCTCTTTGCTTTCCTTCCCAGCACTCTCATAAAACTTAGTTTTTGTCGGCTATAGAAAGCTTGAAACAGATTTAATAATTACCTTTCTTAGGAATTGCAGTATCCTTTGAGGCACAGACAAAATTCTAAATATTTTTAGCCCACATGACATCTTATACAAAATAGATTTTCAATGAATTGTTCAATTTTTTATACTTTATACATCCCTAATATAATCCCCCTGGATAATAACACTTGTAAGGAAATATGATGTTCTAACATCATTTGGTAGTGGTGGTGGTGGTGGTGGTGTATGTGTGTGTGTGTGTGTGTGTGTGTGTGTCTGTGTGGGTGTGTGGGTGTGGGTGTGGGTGTGGGTGAGGCTGGGGGATTATTGAGTCATGCCTTGTAGTGATCAAGGACTTCTGGATGTGTGCTCTGTGGTGACATTCGCCTTGTCAGAGATTGAGCTGGGGTCAGCCGCTTGCAAGGAAAGCACCTTAACCCTGTCCAATATTTTCTCTTGTGCGCTTTGCTTTTGTTAGCTGTGATGCTGGGGTCTCACACATTTGAGGCACATGTTCTATAGCTGATCTGCATCCCTGGTTCCAGGACCATTTCTTCCCCACTTCAAGATATTTTTTTTTTAATCACTGTGAGATAGACCCTTACAAAGCTGTTCATGATTACGTTTCAGTCACACAGTGTTCCAACACCCATCCCTCCACCAGTGTACGTTTCAATGTCCCCAATTTCCCTGCCATCACCCTGACCCCAGACTATCTCTGGCTGGGTCTCTCTGTCTCTGTCTGTCCGTCTGTCTGTCTGTCTCTCTCTAACTCTCTCTCCCCCTCCTTTTGGCATTGTACTTGCAGCACCATTTCTTAACACTGGACACACATCCTGACAGTCCTGTCTTCATTGTTCTGGCAAGAAAAGTAAAACATTAATAGTTTAAATAGCCTACACAAGGTCAAACAGAGAATACAGGAGACAGGGATCAAGGGCTTGGCGTAAGCTCTGCATCCTGGTTAGCCCTGATTTAGTCCCCCACACAGCAGTTCTCTGGGCTCTGGCAAGAGGGAACCCAGAGCCTGGGTCCAGGGGTAGGACCCCTGAAACACTGCCAATTGTGGCCAACAAAACCCCCAAATAAGAAACAGTTCAAGGTTAAACAGGAACACTGAGACGTGAGCCCAAGTTCTCTATACTAGGTCCTCCGATGCCACTATCTACACCCCCAGTCACTATGCAATATCACACTATGCTTCAATGGGAAAAAGTGTGGCTTCCTCTCCTTGAGGCTGTAGGCTGGGAAATAGGATATACTTCTCACAGAGAAAGATCTGTAAATCAGATCAAAGCTTCCAAAGGCTCATCCAGGTGCCAACGCACTGGAAGGATGCATGACACAGAAAGGAAAAGCAGAGATAACAAAGGGCTCTGAAACATAATCCTCTGCCTCAGTCCATGCCAGCTGGGAGCCCACCGGCCAGCTCCTGAAAACCCAACTCAACTTTCAGTAGAACTGCAGGAAACAATTTCTGAGCAGAGGAGATAACTGCAGTGCATTTACTTTTTTTTCTTATCAATAAGGATCAGAGTATGATATTCAACCTTCCACACCTTTTACGTTTCCTTGGAAACAGGTCTTGGGAGCAGCTGCCAGCTGCACTTCTCTGGGCAAAGTGTTGTGAGCATTGTGAGCATGAAAACCCTCCGCCCTGTCCCCAAGTACCCACCCACCCTGGAGAGTGGGTGACCAAGAGCTCTTTTCCTTGAGCTTTTCCATCATTTTCTCCAAGTTCTCATCAGCAGCACTGGCAAAGCCATTGACCTGGTCAATAAATTGACAGGCTTCAGGCTCTGGGGTTGGCATTTCTGGTGTCAGTCCTAATGCTGTCCCTGATTGGTAGTTTAGTCATGTTCTTATACTTTCTTTTTTTTGTTTGTTTGTGTTTTTTTTTTGTTTTTATACTTTTTATACTCAGTTTACTTACTTGTGAAATGGAGATCATGATCATGTAAATTGGAAATCATGTTTATTGGAAAGAGGTTCATTTGTATTAGTTTATTAACTAATGAACTCTACATTTTTGTATAGCTCTTATCAACGATAAAAGAGGTTTAATCCATGATAACTTTTTATTAAATGTCTGAAAAGGATACTTTAGGAGCCAGGAGCCAGTTGAGTACATCAGTTAGGCTTGAATCCAGGGAACACATGGTCCCCCAAGCATTACTGATGTGGCCCTGGAGGCCCCAGAGCTGGAATGTTCCAGATAATCCCTGGCACTTCGGGGCTCAAATAGAACCACATCCTCTGGCACTCACACTGAACCACTAACTGGTTAGCCAATAATCACTGATGAGGAACCCCAGAACTTCTGAACACTGCTTCGGTGCATCCCCCTAAAAAAGTCATAGTTTGGTTAATTCTGAGAAACTTAGCCACTCAAAGTTAGTTTTTCCATAAAATACAGGTGACATCTACTACTTACTGGTGTAAGGATGTCTTAAATTAAGTAAATTAAGTAAGACAAATTTCATTACTTGTTACTTAACAAGCACTGATTTAATGTGCATTGATCTTAAATTGTTACATTTATATTTTCTCATAGACAAGACTCCAGTGAAATACCTCTATATCAATACTCATATAAATTCTCAAATTTCATACACAAAAGACACATCATTTAAATCATCTTTCCTACTCTGTGTGATATGCACACATATATGTGTGACATATACATGTGTGTGTGTGTGTGTGTGTGTGTGTGTGTGTGTATGATGCCAGGGGTTGAGCTGAGGGCTTCATACTTTCAAGGCAAATACTCTTCCACTAAGTTGCATCTCCATGACTTTATTTTATGGATAGAGTTTTCCTGAAAATTCCATTAAAATAATTATTGCAATTTATGCAAAAAAGTACTTTGAAATATATAGGTCACTAATTTTTCTACATTACTATCCGAATAATTGGTTGTTACCAAAGCTTATTCCATATCAACAAATTAAGCATTTGGCCAAAGTCTTTTTCAAAGAAAGAGTTTACAATAAATGCTCTCAGAGAAAAGACACTGAACAAATAATAAGCAACTGGGGTGTTGAAGAGAGAAGGAAAATATCCTTGTTTGCTAACCAGATACATCATTCCTCACAAAAATTCTATTTGTCCTCAGAATATGCAGAAAAGAATTATCACAGTATTAGATTTTTAGACTTTGTTCATATTTAAACAAACCCCACAATGTCCATTGATCTGCATTTAGACAAGTTCTGAATTTAGACAAGGGCCAGCATCTGGGCGGAAATGAAGACTCATGAACAGTAAATGATATTCCCAATTGCATAACCTCTGTTCTTCGGGGCTGCAAATGGATACAATGAGCAATTACATACTCATCAGTTGCCTGAGATAACAGTAGATTACTAAAACACAGGGCGATTAACTGTTTTGTTGAGTAAGATCAGACACAGAAATTTATAAATGAAGAAGGATTAAAGAATCTCGTTTCCACAGAATAAGAGAATACCATAGAAATTTCAAACTACTAAAAATATTTGCTAAATTTTAGCTCTCTCTGCAGAGCCTTCAAGGTCATTTGAACAAAACCCCCCAAAATGTTTATTTTTTTAAAGAAAATAATGCTTATAAAGCTCAGTGTAAGAGCTTTATATCAAAAAAGCAGGGCTTACGTGTGCAAATACAGATACCAAGACAGGGGGGTCACCTCACCATCCCCCTGTAAAAAATGGGAGGGAAGGGAGGAGGAGGAATGGATGTCAAGTGTGGGAATTAATAGCTGTGTTTCTTCCAAACCCAAATGCGCTGGCTCACAGATAAATTAATTAGAAGACATAAAAATATAAAAGTGCTTTCTCTGTGTATGTAACACAGAGAGAGGAGATGAAAAACTCCTATGGGTCAGAAACACAATCGTTACAAACTGAGTTTCTGAGATTTGGCGTCTCCTGTCTTCCCAGCACAGACCCTCCTTTCTGCCCAAGTCCGTGGACCGCTTGCAATATTCCTTCAAGAGCTCTGCTCTCTTCTGTCACCTGGATTTTCATTTATTATCAGGTACTCATTTCAAATCTCAGAGGCAATACTGATTTTTACATTGCAATGATTTTATACAAGAAACCCCAACTCTGCACTGTCCAAAATGGCATTAACTAACCTTTCCTCCTCTAGATCATATTTCAGACAGATCTTTTAGACCCACGTCTTCCTTTACATACAGTATCTTAATAATTTGTCATTGCAAATTCTTTGTCTGTCTCTATAAAATCTAGATTAATCTTTCTACTAACTTGTTAATGGTTTTCCAGTTCATATTTTTTTTCTCAAGGATCTTGGGATCACTAAGAATGATAGAGTTCCTATATTAGCTGGATGGTAGATGACTAATACCAAGCAGAAACAGCCAACAAGAATGAGCTAATCACATTGAACAGCCTATTAATGCCCTTCAGCACCCTGGCACCAGCTCACCCCAAAGTTAAAAGATCCTCCTACCATTTGCTTCCACAGACAGAGCTCCATTCCTCCCTCTCTTTACTAAAACCTTCTTGAGTGAACTTCCGCTAATAGATTTAACTCTGTCTGCACGTAGGCTTTACCAGGAATTCTTTTGCAGCATTTTTCCCTGTTAGAGGATTCCATGATTAAGTTAAAACAATAGTTAATGCCTGTGCGATAATACAGTTCATGACAAAGATTCAAGAGACAGAATTGCTTCCATACAGAGAGCAAATGTGCAATCAACACGTGAGAGCTAACTGAGAACAGAAATGTATTTTGTCTAGAATGTCGGGAAGGTAGAGACATTTTAGAAATAAGGGGTGGTCTAACAGGTCTCATTTGCAGAACTATCCAATAAGATATGACATATCTTGGGGGTGACCTTTGCATGAGCAATTCATAAAAGATGAGGCCATGGAAGAGAAGTTGGAAAAACTCAGCCAAGTTCTCAGAAAAAAATGACTAAATGAATGATAAATTTGAAATCTTTGTCCTTTATTTAAAGCAGCTGAAGTGCACTGCCTAGAAAGGAGCCCCACACAGGAAATAAAAATGTGGTACTTTGATACTCTGCCTGTCAAGTCCGTGTGCACAGAAAACGGGGTGGGCAGGGGGAATATTTGTCTCTGGTGAGACTAGACAATACACAGAGGAACAGCTGCTGTGTGGAGAGTGAATTCTTAATCGATAGCAGAGAAGACCGATAACAAAGAAACTGTTCAATTCTGCTGCTAACAATTGTTCCCCAAAAGATATTGATTTTCAGAGTGACCCCCCTGAACACATGTTGGTAGCCAAGATCCGGAGCTCATATTTGGTGAAAAGATTGTTAGAGAACAGCTGTACAAATGGGAGTTCAAATTCTGTTTCTTCTCCCCACTGAGCAACCCTAGGGGGATCAAGTGGCAGGACTACAGGGAAAGCAGACACACTTTCCTCAAATATTTCCAAAAAGAGATGTTATGGAAGGAAAGCCAAGAGGTAGTTCTAGTTTCTAAAGTAAGCAAACCTCAAACTCCACACCACAGAGTTGTTTTACGATGCAAATAAAAGATAATTTTGCCAAAGAAAAACTTGATAGACACATTAACCAAGACATTAAATTAGGGGCAGGCCTGTCATGCAGAAGTATAATGCTTCTCTTGCCTCTGTGAAGTCCTGACTTTAAACCCCGCCACCAAAAAATAAATAAATAAATAAATAAGTAAAAATAAAATCACCAACAATAGGTTAAACAAATACCATCTGCCCACTTATGTGACACACTGAGAAAGACACATCAACTATGCACTATTGTTACCAAAGTGATCAACCAAATTCTGCTCTGGAGGAAATGATGATTGATCCAAATTGGAAACATTCTACAAAACGATTGAATTCAACTCTTCAGAAATCTTAGGTGTTGGGAAAGATGTAACCCATGGAAACACTGTTCTAGACTAAAGGCAACAAAGACAAGATCTCAACTATATTTGGATTCTGCTCTGAAGAAAGCCACCAGGTTCAGGGATGTGTCACTGTTAAAGTGCATATCAATTCCCACTACCTCAAGAAAGGAAGGAAAGAAGGAAGAAAGGAAGGTGGGAGAGTAGGAAAAAGAAAAGAGGGAAATATTGTAGACAAGATCACTGCTAATGAGGGAAATTTGAATATTTACCATATGTAAGATGATGTGTTACTGATAAAGTTTTGAGAATGATAAATGTGAAAAAAAATTATGCCTTCCTCTTATTCTTATACATTTCAGAAAAAATATACATATGAAAACTATACATCATTCTCATAAGTAAGAATATATTTAAAAATTAGCAAGAACTTAAATAAAATTAGTCTTGTTAGAAGTCAGCTGCATTATTTACTAAAATAAGTCAGACTAATATTTGTGAATTTAGGGGATAAGCTATTTTAGGAAAAGGGATAAGATTTAGGCTTTTGTACGAAAAAAAAAACCCTTCAACATCTGCCTTGTTATCATGTAAACAAGCTGAAATTATATGAATTAAATTGTCCTATAATAAAGCAGAGTCAATCTTATCTAAATGGACATAATTTAGAGGGCTGACATTAGTCTGAGGGACCTCTCTGGTATGAAGACAGAATTCTACCATCAGTGATTACAAGTATAACATACTAACAATACTTGTTAGTGATTGTGGCAAATATTTTCAGTAACAGTCATAAATTGCAAAGACCATGAGAAACTAAATAGGTAAAATCCAATAATTAAAAAAATTAATAAACATCCACAACTAATCAATTTACACATTTTGAATGTGTGACAGAGATCAGAAATGATAAGTAAATTATAAAGTTAGATTCTATTTACTCTCGCATGAGATCTGTAGCACTGTAGCACTGTCATCCAATTGCTCGTCGATTTGCTCGAGCGGGCACCAGTAAGCAGTAGCCATTGTGAAACCTGTTGTTACTGTTTGTGGCATATCGAATACAGCACGGGTAGCTTGCCAGGCTCTGCTGTGTGGGCGAGATACTCTCGGTAGCTTGCCAGGCTTGCCGAGAGGGATGGAGGAATCGAACCCAGGTTGGCCGTGTGCAAGACAAACGCCCTACCCACTGTGCTATCTCCAGTCCTGCATGAAATCACATATCCAAAATAGCACCAACTGGATTGGTTTATAAAAATGGAAAAGACAGAGATTTCAGAAGTATGTATTGTAGAGCCCTTACATGAACAGAGAGTCCAGTAAGACTGCCCACAAGAGGCAATATATTACCCAAAAAACCTAAAGGATATTCTTGGAATAGCCAATCCAATGAGAAGGCATTGCAGCTGAGCAATGAGGGAGAGTAGAGTAGGGAAAAGGAGAACACAACACCCTGTCAGGGCAGCAGATGTAGAAAATCTCCAAGCAAGTGTGGTTACGGCATAGTCACCAACTGAGAGAAATCCAGTCTGGAGAAAACAGAAAGAGCAGGAAGAGAAAGCGCTAAGGAAATATAGATAGAAATAAGCCAACAGCAGCCTGAGTTGAAGAAATTTAATGGAGTCTAATTTTAACAGTATTCACTGGTCCAATGAGAAAAACAGGCAGGTCTGTCCCTAAAGCAGACTGGGGAAGTTGTGGAGTTGTGTTATCATGGCTGATAACATCCCACTTAAGATTAGTGCTGAATTTTACTATACTGAGAGCAACCTGTACGTTGAAGTCAAGTAAAATCCTAACTAAGTATTGAAAGAATTCAAGAAGTTGCATGTAAAGGGAAGAGAAGGGGAAATTCCAGCAGGAGTGACAGGCATCTTGAAATATCCGGAGTAGGAATAATAGCTGGTACCTATTTACACAGGGTTATTGAATAAGGGCCTTAGCAATGCATATTTAGCTCAATCTTACCAAGACTTTATTAATAGTCCCTGAGCTGAAGATGGAAAGGCTGTCTGAGAAAATGTTGAATCTCCCAGGATGACTGATAAATAGGCAAGAAATTTATAGAGAGAACTCAAGTTCTTGAACTAGATAATTAATAGGCCTCCTTCCAATCCTGAAATTCGGTAATTCTATGACAGTGCCATTTCCATTACATCGGCAATGCATTAAAGAGCCACTCAGAAGAACATTCTGGAAGAAAGAATTTGAATGGAGCCAAACTAATGACTATAAAAATAAAGCTTATAACCAACTTCTGTACCATAAAAACTGAACCTTAAAATAATCTAAAAAAAAGGAGCTTAAACTATAAAATAAAGGCAGTCCTTATTTTTGAGATGAAGGCAGCCTAGCCCTTAAGAATAAAGAATGTGTGGAAGACAGAGTATATGGTTAAGGTGCATTCCTTTGCATGCATCTGACCTTGGTTTGAACCCCAGCACCACAATATCCCCTAAACATCACCAGGTATAGCCCTAGAGGCATATAAAAACACCAGGTATGACCTAGGAGGCCTCTGAATATCACCAGGATGGTCCAACTAATTCTGATGCCAAAGAGCCCGAGCAACAACACATCCTCAGGCCTTCATATTGGTCCAGTTGGCCAAACATCACTGGCAGGGGGCTACTGGGTCCTGCGCTTTGCTCCGAGGATTCCCTCAAAGAAAATTCACAATTAAAACTTGAAAACAACGTGGACACTGGGAGGCTAGAGTGACTCAAGTAGTAGAGCACATGCCTTGCATGTATCGAGCTCTGCTTTGCTCTGGCACCACATGGACTTCCAAGTACCACCAGAACTTTTCCTTGCACTGTTACCCCACCCAACACTGATGGGTATGACTCACATAATGCTATTTTCTTTTTACCTTTTTTTTTTTGCTTTTTGGGTCACAACTGGCGATGCACAGGGGTTACTCCTGGCTCTGCACTCAGAAATCACTCCTGGCGGTGCTCAGGGGACCATATGGGATGCTGGGAATCGAACCTGGGTCGGCTGCGTGCAAGGCAAACGCCCTATCCACTCCAGCCCCTCCTTCTTACCTTTTTAAAATGGAATCACAGTTAGATATACAACTGCAAAGTTGCTCATGATTGGGTTTCAGTCATATAATATTGCAACACCCATCCCTTCACCAACACAATGCGATTTTAAAGAAACATGGTACAGGTCTGAATGTCTTTGTGTAGATTCCGCAGACTGTGTCTTAGTGCGTTGGGAGATAGACAGACAGAAAGACAGATAGAGATCTGTGATCAATTGTAGTAGGTGGGATAGAGAGGTGTTGGAGTCAAGTTTGGATTAACTGTCAATGCCATTGATAGCTTGGTCAATTCTTCCTCTCTTCAGAGATGTGAAAGAAAGTTCTCTATTTCAAGTAGCAGAAAGTGTCTTGGTCAGCAATATCAGGTGGAGACTTAGTGCAGAGAATCTTGTCTCAAAAATTGTGTGAGAAAAAGTTAGAGGTTCTGAACTGGACTCTTAGAAGTGACAGCACATGGGCCAATATTAAATCACTTGTCTCCATGAGAATTGCTATCTCCTGTATAATTCAAAATCAAAAGAATCAATAACCATAGTCCCAACTTCTAATTTCAGACCACTTCTCTAAGACCTGGAAATCCAACATTACTTCCAAACTGACTTCCAGAACACACCAGGGGAAAAGCAGTCCTGCCCCCTGTGTCTCTGTCAACACCTGTTGCTGTGGCAAAGCAAGCATCACTGCCACCACACTCACAAGAGCTAGAGTCTGGGCCTTACCTGATGATTCCAAACATCGTGAAGCCACCAACACTTGATAAGTGTCACACACAAACTTGGGTTGTGAGGAAGTTTGAGGAATGAGGGCTCACTCTTAAGCCATAGGAGTAATATGGCATTCTAAGAGGGATCTAATTGAGCTCATTGGCAGTATCTATCATTCTATCTCATTACTAGAATGAGGATTAAGTTGAACATAATGCACATATGATACTTAGCTCTGTGTTTGAAAAACAGTTATTGCTCAATAAGTTACTACTAGCCTAGATTACTAGCCTTCACATGGCTGAATAAGAAATGCATTTTTCATTTATCAATCTAAAAGATAAGAAAGAGGGCCAGAGAGATAGTACAGTGGGTATGGCACTTGTTTTGCATGCAACTGACCCAGATTCCATCTCTGCTCTACAAGTGGTCCCTTCAGCAAACCACCAGGAATGATCCCTGTACCCAGCATTTTCAATAAAACTAAAAGAAATACCTAACCACTGAGTCATAAACATATACAGAGTTTCCAAAAATTAGTGAAATAAAACTGAGCTATATAATAAGTCACACAAAAAAAGAAAATACTTAGAGCACTAATAAAATCCAATGACACAGATCAAAATACTAAGAAAAAAATTTTCTGGAAACAGAACCTCATACTGGAGCACAAAATTTCTATTCCTGGTTTGTGAACCGAGAACAGAAATCAAAGTGAACTCTCCTCAATGAGCTTTATTTTGTTTTGAAAAATCAAGGAGGGACCCTAATGATTTACTTCCTGAGTCATATTTTTAGTGGTGGTGACTTTCTGTGGCAGTGGACAGAAAACGCCAAAAGGGACTATAATGGCTGAATTATGAGAGGTCATGAATGTCTTCAACCTCAGCAGAAAGTTAAACCCTTGAAGGACTCACAGTGTTGGAGCATGACCCCTTCCCAAGTCACTGGCTGAGTATCAGTGTAGTCCAGGAGCTATCTTGTGAATTCTTGCTAAAAAATAAGAAGGAATATACAGCAAGGCAGCAACAAAGGTCCAAGGAGAACTGATCTACCCAATTGACTTTGTGGAAGGCAGAAACAGGAAGAAGGGGAGCTTTGACAGAGAAAGGCATTGGGGTCTTAGGGGAGGAAGGTGGGTACACCGGTGACGGGGGTGGTGTTGGAATTAAGAGCAGGAGAAGCTACTGTTTAAAGCATTGTAAACCACAAAATCTCAATAACGTTTTCAATTTAAAAAATGTAAAAGAATATATCAATTGAGCAGAGATAAAAGTTGTCACACATGAGGGAAAAGATTACACAGATTAAGTTCAGGCAAATTTGGCAAAGTAAGTAATGACCTTAAGCTCCTCCGATTTTATCAAAAATATTAATTTTATCATATTAGAACCTCAACAAAATTCAGGCAATATAAACACAAAGATTTCCAAAACTAGTCATAGTATAAATTAACTGTTAAAAGTCAAAAACCAGGGGCTGGAGCTATAGCACAGCAGGTAAGACTCTTGCCTTGCATGAGGCCAACCCGGGTTCGATTCCCAGCATCCTATATGGTCCCCTGACCACTGCCAAGGGTAATTCCTGAGTTCAGAGCCAGGAGTAACCCCTGTGAATCGCCAGGTGTGATGCAAAAAGCAAAAAAAAAAAAAAAGAACAATAGGGAAAGAGGAAAATTGACTAACTTCCTTTTCAATAGCCAGAATCTGTAAACAACCCAAACACCCAAGAAAAGACAACTGGTTAAAGGAACTACAGTACATCGATCTAACAATGGAATACTATGCAGAAGTTAGGAAAGTGAAGTCACAAAATTCGCTTATAAATGGATGGACATGGAGAGTACCAGGCTGATTGAAATGAGTCAGAATTAGGGGGACAGACATAGGATGACTGCACTCACTTGTGGAATATTAAAAAGAAAACATAATATGAGACTAATACTAAAGGACAGTAGAAACAAGGGCCAGAAGGATTGGTCCACAGTTGGAAGCCTGCCTCGAGTGAGGGAGGAGAAGGCAGTTGAATAGAGAAGGGACCACTATGACAAAGATAGTTGGAAATGATCACTCTGGAGAAGAACTGTGTGCTGAAATTGGATAAGGGAACACATATGATAACCTCTCAGTATCTGTATTGCAAATGATAATGTCCAAAAGGAGAGAGAGAGAGAGAGAGAGAGAGAGAGAGAGAGAGAGGAAAAGTGCGATAAAGAGAGGCTGAGGGGTTGGGTGGGGGGTGTCTGGAGGGAAACTGGGGACATTCGTGGTTGGAAACAAACACTGGTGGAGGCATGGTTGTTGGAATATGTATGATATGAACAGGCTCATAACTGTGTATCTCATGGCATTCAATTTCTAAAAGAGAGGGACAACAAGGCAGATTTACATCATCAAAGTGCTAAAAGAAAAAGGCTGTCAACCCACAACATGTTCCAGCAAAAATTATCCTTTAAAAGGGATCATAAAATAATGCTATCTCAAGAATGAAATGAAATTAATGTGGAATCAAACCTACCCTGCAAAATGATCTAAAGATAATCCATTCAGCTAAAAGGAAATAAGGCCAGATGGTAGCTTATGTCCAGAGGAAGCAATGAAAAGCATTGGGAATAGTGAGTATCTGCTAAATACACAAAGGCCACCAGGAGGAGGAACCTTGGCATTTGCAGACTGGCTAGATTGAAACCCAGGACACTGAGGAGTTCAAGTCCCCAGTGCAAACCCAAAACACCGGGAGATGAAAACCAAGAGACAGCAGGAAACCAAATACCTCACACGTCTACCCCCGCTCACCCTCCTTTCCCAAAGATTGTGCCGAGACTCAGAGTTATAAATAGCATATCTGTAATGACTGTAATCTCTGTAGAAGAATGGGGAAGCTGGGGTTTACTCAGCAAAATCACATGAAGGTGGAGTTCACCAAAAGCTTCCATTCTTCATATATTTACTCTCTTTTCTTTCCCCATTTCTCTTCTACTCCCCCCTCATTTTTCCCTGACGAGGCAACACTCTTCCAATGAAATCTGAGTTGTGGAAGTCAAACTAAAAGAGCAGACCCCAAGAGAAGCTCTGGAAATCCAACACCTGAAATGAGATTTGGAAGCTGAATGAGAGAACTTTCTGGAAATAAATGGGAGCCCATCTCTGGCACTGTGAAAATAATAGTGATTATCAGTCCTCGGATACTATGTGATTTTATTCTGAAACATGGTTTCCCATTTAACAGTATATAGAAAATATTTTCAATATTCATTTTTAGCATTTGCTTCATATACTAGTGATTTTTTTCAAAACATCCCATAATTGCTATCTATGCATCCAAAAAAATAGTGTTTCCCTACTGTGTACCAGATACTAAGTAAACCCAAATGAGGTAGAAGAGACAATAACTTACTGGAAAACAAAAAGTCGTGATGCTTAAGAAGCAGTTTAAACACACCAGGACATTCCACTGGAATGATTGGCACGTGGTCAGCATTCCTGGTTCCCAGTTGCATGAGCATCTCCACTGATGCTGTGGTTAATGGGGTGAGGTGCAGGTGAGAGGGGAAATAGCCGCCAATAATCCCGAGCACTTAACTCACTTGGGTTTAGCCCATGAAGCCTATGAAGATTATTGTTAGCTTTTAGTATTATAGGACCTTGCCAAAAAAAATAGTCTCAGAGCACAGAAATTACAGACAATAAAATTCAAAAATAATAAGATCAGATATAAACAAAAGCTTTCCAGTACACACAGCAAGCCCACACTAGAAGTAGATGATTCTCGGACTGGCAGATTAGACAGGGGTTAGGGTGCATGCCTTTTTTAGCATGTTCCTGATTGAGGTTCAATTCCTGGAAATACATGGTTCCCTGAACATTGCCGGGAGGCTCCCAAACATTGCCAGATGGAGCCCTGGAGGCCCCAGGTACCACCAGATGACTCTGAGTATACTCACTGAACCTACAGTTGGCCAGGAACTACTGGCCCCAGGACTCCTAGGCACTGCTAGGAAGCCCCCACCACTACCAAAAAAAAAAAAATAATAGAAATAGCTAATCTGATACAAGACAGTATCTCAGTTCAATGACAGAATAGAACTTAATGGATCAGAACCTCTAGCTCCGGTTCCCATAATCACCACATGATCTGGGATACTCAGTACAAGTTCATCCAGAATATGGATGGCAGAGGAGCTTTGTAAGTGGAGAGGACCTTGAACACTCATAGATATGTGCTCGAAGTTTAATGGGAATAACAGACCTCAAAATCAACATGGAACAACTCATTGGGGTCCTCTCTGATGCTACTGACTGGCTTGTTGTCTCTGCTCCTAGGAGTTCCTTGTCCTCCCTGAACCTGATGGCCTCTAAGGTCATTCTTCTAAGGTCATAACAATGCTCCCTCCCTCTACCCATATGAATGTCCACTTCCCGAAAATGATGACTCCAGCTTTCACTGCACTGTTGTGTTTCTCTTTCTTCATCTTAAACCATTTAGTCTTAGCTACAAAGAACTGCTGCTGAAAGTTCCACCATCCACACAATCCTACAGTTATGGATGGGATTCCGATATAAATATGCCCACTGAATTATGAACATAGATGTAAAAAAGAAAACAGCTTGGGCCCAGCATAACACAAAACAGACACAGAAATTTTGCTAGGAGGGTCTCTGTACAGATTTAAGAGCTAGATTTATATGAGCCCAAAAGTTATTTCCCAAATAGTTCTACAGTTCATAACAAGTGCTCTAAAAAATGAAGTAGCTTTTTTTTCATCGCAGAGCTATAACTCCCCAATATGCCTCTGGCTTCAGTTATTTATGTATTTAACCCAGACTCTCAATAAATATTTGCTGACTGGTGAATAAATGGGGAAGTGCTTGTAGTTTTGATTAGACAGATAGATTATGGTAGTTGGTTCTTTCATAGCAGTTGAAAGAGATAACAACGTTGCTTTGAATTATTCTCAGATGTCATCAGAATTATGAAGAGAAAGTCTACAGCCTGGTGTAAGAAAAGATTCCATTGAAGGACTGGATTCATTGGAATTAATGATTCCTTCAGAAGACTCCTATATCATAGTATGGGAACCTCATACACTTCAGTTCCAGTGTGTGGTCAAAGTTCACAGAAGCAGAAATCAGAGTGTAGATGTGTCCTGACCCCACATTGACCTCCCATTACAATTCATACACATAATTGTCTTACAGTTTTCAAATAAGTACAGGTTTTCTTGTTCTTAAACCTATCAGCCTGTCATTTTCCTCCTTAGTTCTGTCTCAGTTGACTTATCTCAAAGTGAAGGATTAATTCTTCTCTGCCTTCTTCTCCTTATGATCTTTGCTCTGCACAAATCAGTTGCTTAGTTCTTTGTGCATATTAATGGCATTTTATTATCATTTTATTTTTTGTTGTAGTTTTGGTAACATGTTTACAATAGCACTATTGATGGAATTTTCTTATTGTATGTATTACATACATTGCTTGTGTATGGTCATGAGTTTTAACTTTAACCTCTGAGGGTTTGTCTTTCCCTGGTAAATTTGCATGTGATTCCACAATCAAAAGCACCGTTCTCCTTATATAGAGAGACAATGATTACAGAGCACCTAGATCCGTTTTGCACCATTATAAAGGTGACCATTCAGAGAAAAACAAATCCATACGAGTAATAATTAAGAACAGACAATAAAGTCTCATGTAGACAGTAATAGCTTTAACTGTTGAGAAATACATGTTGATGGTTATCTATTAAGAGCACATTTTGCTTTGGACGACTTTAGTCAGCTAAAGATCTACTAAAGATCTCTGTCCTGTTGCATAACAGGAACCATGCATCTTTATAGTTCTCTGGTGTCAATAAGCTAATCAAACTGAGACTTAGGAAAAGAAATGGTGGTTCAGTGGGCAAATCCCGGAAACTGGGTTTGAATCTTAGCTCTGCAATTTACTAGCTGTGTATGTAACCTCAGTAAATACAGTTTCTTTCTTTCTGCCTCAATTTTACAGCCACGAAATGTAAATAATAATAACAACTATGTGTTTGTGTGACAAAACATAGTTGTCACACAAAAATGAGTTCATATATGAGGAGCCATCCAGAATAGGGTTTGGCATCAACTGCATACCAAGGGCTTAGCCCATTCCACAGATATGTATGAGGTATGTCATCTAGAGCAGGCACTGTGTGCTGGGAAAAGGAAATATAAGCATGACCAAGATACAGTGTCTGTTCCCCAAAGCCTAATGGCTCCACAGATAATTCTCTTGATTAAAACAATATCTAAGCACACGGCAGTATGAGAAGAGCTCTATAGCAATCTCCAGGATATTTTCTGACTATGAAAAAAATGAGAGCTGAAATATTCTTTATAGGAAATCTTAAAAGCAAATGTGAAAATTGAAGTTATTATTTGGGGACATCAATGAACCACATAATTTTATAGACCGAAATGCTTTTTTACCTGAGTCGCCTGAAGAATTTTCTAAATCCCTGCTTCCTGAGATGCGTATGAATCAGGATTTAGGATTCAAAAGCTAATTCTTAACACTGCTTCCAAACTCTCCTTGAACTAAAACTTGTAAGAAACTGAACATGATTGAGAGGCCAATGTCAAAGTGGTATAGGTATGTAAAAATCATATATTAAGTTACACATAATCCAACACCAATGGGGGAATGCCAAGATTCGGACATGGATCCTTGATTTAACACTGCTAAAGAAATCAGGGTGCTAAGTTAAATTTGAAATGATAACATGATTGAAACCTCTGAACTCAACACTTTTCTCCTTTAAATTAAAAAAATTGTAATCACAAAAATGAAAATGTCTACAATCTACTTATTGTCAGGGGTTGTTTTACAAATGAGTCTGTAACAAGAAAACCATATCAATGGAGAAACTGAAGCTGTTATCAGGTAGAATTAAATAGGAATTTTCATAAATACTCCAAGGAAGCCATGAGAAATATTGACCCTTCTCTACTTCTTTCAAATACAATATTGTCCAAATTGGTAAAATGAGTTATAAGTGTTAGGCTGAGGATCAGGTTAAGGGGAAGACAAAATTTTCCCTTTGATCTTTGTCTGCAAATGAGCACAATTTTGGCATGAGAAATATTAAAAATAACTGACATAAGAATTATATCAAACAACAAGCCTTCTGAAGAGCCACATTGGTCGAGATGTTAAGGTTGAGGGGCTAGAGCGATAGCACAGCGAGTAGGGCATTTGCCTTGCACACAGTCAACCCAGGTTCAATTCCCAGCATCCCATATTGTCCCCTGAGCACCACCAGGAGTTATTTCTGAGTGCAAACCCAAGAGTAACCCCTGAGCATCACCTGGTGTGACCTAAAAAGAAAAGAGAGAGAGAGAGAGAGAGAGAGAGAGATGTTATGGTTGTGATTTTGCTAATACTTAAGAGCTAAAGAATTTTCTACTGGCACTGGAGAGATAGTATAGCAGGTAAGACATTTGCCTTGCTTGCAACCAACCTGTGTTCATCTCTGGTATCCCACACGGATCCCCCAAGTACCACCTCAGTGCAGAGTCAGGAGTAACACCTGATCATTGCAGGGTGTATCCCCTCCCCTTCCCCCCAAAATAGGAATGCTCTCAACCATCAAGAGAAATATTCTTTAATCTAAAGGGAGAGTGCGGTGATTTGGGAAAAGAAAGGAAAACATACCTAATTCTCCAAGATAAAATTCTGGGTATCCAGTGAAAAATTTAAGAAGACCAAAGATGAAGTCTTCCTCCCGAAGGCCCCTTGGAGAACTTCAGAAGCCAATTAACTATCCACCTCTGTCACCAAGGCACAATGATGTAGCAGGTGGTTCTCCAGCAAACTCTACATGTGCCCTCTTGAGTTTGGGTGTATGTTAACAAACAGAGGTATGGGGTACCTTGATTAACAAAAACTCATTACAACAGAACAGGAGACAGAAGATTGGTGGGTCAGTCTGAACCCCCACTCTGGAGTAAGTCAAGCAGGAGATCGGGTCCCTCAAGACCGTTTAAGTACTTGGACAGTGACAGAACTCAGAAGCATCGTTTGAAGTTACATCATTGAATTGGGTAAGGGTGATGGTGAGAACACTCCAGAATAGACGAGTAAAAGATGTATGACAGAACAGGGAAAACAAGAGAATTTTCAGATTTATCAAACAGAGAGTGTAAAGCAAGAGTTTTTCAAGTGTGTGATGCTAAGGTCTTCAGAAGTTCTACCATGTTAACCAACAAATGACCTTACTCTTTTAAGTACCCACACATAGGGCAACCTACACATAAAACATTCTTACCCAGAATAAAGAAGTAGTACCTATAAAGTACTTTCACTTCTCGTTTCCCACATGTCCATAGATCTGAAAGACAGAAAGGTGAGGAGGAATGAAATATAATGAGATGCATCTTTTTCACACTCCACAGAGTAGAGATACTGTCAATTGTATGTGAGAAACAATTTTCTATTTCGGCCTAATTTTAAAGTCAAAATTATGGGAAAGTGATGTATCTTGATTGTAGAGAAAAACAAAAGTTTGCACAATCAACCTGAGGTATGAATAGACTGTAGAACAGATTCAAGTTTGGAGAAAAATGTTGATTTCTTTTAGCTGTTCAAAACCTTGGGACTGATCTATAAGTAAAATCAATCTATCAAATAATTTACATCTTTTTTGGTGGACCTAAACAACATAACTGGCCCCCTAAGAAAATGACTTTACAGTGGTTTTACCCATCTGAAAAAATAAGGGTGGTGGGGAATGGAGCTATACTCATTAGTGGGAGAACTACGCCACTAGTCCTATTCCTATGTGAGCTTTCCCTATATGAGTGGGAACAGAACAAGGTGGAGGCACTTGCTAGACTAGTATTTCTAAGAACTATCTGGACTAGTGGCTAAATATAACATCTACTCAAAAGATAGGAACAGCTACACTAACATCAGTGACAAATGTAGAGAGCAAAAAATATAGCTGAGCATAAATAAATGAATAAGCAGAATTATGTAACAAGGAAAATCCAATATTGCTTTGGTGCCTCAAGAGCTTCAGAGCAAGAGAATTATATTGTCTCGGCACAATTATAAAAACATATATATATGAATGAAGGAATGTTTCCCCCGAGCACTCTTGCTCTGGAAATCCAAAACAGTCTACTGGCAGCCTAAAAGGTTGAGTGGTAACTTTCTGGGAACATTTTGGTCTTACAACACAATGACCAACTGGAAAAATTACTGATGAAAAACTAAAACTCTAGTCAAGTCACATAATATCTTGTGCTATTAGAAAAGATGATCGGGCAATTTGTCACTAGGTGGATGGATCTGGAAAGTATCATGCTGAGTGAAGCTGGACAGGAGAAGAACTCAAAATTATTTCTCTCATATACAGGAAGTAACAAAAGATAGAAGGTGGATAATAGTTGCCCAATGGGAACACAAACTGAGCTGGTAATTAGTATGGAACTTACCACTTGTGGTAATGATGGAGAAAGGGGGACACTGGGACAATAGTAGAGGGAAGAAGAAACTCTTGTGAAGGGTGTGGTGTTGGAATATCCTATGCATGAAACCCTACCATTAATAATATTGTAAACCCTGGTGCCTAAAATAAAATTACACTTGCGAAGAAAGTTCTAGGGACTGTGTATTGACGAAGTCCCAGCAGAATAGTCACTGTGCAGCTAGAAATCTCGATAAGATTTAGAAAAGTCCCTGACTAGGAAGGAAAAGAAACAGTGGCTTCGTGAAGATAGAGTAATGTGCCCAGTTGCAGTCACATGTCTCTGTCCTTTTATTTATTTTTTTGTGGCTGGAAAGCTACTAAGAAAAATAGGGGGCAAAATGTGTTGGTGAGAATAAAGTAATGGGTTTCACAGAATGGTTTCAAATTCCCCAGAACAGTCCAATCGCCATGGAAGGTTCTAGATGGCACATTCAACAACATTCCATCTAAGTATGACTGCCACTCATCTGACTCTGGGATGAAAAACCCAATACTTGGAGATACAAAATATGAATCCCAGATGCACTAAGATTCTTAACACCCAAAGGCCACAATGTCTGATGTTAGATATTCGCCCCCAAACAAGAAGTGTTTTCGGGGAGATAGGTGCTACTCTTAATATCCTAAAACAAACTTTAAATGAGTTCACTTAAGTGAGTACTGGTTATCAGAGGGGAAATTTATTCATTAAGATAAGCAGGATAGAGGAAACTCTTCCAGAAGGAAGACAAGGGATGGGAATTACTCTGGAAAGATGGCCGGCTTGAGTGAAGAGGGTAGGATCGCACAAATCATTCTGGAAGATGTTAATGCCTGTGTGGAGAAAATTAAATCCTGACCCAGAGGCCTAGTGGACAAGAGACCATGCCTTCTGTCTAATTATGGAGACTCAAGGGACAAATATGTGGAGTCATCTGGACTTCCAAACCTATAGAAGTTCTTCTGGACAATGGTATTTTACAGACAACAGGTTTGCTGCTCTCATTCCAAGAAGAGATTGGAATAAGATCGCTCCTTACAACATAGTTAGCAGGGATAGTAACTATTTTGAGTAACACTCAAAAGGCAAATACAACTACGTGATTCACAATGACAGCAGATTCATTTGAACAAAAGTGAGGCAACAAGCTCTGTTCCCATTCCAATTATAGCACACAAATAACAAAGTCATGGCAAATTTTAAATATATTCAAAATGATAACTGTTTATCGGCAAGACTCAATTCTTTTGGGAGGACATAGCAAGTACCTCTTATCTTTACAGTGATAAACTGAATTGTACAATGACTATATTATAATACAGGATAGGACCAGCATTATTAATAAGACTCACTGCTTTATGGAAACAGGCTTTATATCAATATCCATATTACCCAGATATATTGGATTATGGAGTTAAATAAAGCCTCTCAGAACTGATAGAAATGACTGATCCCAAAGAACTAAATTTAGCGAACACTAATTAGTTTCTATGATAAATCATCTTGCACAAGATAATTTATCACAAGATAAAAACAACATATCAAGAATAATAGCAAGTAATCAAATTAGTACAAATATGTGGAAATGCAAGTAGTACCTTCATGGAACTGACCGATTATCTCCTCAAGTTTATCCCTAAACATGCACCAGATCCTCTAAATAATAGGCATATCTTTATTGATAGTATTACTTTACCTATTATATAAATGCTATACTAAATGTAGATGCTCAGAAATATATGATCATTTGTGCAGGAGAGCTCAGGTTAGGAGGGTGGACAATGTGGGAAACAGATAATTTGTTAGACTGGGTTACTCAAACATGGACATTCCCAAGAAACACCAACTCCAGGATAGGCCCTTTGTCAGTCACTGGGAGAAGATCACTGAGCCCTGGAATATCCTTCCCGACAAGAGCCCTTTTGTAGACCTGAAGTTGGGGACCACCATGTACCAACTAGATCAGAGAGTTTATGCTAACAATGTCACTTATGGTAAACACCTACTTTTACTCTGGGGAGCTGGAGTCTGAGTAGTTGCACTCAATCATTCCAATTCGACTGATTCCTAGTTAAAAGATCCTAGGATCTAAAGCCGGTGGGAGCTTCCTCCGTGGGCTCCATGTTGCATATGTTGTCACACATCATTGCTAGGAGAATTAGGCACATTCCAGAGGACTCCTAGAAGCTTATGCCAGTTTTTCTTCTGAACTTTATCCCCTTTATTGCTGGAATCTGATACCTTTTACTCTAATCTTTTATTTAGCAGAGGGCTCAGGAGTACCTCAAGTTACCAGGAGACCAAGGATAACTGGCTGATGAGGAGACAGTGCTTCAATCCAAGACACAGTACTGCTGCTCATGCTGAGAAGTTCTGGTGACCACCAGGGATACACCCAGAGATGCCAAGGGGACCACGCAGTGAAAGGAAACAAACTCTGAACCACTACATATGAAACCTTTGCTCCAGTTCAGTGAACCAACTCCACAGCCTTAATTACAAGTCTCTGGGATGCCTTACATCTTCCTGAAAATACCTTTATGATTTTCTTCTAGACGTAGAATCAAATAACAAGAAAACTTCTTTTTTATTGTTTTCTAAGTTATTTTCCACCAGTTTTGAAACTCATCATGAACAATTCTCCAGCCCATTCATCCTCTTTAAAACAGCAGTGAAACTTATTTCTATTTTGAATGTTCATAAGTTGTGAGTTTTATTTGTCGTGAAACCTAGTTCTTTTATTTTTACAGATAAAACCCACAAATAACAGTCCTCAGTTGACTGTCACTTTTTTTTTGGAGAAAATTCACAAATTGTGCCACATGATAGAACACATACTATAAAAAGTGATTCCACGTCATCTGTCACCAAAAGCAAATGAATTTGTTTTGTTTGACCAAGGCTTTTTGCCAAACAGCTTAAAATATTCTACCCTGGACCCTTAATTTTCTAATAACACTCCCAATTTTTATTCTGGAAAAGTCCTGCACATTAATTGTATTATCAGGTTCAAATTTTTCTGATGCTCAAATTATTTCACAGTCAGCATCACAAAAATCCCTCCATTGGGTATTTTTTTTATTATTTTTGCTGTTGGTCTTTTGTCTGACTTCCTTCTACTTTGAAGAAATTGTTTCTTAGCTCTCTAGCTCCCAAATCCAATACTTGAAACTGCCAAAATGAAGACCTCCCACAGATATTTCAGAAGTTCTTTTTCTTTTTCTTGATGCACCATAAAAATTCTGGCTACCTTCCCACAAAAATCTTTCTTTGGTATTATATGTGGGAAAACATAAAGTAGGAGTGAAGAGGGAAAGGAACTCGATAGCGAATAATCAATTGAAGAGCATTTTTCTTGACCGAGCACTGAGCTTGGCTGATTTCTCTGATGTGCTTCTCATTTAAAAGGCACCTTTCAGAGACCTCATAGTTTCCATGAGTTTATATAAATAATGAGAGTTGAAGGGGCATATGGCAGATGGCTAAACAACAGACTGGAAACCCTAGAGCTATTAGATCTCATTCCTGTAATTAAAATATTATTATGTGGCTAAAGACCAATAATCACCTTCTACTTCTGTGTCCAGGTGTGAGGAAGAGCCAGGAGTATTTAGCTGTCTCACTGGATATCTTGAATCATTCTGTCACTGTCCCTGTCATCCTGTTGCTCATCGATTTTTTTCGAGCGGGCACCAGTAATGTCTCTCATTGTGAGACGTATTGTTACTGTTTTTGGCATATCCAATATGCCACGGGTAGCTTGCCAGGCTCTTCCGTGCGGGCGCGATACTCTTGGTAGCTTGCTGGGCTCTCCGAGAGGGGCGGAGGAATCAAACATGAGTGGGCCGCGTGAAAGGCAAACGCCCTACCTCTGTGCTATTGCTCCAGCCCTTGAATTATGACTCAAAAAAAATTTCAAAGATATGTCCCACAATAAATCATTACACCAATGCTAAATTAAAAAAAAAAAACACGATGGGCCAGAGAGATGGTACAGTGGACAGGGCACTTCTTTGCACACAGCAGAGTTGGGTTTGATCACTGGGACCACCTGTGATCCATAAGCACTGCCAAGAGTTATTCCTGAGCATAGAGCTAGGAGTAAGCCCTGAGCATCACTGGGTGTGACCCAAAAAGTTTTTTTACGTCACAGTGAGAGTGTGAGAGACTATAGCTGCCTCTCACATTTTTTATTTACACTGGCAAGAATATAATGTTGGCACACAATCTTTGTGAAAGTAACAACAATAGTCAGCCAAGGGCTTGTCTTGCATCTTGAAGCAAGGCAGGATGTCTTGGATACTTCTGAAGTTGGCACTCATGATACAATTCATTTCTGAGCCTAACAGATATAGTTAATGTGTCTGAATTAGCTGAAATGAAGAAAATTTTACCTGAGACTTTGCCTAATTATGCGATTTGCTCTGTTCTTTAGGCACCTGGCACCTGACAGATTCTAATTTCAATATTTTAAAATCATTAGTGAGATTGCACTAAGCTTCAATTTCCAATGCTTTTAATCACTTGCTATAATCTATCTCAACCAATTTTTTTCTATTTTTAATACCTTTTGACTGTAAGAAATGAGATGTAGTTCCTTTGCCCAACATTTATCCAGAACTTCTTTCAGGAAAAAGGAAAGAAAGTTAAAAGCAAGGGTAAGCAACAGAAAATAACAAATCTACATTATAAAATGCATTGAAAATCTAGGACCAGATTATCTCTTTACACGCAAAATTCTTCTTTAATCCTCCCTGGAACATATTCATTGTGATTATTTCTTTTTTCAATTGCATAAGAATTCCTACAATTCACCTGAATTTCCAACATATCCAGCCTGCATCACTGAAGCTTTCAGCCCTCACTAGATATCATGCCAACAGTGTCAATCGAGAAAAATGGCAACATGCATCTTTACTCACTCAGCTCTCCTTCTAGACCCACATCCTTGAACATCAGAGATGGTCTGTTCATTCATCATTTACAACTCGCTGCTCTGATTCTGCAGTACCAATATATACTCATACCCCTAAGAAAGTTTATTTTAAATTCCCTCTGCTCTACACACACAGCACAAATATGTCTTTTTGCTGATCGGGGTACAGGAAGAATCCTTCAGGGAAGAGTAGGGTGGCGAGAAGTAAAAGGAAGGCAATAGAGAGCAATTGGCCAGATCGGCATCCTGTATATGACACCGCTGTCCCCAAAGCATAACTGCTTGTGGCAGACTACGAGAGCACTTTGGGGTTTTGACTGCTGACAGTCTCCCAGTCTTCCAGCTCCAGTCCCTCTTTCCTCTCTTTGTCACTCCTGGGAAGCTGATAAAGACCAGTGTGGATCTTTATCAGCTTTGGATCCTACAAGGATTTCAAACAAGGAAATACCAGTACACATGAGAAGGCCATTGCCCTAGCCTCAGCCTCGGACCTTGATTAGAGTCAAGCTAATCTTTTCCTGCCCACTCGTGCCACTTCCAGACGCACTCACAAGCTTGACCTGATCTCCACAGAAAGTCTTGATGTGTGAATAATAAATCTCCTACTGTTTTGATGCATGGGCATCATCAACAGTTCTCGCTTCTGAACCACATTTTGGATAGATGAAAGGACCCATCCCAACTCGGTGGAATGACCATAGCAATACCAAGTACCATCCAAGAGAAGCTTGGTCATTCTTAATAGAGAGAACTAGGATTAGAGTTTATTCTTCCACTCCTACTCAGTGCATATTTTTGACTTGTCAAGCAAAAATTGATGTAAAATATTTTATAGCATTATTTGTATCAAATGTGTATTAACATTTTTGTTGGAGATTCCTCTGGGCCCTAATGTGTGTGTAGAATAATATCCCTCAATTCAAGCCTCCCCTCAAATTTCTAGAGAAACTTCATTGGCCACCCAGAATTTTGGTAACAACTCTCTATACACCATCAATATATAGAGAATAATGTGTAAAATAAATACTTGGTTAAATAAAATGTAAAACTTAGACGCTTGTATTTTTGCATAACACAACCAATTATAAAGTATTTTTCATACTTAACCTTATAATCAAGTTAGATATGACTATCTATCTTTCCTATATCCTACATAAATCTCTTTAGAAATGAAAACAATTAAAGACACAAAGGAACTTAGTTTGGTGTGACTTCTTTCTATTGCATTTTCATTTCTCTTCTCAAGTACCAATACATATCTACAGTAAGCAGATGCTTTATATTTGTTCAACAGTCCTAAAGACAATACATATGAGTCTAGGAGGTTGATTTTCTCTAGTTTTAAGAAATGGCTTCCTAATCAAAACTTCTCTACGAAGAAATTAACTTTCTCAACAAGAAACTGGTATGATTCCCTGGTAAAGCTGAAGATGACACCATCTTTCATAGGCTAGAAAACAGTCTTTTCTGCAGAGAAGAGATTATAACAGGTGAGTTACACGGTCCCTTTGGAAAGGTCTGCTCCCAAAATGTGACGACTGATTGAACAGGTGAACAAGAAAAATTACTGTGAACTTGAAAATTACTTGTCCTCTTAGAAAAAGACTGTTAACTCTCTTTGCAAAATAATGTTTCTAAGAAATATGATGTTAATCATCCCTTAGAGGAGAGTAAAGACAACTCCAAAACCTTGGTATCTCCTCTCTACAACATAATTTCAAAAAAAAAGAGGTGGGGTGAGGGCAAATGGGGGAAAATACATAGTTAATAAACCTTACGGCTCAGCCAGAACCATCAATCTACCAACAGTTACATATTGAGTAGCTATTGTGTTGCAGGCACTGCGGGAGATAAAGGATGTGTAATACTAAGTCCCTGGCTTCAATGTCCTTAAAATATATTTGGACAAATAAGACATAAAAAGTAAATGTGTCTAAATAAATAAAGAGGTTGCAAACTAACTGCCAGGAACTCGAGCCAAGCTGCATGCTTCACTTGCTCGATGCACTTTTGAAAATGATTCCATTAGAATGCCGTTCTGCAGGATACATACCTTCCTATTTCCCCCTGTCACCTCTCCTCATCATACTACATCACTCAGTTTACTCATTTACATCAAATATCTTGCTTTATAGGTAGTTGCATTTTTGAATATCAGCAATATTTTAACATGGCACATGGTCATTTTCAAATAAATGTCACACATGAGAAATAAGAGGAGAAGGTTGGGGGATAAGAGATTAGTGTGGACTGGGTTTCTTCTGAGACTCCCCGTAGAATGGAACCATAAGACTGAGTATTGCAGGACAAAAAGGACTTAGACAAGCACATAAATAAGAGCCTCTCCAGCTATGGTAAGTGACAAGATTAAAAGCCAGCGGGAGAAAAGTAAGAAACATGAGCATCAGGCTGACATGGTGAAGGTAGGAAGAACAGAAGAAAGAAGTAAAGGCAAAAAGTAGGAATTGATCAAACTGTAAAAGTTTTAAATGCCAAGTCATTAATCAGAAATCTTGATTTAAACGAACAGAAACATAAATCACCAGTTTAATCAAAACAGGGAACTAACTTCCTGGCAAACCCAATGATAAGTACAGGGAAGGATTAAATTCAGACATGGCTGGATCCAAGTACTCAATATTATGCACTTTCCTCAATATTCCTCGCTGTTCTCTTGTCTCAGTCTTGCAATCACTTCTAATTTCTTCCATGCATCTCTCCCCGTCATCTTGAATATGGGTTTCGAATATGGCACCAGAGACCTTAAACTTCAGATGACCCCCACTTCTCCAGATTTATAACCCAGAGAAAAAGATACTTTCTTCCTAGATATCCAATTGACTTTCTAGGGAAAGAACTCACCATGGGACTTTTGTGAGCTTCTGGATCACATGCTAACATTGTGGTGAGAGGGAAGTGAGATTGTTGAGAATAATCTTGTATTGTGGACCAAGTAATCACTCTAAAGGAAGTTTTTGGGAGGATTTGTTGGGTGCTTTTGGTTATATAAAGATCCATTCAAATTTGTAAGACAGGAAGTCACAAAATCAAAGCACATCTCAATGAGACAAAGAAATGTGAGTGGTAAAATGAGAAGGTTCATCCACTAAGCTAGGAAGGAGTATGTAAAGATTGGACTAAAATAGAAAAGGATGATGGAGATAGAAGAAAGAAGTCTTTTAAAATAAACACCCATAAAACATGGAGATTGATTAGATAGTTAACATTCCATAATTATCTTTCAATAAATATTCCATTGAATATCAATTCTGTTTTATATGTTTTCCCTACTATTGGCGAATGTGTCAGGCAAGACATCTGCATCATAGAACCTACATCCTCTGTCAGATATAAGATAAGGACTTGTAAACTGAGAAATATGTAACACCTTTCAATTGCTAACATATTCTCTGGAGAAAAAATAAGATGTGTTTATGGCATGGAAAGTGTTGTGTGGAAGGTGCTGTTTTGGGTCAAGGAACTGAGTAAACTTTCAAGAAGGTGACCCTTGAGTGGAAAGTTCCAGGATGAGAAGGAAGCAGTTTACATGACGATGTGGGGCAGAAGGTTCAGGAAGCAAGTGAATGAACTCTGAGGCAGAACAGAACAGATTAGGCAGAGGCCAGAGACAGAAAGATGAGCACTTAGTTGGAGAAGCGTGGGCAAGAGAAAAAAAAAGTGTGAGATGAGGGCTAGAGTGGTCGGACTCCTTAAACAAGGAAAGGAAATAAGATTTACCCTAATGGCCGTGAAATTCTGTAAAGGCGTGATCTCATTGAAGTGACACAGATCACCAGGCTCCCTTGTGGGGAAGGAACTTAGAAGGGAGGGAGCAAATGAAGCAAGACCAGCCATCACCAGGTTATCATGGAGGCTTAGACAAGAGGAGAAGGCAGCTTATACTGGAATCATGATGGTAAGATGGTATAAGATAGAGATATTCAAAATATGCCTGACTAAAATAAAGTACCCTCATGAAAAGAACACCCAAAATGGGCTGAAGACTTTTTACATACTTTAGCCTGAACAAACCTAGTACTCAGGAGATGTCTAAACTCTTGGATGATCTCCTCTAAGAGTAGAAGCCCGTTGGGGCTTCCTTCTAGCTATGCAGAAAGGGGAAACGTGGGAACTTGAGTCTACAAAGAGCTTTGGCTCTAGGTTTAATCAGCAGTGAAAGAGCCTTGACAACAGCTACTTCTGACTTGGGAAATACCCTATAGGTTGCCCCCCAGAAAGAAGTAAGGATGTGAAAGGAACATAAAAAATAAATTAAATGCATTTTTAAAAGAAAAATTATTTCGCAGAGGAATTCTTGAAAACTTCAGAGGGGAAAATGAGTTCTTTTGGCCTCTGGCTTTTACAAATCTTGTACAACAAAACAGACAAGATTCCCTCCGTCTTTTTCACTTTCTTATTATTGAACTTTTGGTGATTTTTTTTATATAACAGAAAATAATTCAGAGTTATTTTTGTGTGTTGCTGTAAATGTTCACATAATTTTCTGGAGTAAATTGTGGTAGAATATTGATCTACATCTCTTATACATTCTATTAGAGATATCCTAAAGACGCCTTTTGGTTTAAATAAATGTAAAAATAACTACACAAAAATCTGTCAATTACTGGTATGTATCATATCTGTGAGTGGAAATATATTAGTTAAAATATGAAATATTTAGCACATTATATTTATGAATCCCAACCTGAATCCTTACCCTTAACAGTATTGAAATGGCAGTTCCTAAAATAAAATGTATTTTCAATGTGAAATAGCAAATAATTAGTGAATAATAGAAAACTGACAATTAGAGACTTTTTGTATCCCTCTGCTGACTTATAAACACACAAGGACATATGGAAAATCTTGAGAAATACAATAGAAGGGACCTCTCAGAGTTTCCTTGGAAAAGAAGGAAAATCTTTCCTCTGTTATGGTCCATGAACCTAGGTTTAGTACTCAGGAATGAAATTCTAGCATTATCAAAAGAAATTCCTGAATCATTTGTTATTTCATATATTGAATTCCTGTTTTTGAAAGAAAAATAGCTACTAAAAGAACCATATTCTATCAGAAAATGGGGATAAGAGATGAACAAAAACTTCCTTAAAAAAGAAATACAAATGGCCTAAAGATAAAAAAAAAATGCTCTGCATCACTAATCATCATGGAGATGCAAATAAAAACAACTTTGAAGTGCCATCTTACACCACAGAGACTGGTATATAATATTCAAAAGAATAAGAATAGCACACTACCTGTCCGAATGCAAGGTTCCATCCCAATGGGAAAACCAGTAGGACCGTTCTGTTGTACAAGAAGGGAGACATCCACGACATCAGCAATTATCACCCAATCTTCCTGTTACCCATTGTCTACAAGTTGTTCACTCAAGTCATCGTGAATAGAATAGGCAGAACACTGGATGAAGGACAACCATGCGAGCAAGCCGGGTTCCGAAAAGGATTCAGCACAATCGACCATATCCACACGGTGACCAAGCTCACTGAAGTTTCATGCGAGTTCAAGATGCCACTCTGTCTAACATTTATTGGTTTAAATAAAGCCTTTGATTCTGTTGAAACTGAAGTGGCCATCAAAGCCCTAGCCAAACAGGGCATTCAAACTCAGTACATCAAGATCCTCCAAGAGCTGTAATAGGGATTCACCACCAGGATCTCACCATTCTACAAGGAAGTGATCATTGATGTAAAGAGAAGGGTTCAGCAGGGTGATACCATTTCATTGAAACTCTTCAGTGCTACCTTTGAGAATGTCACTCGACAACTGTAATGGGAAGAAATGGGAGTGAATATAGTTGGTCAGCAACTACACCACCTCCAATTCGCTGATGACATTGTTCTCATAACACCAAACATTAGCCAAGCAGCACAAATGCCGGCCGACTTCAACCCCAAGTATTGAAAGGTAGGACTGCAGCTGAATCTCAGCAAAACAATGTTCATGAAAAATGAACAAGTCCCCAAAGTTCCATTTGCTCTTAATGGAATGAACATCTCCAAATGCAGCAGCTATGTGGAATGGAGACATTACTGGTGCCCGCTTAAGCAAATCAAAGATCAACGAGATGACAAGTGATACAAGTGAAGAATACTCAGTGCTGGCACAGATGCAGGAAGAAAGGAATTCTCATTCACCTCTGGTGGGAATGTTGACTGGTCCAGAAAAACAACGATGGATGTTCCTCAAAAAAAATAGAAACTGTGCTTTTATGTGACTCAGCAATTCCACTCCTGGGCATATACCCTAGGGACCCAAAAACACTTTTCAGAAAAGGCACCTGTATTCTTATATTCATTGCAGCAGTATTCACTCTAGTCAGAATCTGGAAACAACCCAAGTGCTAAAGAACTGATGGAAAAAAGAAACTGATGAAAGAACTAGGTAAAGAAGCTCTAATAGATCTGCATAATGGATACTTTGCAGTCCTTAGGAAGAATGAAATCATAAAATTTTCTTATACATGGATGGACTTGGAGCATACCATGCTGGATGAAATGACTTAGAGTAGAACTAGAATGATTGTACTAATTGTCAAGATAGAGAAAAGAAACATAGTATGAGACTTAGACCCCAAATCAGTAGAAATGAAGGATAGGATGCTTGCCACCAACGGGAAGGGGAGTGCAGTTAGAACAGAGATGGGATCACTATGATACCAATAGCCGGAAATAATCACTCTGAATACAAATTGGGTGCTGAGAGGAGATAAAGTGATATACATGAAACCCTTTCAGTAACAGTATTGTAAACCAGAGAACGTAAAAAATTAAAAAGGGGGGTGGGTTGGTGGGTGGGTGGGGAGAGTGAGAAGTGTCTGCCACAGAGGCAAAGTGGGGATGGGAGGTAGGAAGAAAAGAGTGACCCTGGTGTGGTGAAATGGACACTGGTGAAGGGCACTGGTGAAGGAGTGGATGTTGGAACATTGTATGACTAAAACTCAATCAGAACAACTTTGTAACTGTGTATATCATGGTGATTCAATTAAAAAATGTTTTAGTGAAAATTTCACAACTAAATAATATGAAAGGTTTGGGGGGACAAAGGACAGTAAAATCTCTGTGGAACTAAAATAGGCTCATTGTCTCAAGAGTGACAATAGAAAGTACCTTGAGACTGAGGAAGCAGCAACTCAGCAGCCATATTGTATACAATTTGATCCTGAAACTATATCTTTCAATGATGCTTTGACCTTCTCTGATATTTACTGCTACTTCATAGAAAGGTCTCAATATTTTTAATTTCAGTCCTTACCAAGTCTTAAAAGGGGCCCATAGAACCACAATAAAAAGAGTATAAATAACTTTTTGTCTGTGGAAGTTTGTTTCAATCACAGAGAAGGGGTATTAGGAGAAGATACAGATAAATGCATGTGAATTTTAGCAAAGAAATAAAATAAGCCAGAACATTCTACATTTATGTCCATGGTTATCTGTGCAATCAGCACCCCATCTTCTTTTTCAGGTAACTCTGAATTGGGAGGCACTGATGAGAAAGGAAGGAAAGAAGGAGAGGAGAGGGAAGGAGAGGAAGGGAGAGGAGAGCAAGTGAGGGAAGGGGAGCAGAGGGAAGAGAGATGAATTGTATGTGCTAATCCAAATGCAATTCTTTATTTGTTTTTATTTGGGGGCCACACCCAGCTATGCTCAGGGCTTACTCCTGACTCTGCATTCAGAGATCACTCCTGACAGGTCTTGAGGGACCATATGGAAAATGGGGGATGGAATCTGGTCTGCCCTGTGCAAGACAAGCACCCTGCCTGCTGTACTCTCCAGCCCCTCTAAATTTAATGCTTGAGAAATCAAAATGTAATTTTTGAGGCATAGGATTTAATGGAATGACTTCATGGAATAAAATAAAAAAGAAAGTAAATGTTTATGTTTTAATGATTTTCATTTTTAACTCATGCATTTAAAGATTTTAACAAACTGAGTTTTGGTACTTCAAATGTCATCTGATTTTAATTAGCTTCTAGATTTCTCCAATATTTTAGAGAAAGTATTCAAAGCTCAATTTCTTTTGAGTGATGAGTTACTCAAAATGTGACAAAACCCTCATTAGGACTTTTAAAAACATAGACGTGTTCCAAATTATGGTGACTCCAGCTTGAAATGTATCGAGAAGGTAACCATGTTCCCTTGGTGACGACATTTTATCACACTCATTTGGCAAGATCTTTCAGAGAGATCATTTGTGTTTGATGAAACATGCTTGGTGCAATCAAAGCTGTATTTTAGTCTCCTCATTTGCAGTATTGTCTTATTACATTGGTCTCTTCTTTGGATGCTGAGGAAAAAAAAAGAAACAAATAATCCAGATCTACTTTTTGTAGTTTCCTCTGTCATTTCAGTTTGCCATGATTGCAAAGTATGACCTTTTGTTTATTTATACATGATAATATCAGTGGTTGCCTGGAGACTACTTTCTGTATCAGCCAGTTTCTCAGTAAAAAAAGTGTAGACGAACACCTGTCATGGACATGCCCTCTGCATCAATCTACGTGTTTGAAGGGGCATTTCCATCTTAATGACAGAAATTCATTCAGTTGTCATATTTTTAAAAAAAGGAACACAGATATAACCAAAGATCCAAGTGCAGTGAGGAACATGATCATCATTTATGCTTCGTCAGCAATTCTCACAACTCGGACATTGATGAGTCCCAGAGTTACATAATGATAGTTGTGATATTCAAATTAACAAAGCAAACAGCCCAGTATGATACTCATGTGATGTTGGCTGAAAAATCTGAAACTCCCGTAGCACAACTTGGAAGGATTTATTTTGGGAAACACAGTGCTGACTGTGGCCATTAGCTTTTTCCTGTTGTGATCTTCCTTTTTTCATTCTGTGTAAGATTAATTTGTGACTGAGATTTATTAGCCTCATGGAGGCTGGGCTTGATGAGATTTTGCTGATATACCGTGTAGCACACACATCAAGTCAAAGTGAAAAGATGAAAAATGGAAATGATAAAGTTGCATTGCCAGCTTGTTGATGAGGTAATTGAAGTGGCTTGTGTTGTGCTGTGCTGTGATGGGTTGAAATAAAATATGTACAAATTTATCTAGATCATCCTCCTGAAGAAAAGGATGACAAAATATATTCCCTCTCTATTCATGTGCTGAGGAAATCTCCCAATTCGTGTCTGACAGTGATCGTGAAGCGAAGCGAAAATGAGAGAGACCTATTCAGAAGAAGCTCCGAAAGGGAAGCCAGACCCGAGTTATCCATGGAAATAGGCACCAGGGTTAACATAGATAATTGAAATATGAACATAATGTAAAAACAGCACTTTGTCTATTAGTTGAAACCACAACTCCATATAATTTCTTTTTAACAGAAATTGAAATAGCAAAACGAATTCAATTTTTTTAACCTGCCCAACTTTCCTTCTGATGGAGATGCTAATTATCAGTGAAATGCCTGAAAAATACATACTCACCAGAATAATAAAAAAAAAAAGGAATAAGAAAGGCTAGGGCCCTGGAACTCGCGAGAGACTGAAACTTCAGCTTCCCCAGAAGGGGAATCCAGGCCCACTGAATGAAGTGTCCCACTCGCTGAAATTCGCCAGCACACTCAATGCGGGCTTTGTTGCATCCGCTCAGTGGGTGCTTCCTCCTTTATTGCTGAGACCCGCGTGGCCTGGACCACAAATCTGGTTTCATGGCTTTGGAGAATTGTTTGATACCTCAACCCCAAGGAAATGGGACTTTCTCTGTCAACCCTGACTCTCACACAACTTTTAGGTGCTCCCTGAAGTCAGGGCGTATGGAGGTGAGGCATTCCCCACATCCACCAGCTCTGGAGAGGCAGAGATTTTGGGACTTCGGTTAAAAAAAAAATTGCACCTCCTGAGGTGATGATACAGCAGGTAGGACACTTGCCTTGCACGTGATCACCCCAGGTTGGATCTCCAGCCTCCCATATGGTCCCCTGGGATTGCCAGGCGTGACTTCTGAACATGGAGCCAGCAGTGACCCCTGAGCATTGCTGGTTGTGGCCCAGAAACCTAAATAAAGCACCCTTTCCTCTGAAGCCATGGCAATATTCCAGGACACTTCAACAGTACTGTGTCATTCTCTAGCTCTCCCAAACGTGGCCCGTTGACCCGACCCTGAAGGGCCTTTCCAGCGCTGGGTAACTTAGAATCCAAACAGCACGGTCTTTTTCCTCGCCGTTAGTCATAACCTAGTTCTCATGCAAAAAAAATGAAATTTAAAAGAGCAAACATCTTCAGAGAAAGGTCAGAGGGCACAAAAGGGATATCTGAGGGAGAGTTATAAAAGCTAGTGTGCTTCATTTGAATGAACAATGCCTATCCAGAATGACTGTGCTTCTGTGTCCAGTCCAGGAGAGGACACAGGCAGAGATCTCTCTTTCACAGGTTGAAATCCTTTCCTCCACCTCAAACTACCCTCAGGTAACCATGACAGTGGGCCAGAAGAGCATGCCCATAATGCATTCACATTTCAATGCTCCAGAGAAAATTCTAGCCTCTAGCCTGAGAGGAATCTCCCAGTTCTTTGTCCCTATTTTCGTTCTACACCAGCACATACTTCACATTTCCTGAGCTGAGCTTCAGTCAGCACCAGGGATCTGTGATGGTCCTGTTCTCTCCCGTGACAGTTTCAATGACCACAGGGAATAGCTGAGACACCGTTGTGCAGCAGCCTCTGGCAAGACATCAAAGTCTCAGACTGTCAGAGACTGAAGCAACTTCTCTCACAAGGAAGCACGGTCAAATGCTCACTTCAGTGGTCTGGGTGTATTTACATATTTATTAAGTGAAGTCTCCTTGTGATTGTGAGATTTGTTAAGTGGAAATGTTGTTCCTATGAAACAGAAATACAATAAGATCCAACTCTGAAGGCTGTGACGGTAATTATTGTTTTGGGGGTATTTAACATAAGTACTGATATGCCCTTCAACTTGGAAGAGACTTGAGATCAATATGCTAAGAGAAGGAACCGGACACCAAAAACCCACATTGATTGCCTTCATACAAAAGTAGCACTGTAGCACTGTCCTCCTGCTAATCATCGATTTGCTCGAGTGGGCACCAGCAACATAGAAAAATCTGTAAGGCTACAAAGTAGATGTTTCTTTTTGACTTTTTGAGTCACACTGGGTAATGCTTAGGAATTACTCCTGAGTGTACACTTAGGAATTACTCCTGACGATGCTCAGGGCACCATATGGGATGCCAAAAATCAAAACTAAATTTGCCACGTATAAGGCAAACTCCCTACCTGCAGTACTGTTGCTGAGGACCCTCAAAGTAAATTTTTGAGGCAACTCCAGACTGGTGATGAAGGTAGACTGCAGAGTAGGGGAGACAAACAATGGATATTCTCTATGGTTACAGAGAGTATCTCACCCGCATGGCAGAGCCTGGCAAGCTATCCCTGGTGTATTTGATAGCCAAAAACAGTAACGACAAGTCTTAAAATGGAGACATTACTGGTGCCCGCTCGAGCAAATTGATGAGCAACCGGAAGGGATGACAGTGACAGTGACAGTGACTTTCAAGGTGACTTAAATATTCTAAACAAACTTTAGTAATAGTTCCACATATGTTCAGGCACACTAAAACCATTGAATTGAACATGTGAAAGGGTTGACTTATAAACATGTGAATCATATCTTAGTAAAGTTGGTTTTTTAAGAAATTTGATTGTGGGGCTGGAGCAATAGCACAGCGGGTATGGCATTTGCCTTGCACGAGGCCAATTTGATTGATTGGGTTTGATTCCCAGCATCCCATATGGTCCCCTGACCACCTCCAGGAGTAATTTCTGAGTGCAGAGCCAGGAGTAAGCCCTGAGCATCGCTGGGTGTGACCCAAAAAGAAAAAAAAAAGAAATTTAGTTGTTTGTTGTATACCTAATATTTGAAAAATGTAACTTATTATTTAATGCTTCATTAAACAGATATTTACTGACTTATTCTTAAAATATTCTTCTTGTTCTTTTTTGTACACTACAATTATATTTTTAAAACACCACCTGTGTGTTAAATGCAAAGGTTTCAATAAAATAGGCAAAGTTCATAACATAATCATAACTAAAAGACTTCATTGGAAAGGATAAGATTAATTTAGGGTAATAAAATATTGTAGGCATAAAGTTTTTACCTGAGAAATAGTCATGAAAACCTTGAAACCAGATAGGTATCTGGAGAAAACCAGTCAAATGATCTCCATTTATTCAAGCCTAGAGTTAATTTATTTATAGTCAACTTAGAAAGTTTTCCAGATGAGAAATACATAATTTAGTGACAGCAGAGCAATTTTGTGTTTCTGTGGATTTGAGCATTTTTGTATTTAAGAAACATAGAAATGGGATTCTGCATTTGAATGGCTTAAGCCAAATAAACAAAATCAGAAAGCCATAATTGAATCTCAGAAGACATTAGGTAGTTATCCCGAGAAGCTCTTCAAGCACCATCATCCTGCTATATTTGCACAACTTTTTAGTAACTATCCAATTCAATTTCGTCTTGCCCTCTTCTTCACCTTCAACCACCTGACTGCAGGGTAATGGACAAGGAAAAAAAATACAATAGCAAGAGTGAGCTAGTAGAAAAGAAAGGGAGGGGGGAGGGGGAGAGAGGGAATTTATAACTACACCCTCCCAAAAAAGAATTATAGCCTCTAGAAGAAAAAATCTTTGTCCTAATGGGAAATTCTTATACCAAGCACATTTGGCTTTACTTTGGCAAATGCAAAGATTTTAATGGTGTCGGGTTTTGCCAAACTGGCAAGTGTGCCAGCTCAAAGCTTGTAGTTTAAACGATAATTGGGGCTCTGAACAAAAAAGTGAACAAAGAAAAAAGACAAAGCAGCCAACAATCAGATTTCCCCCTGTGAATTCTAACTCCTTTGTTTTTTTGGGTTTTTTGTTTGTTTGTTTGTTTGTTTTAGATCAGACAGACTGCTCACTAGAGTTCTCTCTCGCCCTTCCAGTAAATTTTCAGAAACCAGAACCAGATGGAAAAGGTTGAAGTCACCAGGGAAAATGCAAGAATCCGTTTCTACAAGAAATTCATTGATGTCTTGGCTGCTGGGTTTGGACCAGGGTTGAAAAAAAGTAAGTCGGTGTTGGTGAAATGTGTCTTTCCAAGTAATGCTTTCCCGGTGTTCTCTTTCTTTTTGGGCTTACTCACTTCACACTTTTCCTAAACCAGCTAAGGTCATTTTAAAATGGGGGAGAAAGTGTCCTGAAAATAAAGTTTTCCTAAGAAGAAAATTATAGACCAATTTAGTGTCCTGCACAAGCACTGAGTCTAAAGTAGCCAAATGATGTGTGCATGTCGGTGGGAGGGGTGGGGGGCATGATTAAGATATTAAGAATAGATATTAAGATATTAAGATTAGAGATTTTCTCAGGGTCCTGAAAATTTTCTAAAAGCATTGTATCTCTATATTCTGTGAATTTTTTCTTCTGCCTTAATGGTGAAGTAAATTTTTTTTACATTTTTTATTAGTGAATCACTGTGGGGTACAGTTACAAATTTACAAACTTTTGTGCTTGCGTTTCAGTCATACAACGATCGAGTACCCATTCCTCTACCAGTGCCCATTCTCTACCACCAATGATCCCAGTATCCCTAGAAGCACCCCCACCCCCTCACCCCCACCCCACCCCGCCTATGCAGTGGCTTAGAAGCTGGCCTCAAATGCTGGGGGGAAAGGCAGCTCAGCTAGAGAAGGGAGCACCAAGTAATGGGTATTTGGAGGAACAGCTCGGGTTGGGAGATGCGAACCGAATGTAGACTATAGATCGAACACAATGGCCACTCAATGCCTCTAGTGCAAACTACAACACCCAAAAGGAAAGAGAGAACAAAATGATGAAGTAAATTTAAGTCGCTGAACTTATCGAGGGAGGTTGGGCTGTGCCCAATTGTGCTCAGGTCTTACTTCGGACCTCTGTGCTCAGAAACTATTCCTGGAAGTACTTGGGGTAAACATAAAGGGTGCTGAAGGGCAATTTGGGTTGGCTGTTTGCAAGACAAATGCCTTAGCTGCTGTGTTATCTCACTGGCCCCTTTTAAGAAATATTTTACGGGAGCAAACTGTTGGTTGTATTTTCCGCATGAACCAATTCATACAAAGCAAAATTATAGCAATCGAACAGCAAGTTTTCTTTCTTTTAAGACTTAAACCTGGGACTGAATTGAATTCCTTCTATTACTAGCACAGTTGCACCCTTGTTAACAGAATCCCATTATTTGTCAGGAGTTCTCGCTGACCATTTTCTTCCCATGGTTTTTAGCCTTCTAGTAATTTGCTAACTCCACCCTAAACTTCTTGAGAAAAATTAACAGTTTCTTCCTTTTCATTTCTTATCCCTCTGACCACAAATAGTGCCTGGCACATAACGTGGATTCAGAAATTGAAATAAGTGAATAATAAGCTGCATTACTAATGTATATTTGGCAATAGTTTACAACTCTATACCCAATTAGCATGATTGTTCTTACAAAACATCAGCCTAGGAACCAGAGAGATGATAGAGGAAGGAAGGAAGGCATTTGACTTGTACATGGCTAACTCAGATTCAATCCCTAGTACCATATATGGTCCCCTAAGTACTGTCAGAAGTGATCTATGAGCACTGAGCCAGGTGTAAGCCTTGATCATAATTGGGATGGTCCCCAAAACAAACAAAGAGCAATGTGCATTATAGTCATAGTTGCTGGTCAAACAGGGTAGTCATGGTAAAGGAAGGTATCAGAAGGACTTATCATGTGCTTTTTGGTTATATGTAGATTACTGAAATTCGTAATCCAGGAAATCCAGGACCAAAGCACTCTCTTAAGTTTGGGTGAGTTAGATGTAAAAGCAAAGAAATATGGGAGTCCAATTATGAGGTTTATTCACTCACTTAGGAATGAGGATGCAAAGTTCATACTGAAATATAGAAGGACAATGGAAAATAGATGAGAAAACGTGGGGATAAAAATTAAGAGAATATGGAGAATAATTGGATAGAGGACAGGAAGTTTCCACAATTACCATTCACCAAATATTAACTTGGGGTCAATTTCATTTTACGTATTGTCCCAGGTTACTGGTGAGTGTGTCAAGCAAGATATCTGCTTCAGGGGCCAGATCAATAGTACAGAAAAGAGGGCATTTGCCTTGTATGTGGCTGACCCAAGTTTGGTCCCTGGCATCTCCTACCCCAAGCACTGCCAGGAGTGATTCCAAGTGCAAAGCCCAGAGTTAGCCCTGAGCATCACTGGGTGTGACCTAAAAGGAGAAAAGAAAAGATGTCTGCTTCATGGAGCCTACATTCTTGTAGGAATTATAAATCAAGGACTTATATACTGAGAAATAAGTACTATATTTTAGTTCTTCCCAAATTTGATAGATGTTTGGAAAGAGGAAACTTATTTGTGATCATTTTACTACACTTCAACCAAGTATCTCCTTTTACTTTAGGGACAGAAAGATGATGAGGCTATTTCTGCTGATCCATTTACTTCTACCAAATTGTACTGCTGGCTACTTCCCACTTTGCCCCCAATCCAGAACTGTCCAGAGAGCCCAGATGAAGACAAACAGACCAAAACCTGGATACATATCCTTTTTGTTGAAGCCCCTGGGAAGAGCCTGAAATGGACAGGACAGATAGATATTCCCTGGGCACCCAACAGTGACTAGACCTGGACACCATCTCTCCTACTCTTTCACAAACTTCATCCTTTGCTTTCTGTTAAGGATATGTATTGACTTTGTGGACCCACTGCAGTGAGCTGTAAATGATGCATTTAATGAAAAATCCTTGCCTAGCGCTCTGAGAGAGAACACAAACAATGTAGGGCAATCATGGCTGGGCAGTGATGGGTGTTGTGATATCACATTTATCTGCTTCAGCAGCAAGACCAATGTACCAGCTGGCAGTATTTCAAGGGTCTAAAGTAAGAAACGTATCAACCAACATTGTAATCATATTCATGATGTGCTGTGTCCCAGTCCCTATAAGGGTAATCCTCCGCTAAAGATCAGTGACTCTTTTGTCTGAATGTCCCCAAAGCTATCACCTGCAAAAATGCACACAAGAATTTTCCATAGTTAATTTTTGGAAGAATTAAGTAAAACTTCTAAAGATCTGTGGAGCTTCTAGTCTGCCTCTTCTCTTTGTTTCCCTCTCTTCACTTTCATTTTTCTCTCTTTCTCTACCTCTTTTTGTCTCACTCATCGCTAATTGCTGATTGCTCTCTCTCCCTCCCTTTCTCTATCTCTGTCTCTGTCTCTGTCTGTCTGCCACTGTCTCTCTCTGTCTGTCTCCCTCTGTCTGTCTCTCTGTCTGTCTCTCTGTCTCTCTCTGTCTCTGTCTCTCCCTCTCCCCCTAACCCTTATCCCTGCTCTTAAAATTGACCCCTTTCAACAACACCTGGAAGCACAAGACAAATGACAAAACCCAATCAAAACCTCCATCCCATTACTCCACTCCCCCCCTGCTGGTGACAGAGTCTGGTTTGAAGCTACTGGATAACCCCCTTCTGTGGGGGGGTGCTCAGACTCACAGTGAAGGAGGTGCTGTGGGGTTTCCTCATCTCAAGGGTGAGCACACAGCATGCCCTTCCCACCAGCGTCCCCTCCATAAATGTTCTAATGTGCAGCCCCTGGGCAGATGTGTTCTGAGGCACCCACCCCTATAACTGAACATCCTTGAAACCCACCATCAGGCCAGTGCAGGAAAAACCACTTCTGGAAGATCAAATGAGGACATGGTGAGGACAGTCTGGAGGTGCCTGGTCTGGCCACCCACAATAGGCTGAATCTCTTTGCCATCCGTCTCCCAGACATGCTTATCATGCTCCTAAACTGTCCAGATTCAGATTATTTTAAGGCTGTCCTGAAGAAAGCCTCTTCCTGTGATGCTCTGGTTTTCTACCTACTCCTCTAAAACTATCTTTCAAACTGCAGTTCATCGCCTTCCTGATTGGCATTACTATTCACTGTATTAATTAAGCACAAACCTTACAGTATTTTTTTAAAAATCACAGTCTGACCACTAGAGCATGTCTGTGAATGAAAACAAAGAATTTCTATAGAAGACCCTCAGAAATAGTAAAGTAGGCCAGAGTGCATGCATTGCACACAGCTGACCCAGGTTAGATCCCTGGCACCCATATGGTCCCCCAAGTACTGCCTTCCAGGACTGAACCTTGAGGACAGAGTTAGGAGTAAACTATTAGGTAGACCAGGTGTCGCCCGAAACTAGAAAAAGACAAAGAGAGAAACAGCAAGAGAAAAAGAGGAAAGAAAGAAAGAAAGAAAGAAAGAAAGAAAGAAAGAAAGAAAGAAAGAAAGAAAGAAAGAAAGAAAGAAAGAAAGAAAGAAAGAAAGAAAGAAAGAAAGAAAGAAAGAAAGAAAGAAAGAAAGGGGAAAGGAAGAGGAAGGAAGGAAGGAAGGAAGGAAGGAAGGAAGGAAGGAAGGAAGGAAGGAAGGAAGGAAGGAAGGAAGGAAGGAAGGAAGGAAGGAAGGAAGGAAGAGAAAGAAAGAAAGAAAGAAAGAAAGAAAGAAAGAAAGAAAGAAAGAAAGAAAGAAAGAAAGAAAGAAAGAAAGAAAGAAAGAAAGAAAGAAAGAAAGAAAGAAAGAAAGAAAGAAAGAGAAATAAAACAAAAAAATCTCTATAGGATTCCTCAAAGTTTTGTCATTTTACTGTTATCAAATTTACAGGATGCACAGTGAGGAGGAGAAGAAAGAGGAAGAAGAAAGTTGGGGAATGGGAAGGATGGGAACTTGGGGTGATGGTGAGGTGATGGTGAGGATCCCTGGAGCTCTGCTGGCGGGTTTGGTGTGGCAGCACTGCAAATGTGAAAACAAAATAAAATTAAAAAAATAATAGGACAGTGGTTAAGGTACTGGACACTTTGCTGGTAGTGAAAGTGCAGTAAACGTACATCAAAACCGTAAATACTAACACTATTGTAACAACATTACCTGTCATGGTCATCCCGTTGCTCATCGATTTGTTCGAGCGGGCACCAGTAACGTCTCTCATTGTGAGACTTATTGTTATCGTTTTTGGCATATCCAATACACCACGGGTAGCTTGCCAGGCTCTGCCGTGTGAGCGCGATACTCTGGGCAGCTTGCCGGGCTCTCCGAGAGGGGTGGAGGAATCGAACACGGGGTGGCCGCGTGAAAGGCGAACGCCCTACCGCTATTCTATCGCTCCAACCCAACGATATTGCCTAAACAATAAATTTTAAAATATTAATAATTACTCAATAAATAAGATTTTTAACTTAGCTTCCCTCACCAAACAGAGATTTGGTCATTTCTGATGGGGAAAATATAATCCACATCTAGGTATAATATTTAAAAAGTCATTGTTTATGGGATAGCATTGTTACTTTGGCAGGAGATTAGCATAGTGAAAATTTGAGAACCCATCATTCAGTTTTTTTCTATTTATGCCTAATGTTGACAGCCTTTCTGGGGTCTCCAAAATGGCTGTTGTTTCTTCAATCTTCCTGCTGTAAACCTCAGAGAAACCAAAAAAATAACTGTGACTGGAAAATCATATTTTCAAGGATTTCTAATCATCAATATGCTATCATGGGGAGAGACATACCAGATAACTAAAATTTATTCATACGAATCTAAGAATTTTCCTCATATTTTTAGTTTCTTACATGCATGATTCTCATGGCTTTTCATTGCTAAATGAATCATAATGCAATCTATTTACAATTTAATCATGTGCTTTTTCTAAACGATTTTTTATAAATAAGCTATATCCATTTTTCCATTGTTGCCAGGGAATAATACCTAGCAAGGTTTGGGGGGAGTACCTGAGGGTCAAGCCCAGGGCTTTATCACTTGAATCCCGTTCACAGCTCTATATTAATTTATTACATAATATATTACATTTATTTAAAACATCATTGATTCTGTCTTTAGTTTTCAAATAGTCTTATCCACCTTACCAGTACTTTTGGCAGCTGTCCAATAAAACACATCCATGCTTTGCCCTAGTTTTTCTGTTTCCTGAGCTTTTTAAAGGATGATTTGGATGTTCTCATTCTAAAGCCCTCATTTCTGTTGCATAACTACAAGTTTTCTTCAACTTTTCTTTTTTTCTTTCCTTCTTTGTTTCAGTGTGGGTTGGTAAGAGTCTGACTGACTGCCCCCCTGCCCCCCCCCACTCCTTCCCCGGCACTCCATATAGTTCCCAACCCCCCCAGGGGTAATCTCTGACCACGGAGCAGACGGAAACCCTGAGACCTGGTGAGGTAGCCTCCCTCTCCCACCGCACTAAAGAGTCTGCTTTTATGTCCCTGGCCCTTATGGCTTCAGTCTCTTGCTTTCCAAAATGTTGGTTCTCCAGCATCTCTCCCTTTCTACCAGGAAGGCGGAAGGAGAAACCTGCTCCCCACTTGTCAATCCCCACCCTCCCAAATGAGAAGCATTCACCTTCTGGTAGCAACTCACAACTTGTTAGAGCCTATAACAAAATTTGCCATCAAATTTGCATGGATTTTCCTTAAGACTCAATAACATTTTTCAACCAACAAAATTAAATATATGTTCTCTTGTGAATGTCCAGTATGTATTTTTCTACATCTTTTTTCCAGGTTTATTGTAACAATGCCTATTAGCCTATCCAAACTACTACAGATCTTGTCAGCCTTTTTAACGCTTCCCATTTTCTTTTAGTTTTAATATTTCTCCCAGAAATGGGGAGTCTTATAGTCTTTCTGGTATAATTCTTTTATTTCAAATATCCTTTTTTTGCTTATTATCATTCTCATTTCTTCATATTAATCTTGCCTGTGTATGTTACTATGGGGTTTTAGCTACCTGATCTTTCCTTTCCATCTTTGTGATTTGTCTTCAATAAGATACCTATAATAGTCCTTGTATTTTCCTTTTAAAAAGTCTAAAATCCAAAAGATCTCTCTCATCTGTAGAATATAAAATATATATAGCAAAGGGATTTAAAACTGGGCAGTCATAATCGACTCTGAGAGTATGCCTACACAACTGAATTTTCTAAGGGCATGGTGAGTGGGTGGGGAGAGAGGGAAACTTCAGACTTTGTTGGAAAGAAACTAATACTCTGATAGTGGATATGGTGCAGCTACATTGTATGCCTGAGAATTACTATTAACGGTATAAATCATAGAACATAAATAAAAACAAAGAATAATGAAAGATTAACTAAATCAAAATGTCTAAAATTCTCTAATTTTATACTCTACTAGTGGTTGTAACAGGAGTATTTTTTTCATCTAAATTCCATACTATTCCACAGATAATGATATACTTCTCTTAGCCCTCATGTTTTCCCTGCCATCATCAAGCGTTTGAGACCCTCTACAGATCACAGTAATTTGGTTGATAGTGTAGTTTTGAATTATCTGAAAGGAAAACTGTGGTTGCTAAATCCAAAGTCGGTCTAAGTCTAAACCTAATAGAATTCTCTGCTTTGGCAACTTCTCTTGTTTCTTCCCCCAAACCAACAACAATATTCTGTCTCTCAGCACATAAATAAGATCTGTGGACATGCTTAGAAATCTGCTTAATGCTCTCTGGTTTTGCCAAGCTTTCCAGCAGCAGAATTAGTCCCGGCATTTGTAAACATCAATGAAACCAACATGTAACACTTGCCCCATTACTCTTTCTTCTCTCCAGTCAAGAGACTATCCATTTTGTTTCAATGACAGGAAACTAATTGGCTTGCTTTAAGAAACAGACAACTACACACCTAGGTCCCCTTAAATTCTCTCTGCAGTCCTTCTGAGCCTGGAGAAGCTTGGAGATTCCTCTGAAGTGATCTCGGTTTAATTGGTGGAAACTGCGGAAGCACCAACACATTCCCAAGAGCAGGTGTTCTTTGAGAGCCAATCAGGACATGAGGTCAAGCTGGCACTTGGCCACGCTTGAGGTTGCAGTTTCCTTGCCATTAACTTCCCAAAGTCTGCCATCACCCCTACTCCATCCGCCATTTCTCCTAACCCTTTAACCTTGAAGAATACTTCTTGCTCTAAAACAAAGTTGCTCTGAAAAAGACATGGTGATTCACTCGCTTTTGGCAACATTGAACTACTTTTTATTTCTTTATCAGGCACCCCCTTTCCTTTGGGCAAGGCAGATGGGTTTGCCTGTGCTTAACTTTGTCTTCCTCCATCAGCTTCATTCTATATATAAACATTTCCTTCGTGTATTCTTCTATTTCTATTTTGTATGCTCTATTTTTATTTATCCTGTACAAATACACCTCTATTTTGAAAGCCTTTATTCTCGTGCCATCTTGCAAGTATTCTCTCTTGTTTAATTAAGACCTGTCCTTCAGTGATCTTTTTAAGTAAAATTTCTGCTTTTATTTTTAATTTCACAATGAACTTATTCCTCCTCCACAGACTTTGAATTTTCAACACTCTAAAAGTTAATTTGAATAACGTATGAAAAATGATAAGGGAAAAGTATTTATTCAGGTGTGTGTAGCAATCTTTAAAATATATATATGTATATATATATATATATATATTATCCATTTCTGCCAAGAAGATACTGTCCACTTGGTGCATATAAAGGATGAAAAGTTCTGCTTTCCACATTCATAGCTTTTACAGTAATTGTGGAGTTGAGTTTGCAGAGAAAAACTGAGGAGAGGAGAAAAACAGTTCCTAAGTGGAAAACCAAGAGGTAGACAGGAAAAAAGCAATCAGTTATGAGATTTAAAGGCCATCAACTATGGATGATGCAGAAAGCAGAGTTTGCGCCCAAAGGGAATGGTACCAAGAAAATGGACCCATGATCCCACCTCTACCTGCACAAATCTTTGTATGATTCCCTCCCTGACAAAGACTCCGGTATAACAGCCCACCTATAAAGGAAAGAATATGGCAAATGAGAGGGAGGTTAGCTGACGAAAAGGTCGCCACTTCCATCTGGGGCCCTGATTCGTCATCTGCCGCCTGAAGTTCAGACTCCAGTGGAAGCCTGAGACACTTTGGTGAGCGTCTTGGGGAAAGCGATGCCAGCTCCCTTGTCAGCCTGTAGAGAAACCCAGAGAGGCCTGGCAGAAGCTCCAGGGAACAGAAGGAGCTTGGCAGCCAACGCTCTCCCGTCGGGGCCTGGCGGTGACGGCCATCCTAGCCAACAGCTCAGCTCTCCCTGCCACAGAGATGCTGAGCCAGAGACACTTTCTGGCTCGTAAGGCACCGCAACTGAAATAATAAATGTTTGAGGCGTCACACCACTATGTGTGAAACAATTTGTTGGCCAACGATTAATATCTAAGACAGTCACTCTGCACACATAGCCAAGAGGAAGAAAGGAGCAGAAGAATCCCTGTTCACTCACAGACACAATTTTTAATTTTTGTAAAATACACACACCTTTCAGATTTGGGAACGTGGTAAATGCTTTTAGTCAGTATTCTAAGGGTACAAGGTGTGCAAAGAAAACTGTATGATCTTGTAAAAGAAAAAGGGCAGAGATGCTCGAATCAGGAGACTTGAATTCAGAGTCCTGCATAGTAATGGCCATGTCTAATCTCCCACCTACCGTAATGTAGCAATGTTTCTCAAGCTTCCGGCCATAGTCCCCTTCCAAACTTATTTCTATCCTCTGCTCTGTCTGTCCTATGAATGGGTTCACCAATTCTTATGTTGTGTCCCCCCCCCATCACCACCATTTATACAATTTTCACCTGTTATTCCCTTGGAATAACCTTGGGACCCTCGACAATAGGCCCTTGTTGAGAAATGCCAGCATAGACTCGAGAGAGCTCTGACTTTGGTCACTATTCTTATGCAGGATTGTGACTGTACGCTATAGGAAGGACTATATGTATTAGTTGACATCACTCTCTTGAAACAGTTGGCTGAGCACTACGAGTACTCCCTGACAATATTGTTTTCGTGGTTTGGGGACTGGAAGGCATAAAGACAAAGACAAAGAGGAAGAAGAATACTTGCATCCATGTGCTTCCAGTTGTCTAAATCTTCACCTCCATCAGCCACTATTTATTTTCGATTTTAGTTTGCCCCCTAACCCAGAGATACAGTTAGTTATTCAATATATGTTAAGTCTGCTCTTTCTCTTCCTTTACTGAATTCATCATGATGTAACTTGACTCTATTCCAGGTTACACCTCGTTTTTCTTCTAGAATGAGAAGTAAAACATTTAACATATATTTATTTCTACAGATAAATCTTCTCACCATCTGAACCTCTCCCTTCTTGACTCATGGTCCCAGCCTCTCTCTTCTTCCTGCCATTGTGGACCTGACCTTTCTAGGGCAAAGTATTCTCATCTCTGTTCAGCATAAACTCTCTTCACCCAAAGTTGTTGAAAGCTCTTCTGGTGATGTCTACGGCGTTGGTCACCTTTCCCCCACTCTCCTTCCCTACCCATCAATCCTGTCATTTTCCCACCCCTCCTGCTTTCTGTGACACCCTCCACCCGCCAGCACCACACACACACACACACACACACACACACACACACACACACACACACACACACATTATCTCACCTTCCACCTCTAGGTGGCACCATTGCATAGATAAGGGCAGATGACAAGAGCTCAGTCACTTCCTGACTTGTTCTGGAACCATCTATCAGACAGCTGCAGAAAGTGCTCTTCCAAGTGAAGAGTCTTCACCATTTTTCTAAGTGGATCAGAGCAGTACCCTTGCTTGCCACACGAACGGCATTTTTTTACTGGGATGATCTCATAAACTGCACCAATAATTTATTTGTTTTTGGATCGCTCAAATTAACTTCATAATCCTCATTGTCTTCGTCTGTGAGGTTCACAATTATTGCCATTACATAGTGTAGAGATTCAATTTAAATGATAAACTGCATGCAAGTGCTAGAAAATGTCTTTCCATAGAAAATCAGCAATATATGCAAGTTACTATCATTGGTATCAGCATCAATATCATCTTATATAAACTCCCTCTTACATAAACTAGTATCCCTTTTTGTTCTTTGGGTGAAGATTCCTCGAACACAGATTCACTTCATCTCCCCTAAAGCACTATTCTATTCTGTGTCCTCAAATGCATTTTTTTGTTTTCCAAAAATACCATCATTCCAAAAGGAGCCTCAATTGCTTGCATCCCACTGTTTCATTTCTGGGAAGGCTAGTGAGAATGTGTAGTCCTCAGTAGGCTAAGTAAAACCACAACAAATTTCTTCCAGTGTCTTCTCATTTTTGTTTCTTTTTTTTCTTTTCCTCTTATAAAATCTACAAGGCAAGTCCCTTTTCTCTATGGCTCTCAGGCTCACATAAATTCCTTACTGGAAGTAATTGTTTGCTGAAAAATATTTCTCAGGGGTCCACCGCTAATTGAACAGACAGCTGGGGTGTTCAGATATCTTGTTGGACAGGTGTTCTCAACCTCAAAAAAAAAAGGAAGAAAACCACAACAAATGCGCTTCTTATGTCACACCTAGATTTTCTTTACTTCTCTCTTTATTTCATTTCTTCCCATCTACTGGATAGGTCATGATCCAGAAGACGGAACTGCCCTCAGGACAGTAGCCATTCCCATCCTTGCTGCTCTACATCTCTTATTCCCTACCTTGCTCTAACTCAGGTTCCTGTTACCCCTCCAAATTGCCCTTGTGGTGGACTCCAACCCAACTGAAAAGCCATAGCCAATATTCATTGCTCCAAAGCAGGAGATCCATACAACTTGTTCACCCCAGGAGCTATAGGAATCAACCTGCCCCCCCCCGCTCTGTTATGCTGCTCTGTTTCCTAGACCACCTTCACTCTGACACAACAGACCCCCTTCTGGCTTATCTTTTACAACTGAATCTATCTGAAGCCCCTTTCCACCCTGGGAAGTGATTTGATTGGATGTCAGATTTATAGATGAGAAACACGAAAGCCAATGAAATGAAGAGCATGTCTGGGGTTCATTTGATGTGTAGGAATAGGGATAAATGCACCCCCCAACATATGTTCTATAAGAAAAAAAAATGGACTCTTTTCCAATATGAGATAGTTCCTTGTGTAATCAGTTTTCATTGGTCCCTTTTTGGTTGGAGTAGCCTGTATCTGAAGCAGTTCACCCACCTCCTCCCAACCCCAGCCAGGGTAAGAATTCAACTCCTTGGTTCTATTCATTGATTTGGTTCATTGATCTACATAAAAAGGGGAGATATCTGCATACAAATGAAGAGAACTCAATGGTAAAACTAAAGATTTGGGGCAGGTGCTTTGGACAGTCTATACCTGGATTTCCCGAGGAGGCTGGATGAGACCATCTTTGAAGTCTCATATATTGTAAAATTCTGTAACTGCATTATTTACAAGAGTAAAAATAATATTTTAGAGAACTGGGAATGTTGCTCAGTGGTAGAGCACTTGTGCATATATGGGGTCCTGGCGGATCCCTTACATTGGAGAATATCTTTCACTCTTTTTTCTTGACAGAGATAACATTAAGAAGGATAGAAACAGGCACAATCCATTTTGCAATTGCTTTCACTCTAACTTGGAGTATGTAATGTCTTTATTTTGTAAGATTTCCTCTTCTCTCTCATATATATGTATAATAGATACATATATCCTTCATAACACTGTTTTACTTCACTAAATAATAAGGCAAATGCCCATGCCAATGGCCAAACTTTACTGCTTCACATCTAATCTCTGCCATAACGCCAAGCCAAGCTGAAAACTCTGGGATCTTCTCAGAGTGTAAACGGGGGGAGGGGGGGAGAGGGGGGCACTCCTTTCATGCCGCCTTATTTCCAGAAGCCCCCGAAGCCACACCCACACTCCATAGCCACCTCCACGTAAGCCCATCAGCCAGCCCTCCAGATCCTGAAGTTCCTGGAGCACAAGGCTGAGTCCAAGTTCCACAATACTGTCGGATCAGTAGGATCACACAAAGTAGATGGGAAAACAGCACAGAAGCCACCGCACATCAATAACAATGCAGAAGGCTCAAGGAGCAACAAACAACTCAGTAAACCCCCAGACAAGGACGTAATGGACCCATGGTGAGATAGTCTACTTTTCACAAACTTTCTTTTACTGAAGCATTTTTTCATAATTCTTTAAGCCATTTAGTTGTCACAAGCAATATCACATAAATTATTTTGTGCCTGCTAAGGAGGCTGGCTTGGGGGGAGGGGAAACCAGAGAAAATGGTGGAGGAAAGGTAACACCGGTGGTGGGACTGGTGTTGGAAAATTGAATGCCCAAAACAACTGCATTACAAACAACTTTGCAAACCACAGTGTTTAAATAAAGCATAAAAACAATAAAGCAAGACATACATGGCACCTATAACTCTTCGTAATAATAGTGGGTAATTTTTCTGATGTGCTTACTCTATGTCAGGGGTTACTAAACAATCACTCACTGTGGTTGTCTGATTGAATCCACACAGAACCTGTCAAGAAGGAAAAACTGTTTGAACCCACTTTACAGATGAGGGAAGGTAAGCACAGATTAAGTAATTTGCTCAAGCCAATACCCATGTAAAATTTTAAACTCAGTAAATTCCAGGGCCAGCATTCAGAACCACAGTATTCTACTGCCATCATTTTAAAAAATGTCTTTCAATAGAAAAAGTAAAAGTACTTAGTGGCCATTAATTTTCCAGTGGTAGGCAGTACTGATCCTCTCATTTAAATCATCTATATTTTGCCTTTAATTGGTTATCAATAAGCACATTTAGAGCTGTTCCTTGTTGCATAAGGATTTTATTATCTGTTGCATAAGGATTTCAGAATAAAGTCAAGAAAAACAAACAGTTTTTACTTACAAAGGACTTACAGATTGGGTTGCCTTCATCTGCAGAACTTCTCTACATAAAATTAGTCATCCTAGTTTGTACTTTTATTTTTAGGCTGCTTTATGTTTGCTTAACATTGGATGTAGCTGAAGATCGAAAACCACAGCAGTTCTATCTGTATGAAAGGACTTCCTTTCTAGAGGCTTCTATTTGAATATTAATTTATAGTCTATGCTAATTTTAGAAATTATTGTATTTTTAAATAGCATGCACCTTGCCCAGCTTTAAAGGATCTGTTATGAGTAGGGACTGACAGTTATACATGTGTGTCAGGCTGAGTGTACATGTGAATTTAACAGTGATTATATTTTGAACCATTTTCCTGCCATTTATTCTACTCTTTGATAAAGCATCAAAAATAAAATGATAAGCCAAAGCCATAGATTGCTAAAACACAGAATTTTCCACTCAGTGGCTGACAACTTCCATTTTATATGAAGATAGAGCATTGAATACTCTTACTATTCTCATTGTTTAGTTATTAATCATCTCACATGACACCCCCAGAACAAAAATAAAAATAATGAAAGTAAAAAAGTAATTATTTAAAGACATTCTTTCAGAAGATATGCCACTTGAGAATTACAAAAAAGGAAAAGTTTAAGATGACTGTTTTGTATTGTAGGAACAAATTGGATGCCTTGAAAGGTAATAAACATGCTTTGTGATTTTTGTGCTTTTATACTGTATTTCACAGCTCTTGAGAGAACAGTGTGCTATCTAAGATCACTGAAGGATTGCCTAGAAATCGCTCCCTCATTGCACACCACACACTATCGTCAAAGAACATAGACTGTGCCTTCTTGCTCTAGAAGCCAATGTGTATTATGCTCAGATCAAGACTTGGAATTCCATAACAAATTGTGTTAAATATGGGACATCACACAACCAAAGCTTATGTAGGTTTCACCAGGTAGCCTAACATGTAATACTAAATCTGAAGTAAAAAACATATTGTTTTTCCTTCAGTATCAGTTTCCGATTGCTGCAGTAACAAATTATCCCCACTGAGTGGCTTAAAATAGCCTCAATTTATTACCTCACAGTTCTTTTGGTATGATGAGTATCCCTGGGACAAAAATCAAAGAGTTAGTATAATCGTGTATCTCTCTGGAAGCTTTTGGTTGAAATGTTTCCCTGACTTCTATAGTTTCTAGAAGTTTCTCCCCTTCCTGGGATCAAAGCACTTTTCTCCAGTTTCCAAACCAGCAATGGTCAGGGGTTTCTCATATTGTGTCACCCTCTCTGCCTCCGTGGTCTCCCTTTTTACTTAGAAGTTGTCTTGAGACTAGAGTGGACTCGCTAGGGTAAACCAGGACTATCTCCCTATTTACATGTCACTGGATGAGTCCTTTGTGTTTCCTGGTGCTGGGGAACCTAACATGGCTCCAGGTTGAAACAGTTCCCAGAAGAACATGGATGTCTTCAAAAGACTTGCACTGCCCATCACACCTTTTAAATGATTCATGAGAAAGTCAAATAAAGTTTCCTAAACTGACAATTTTTTTTTTTGCTTTTTGGGTCACACCCGGCAATGCACAGGGGTTACTCCTGGCTTTGCACTCAGGAGTTACTCCTGGCGGTGCTCAGGGGACCATATGGGATGCTGGGAATCGAACCCCGGTCAGCCGCGTGCAAGGCAAACACCCTACCCACTGTGTTATCGCTCCAGCCCCCCTACATTGACATAATTTTTTATTTTCAGGCCAGAGGGGAACATATTCTGGCCATGCAGTTTTCACTCATCATTAGGCCCCCCTCCAGGTCATCATCTTTTCAGACAAATGTCAGGTAATTACAGGTCATCTTGGGAGACTGGAGCAATTACCACAGCAGTAAGACACTTGCCTTGTACATGACCAATCCAGTTTGATCTCCGGCATCCTTTGTGGTCCCCCTGAGCACCATCAGGAATCATTCCTGAATCCAGAGCCAGGTATAAGCCCTGAGCATCACCAGGCCTCACCCCAAAACAAAAACAAAAATGGCACCTTGAACCCCACATCTGCTCTTTTCCCAGTGCCAATTAATCAGGAAAAGAGGAGAATTTTTGTAGTTTATCTATTGAAATCCAGTCCCAGACAGAATCAATAATGTGCAATTCCTCATTTTCTCTGATGCCCCACATCAACTTTTTTGTTTGTTTGTTTTTATTCCATCTAGCAAACTGTCCCCAAGTGCTGACAAAATGCCCACCACTGCTCTGGCTGCTGAGCCACCAAGACATAAAAGCCACAGGCAACAGCATGTGCACAGGGCCGGGTGGCTGAGACAGGAGCAGTGAGGACAGAAGAGAACTTTATTCCCATTTCCTGTTGACACACGCACTCTGATCTCTCCCGTCTCTGCTCCCTCTCCCAGGCCTGCTGCCACAGTTCCCGTGCAGGCCATTATCACATCTTGCTTCAGCTCAGGCGACTTCTCCCAGCTGGTGCTCATCCCCTCAGTCTCCCACCTCCGAAACATTCCACACTCAAATATAAACACAGCTGTAGTTGTATCACTCCCTGACTCAAAAGCGACACCTTTTTTATTGCCTACAGAATAACATATACATTTCTCCACATGGTCTCCCAGGCCCTCTGGGCTCCAGCTACCTTCCAAGCCTTATCTCACAGAGGCTAAAGGCAATCACAGCACTACCTCACGTTCTTACTGGGCTGTCCCAGGCTCCGACTGCTAACCCCGACGGCCATTCTACCTTCCCCATATCCAAATAGCACAGGTAACCGAGGGATATTCTCCTGTCCCTTCTACACACACACACACAGACACACACACACAGACACACACACACACACACACGGCCATTCTACCTTCCCCATATTCAAGTAGCACAGGTAACCGTGGGATATACACCTGTTCCTTCTACACACACACACACACACACACACACACACACACACACACACGGCCATTCTGCCTTCCCCATATCCAAGTAGCATAGGTAACCATGGGATATATACCTCTTCCTTCTACACACACACACACACACACACACACACACACACACACACACGTGTGTCATCTCTTCCTCCTCGGGCTCCCATAGCACTTCACTTTAAAGGCTTTACCAGAAATTATTCATTTCTCCTTTCAATCTTTTATTTTTGCGGAATATCAAGGCCTCACTCGCAGATTCTCAACTGCTTGAGAGCAGTTGCTGGTTTTATTTCCCTTTGAAACGGCTACAAAAGGGAGCCAGGCACCTTGCCCATAGCAAGGATACTACCGCCTGCACGTTTGTCAGACTCGGCTGAATGGATCAACTTCCAGGATTGTTGTCACAGCACACAGACTGTTTCTCCTGTGAGTTGTCCTTGGAGGTGCGGATGAACACTTTTCTCTGTCATAGTCACAGTCCAGAGCAACTGACAGCCTTTGGCAGCCGTCCACTGTGATGTGAAGGAAGATTGACTGAAAGTTGGTGATTCACCCACAAATCCAAAGGAAAGACGGAATGTATATGTAACCCAGAAACAAAAGGTCAGAGAGCTGTGAATGGCCTCAGTCATCAGCACAGAAACCTCATCGGACCTGGACATCACTGCTGTGGCAAAGCAAGAACCCAAGATGACCCGGATATTCGGATTTTGTGAATGTGTCTGCTGTTAACCAAAACAGCTTCCGTAATGAACATTGATGGGGGAAGACAGGCGAAGAAGCCACAAAAGTGTTTGTTAGTATGTTGTTGTCATCAGTTCTACTAAATAGTTATCATTACAAATCCAAAAATATCTTGAATGGATAATAATGAATAATCTAGATCACGAAATTGCATGAGAAGGGGATTAGCTGACTCAGGAGACTAATTATAAGGAGGTATTGAGCTGCTTAGCGCTCATCTCGATTGTAAAACCATAAACCACCCGTGCCTGTCAATCAGGGTCAGTGTGGGAGAGTGAAAATAGCATTGAACCAGGGTCAAGGCCTCAGCTCAGCCCTTGGCTCTATGATTTTGGAAGCTTTTAATAAAGATCCTCCCCCAAGGAGAAAAGCAGATCCCTTCCTTCCGAGAAATAGTGCCTAAAGCCACTAGTTTCACAGAAAACGCTCAACCCTAGACAAATTCTCTCTCTCTCCCCCCACCTCTCTCTCTCTCTCTCTCTCTCTCTCTCTCTCTCTCTCTCTCTCTCTCTCTCTCTCTCACACACACACATACACACACACACACACACACATTCACCTTCCCCACACTAATACCTTCTTGCTTAATGGGCCAGTTTAGTACAACTATTAACCAGATGATTATAATTTGAGCAAGTGTTATCCATCCATGCCCTAAATAACAGTGGCTGACATAAAAATGATCAAACTACTTTCTCACCCACAGAATTTACCAGCCGGGAGGTCAAGACTAAAATTATTATATTTATTTTTTAATCTAATTTTGAGCAATAATAATGTCATCATATGTTTGAAATTTTCCCATGTACTTCGCTTAACCAAGAAATCCTTTGAATCCTTATTGCGCAGGAAAGTCAATGGGATACATTTTTTAAGTGACCACAGCAATGATAGTGAGCTTTCTAAGTAAGTCCCCTTCCAGTGAACTAAATTTGGAGATATAAAATGATTAAGACAAAGTTCCTGACCTCAGGACATTTGGGGTTAGCGATAGAGATAGTACATTAAACTCCATTCCTTTGTGCATCTTAGAAGTGCTGGGAAGAGCATAAAGGATTGTATTTCTCATGGATAAAGAAGTGTGTGTGTGTGTGTGTGTGTGTGTGTGTGTGTGTGTGTGTGTGTGTGTGTAGGATGGGATAGGAGATGTCCAAACAGACTTCACTGAACAGTTGAGCTGGTCACTGGACTCAAACCCAAGTTTCCTCCATTTTTAGGTAAGTTCTGAATGTTTTACCAAATCTCATCAATTACGAATGGAAAGTAATGCCAAATATATGACTTTGCTGGGAGAGAGGAATGAGACGACATATGGAGGAGACTTTTGCAATCAGCAAGGCACCCAGTAAATAGCTATTATTTTCACTTGTCATTGGAACTAATTTGTTTGATCCGAAGGTGAATGGCTTATCCCAGATTGCTCCCATACCCCATCCCAGTGCTCCTGTCTGTCAGATTCCAATATTCTCCCCTACCTGGCCATGAAAACAATGTAGAACACAGGAAAAGCATTCATCCTGATAACACTCTGTAGGCCTAAACTCATGTTAACATAGTCATATAAGGAATCATACAATATCTGAAGACTTCTCTCTGAACTGTTTCCTTTAACTCCTAAAAGGATATTCTCCACAGACAAAGGATCCAATAGCATGATAGAGAAAATAGTAGTTAATACAGAAATAAAACAACATATACCTTTTTAAAAAGGGGGTTTAAACCATTGCAGTGTTTCAGAGAATAATACATGGCAGATCTCAGCTGTTTAAAGTGGTTTCACTGTGAGCTTCCATAGAAAACATTTGACTAGAAATGTGCCTTGCATTTAGTAGGTACTCAACAACTACTGAATGCAGAGATTTAATCTGAATTTGTTACACTCTTAAATTGCAGTGCTAAATTGCAGTGCTAAAATTTCTTTCCTCTTATAATATCTGTAAATCTTATTTGGATCAATCTACTACAGTCCATTTTTAAAGTTTTTCAAAGACAAAATTCCATTTAAATTTGATGTCTCATCTCAATAAAAATGTAAGAAAAATAATTCCTACTTTATTAATAGAAAAACTTAAGCTAAAAAAATGTTTGTTGCATATGGTTTACCAGACAATATGTTGGAAGATGGAAATAAGCAAACATATACTCATGGGAAATGTATAAATAGTATTTAGTGAATATTCATTCATCCATATTACAGTTCTCCCCACAGAAACAGATTCAACAGGAGAAATAGATTTACAGATGGACTGACCTATCCATTGGTCAGTGATAATAATTAATGAATTGGCTTATGTAATTATAGAGACTCCCATGTGGGCAGGAAACTCTTGGCAGCTTGCCAGGTCCTTGCCCACATGGGAAAGCCTCGCCAACTCCCCATGGTGTATTCATATGCCCAAACCAGTAACAAATGCTGGGTCTCATTCCTCTGATCCTGAAAGAGCCTCCAATGCGGCATCCTTGGGAAGGACGAGTAAAGAGAGGCTTCTAAAATCTCAGGGTTAGGACGAATGGAGACGTTACTGAGACTGCTCAATAAATTCGACGATCAACGAGATGATGATGATGATGATGATGATGATGATGATGATGATGATGATGATGATGATGATGAATTATAGAGACTAGAAAGTTAAAAACTTGCAGAGCTGATGACCAAGCAGAAGTGATGTTGGGGGCTTTAGGACCCCTCCTGGAGATTTCCAGTCAACTGGCCTGGTGGTTTAGGGCTAGAGTTCAGGGACATGGTGCTGCTCAGGCCCTGCAGTCCTGGGGAGCACCAGGGTCAACCCAGTGGGTCTGGGGAGCCTCTCAGGTGGCACTTGCCAATGATCAGAGGACCCGGTGAGAGCGAGGACAAAACCCAGCTGCATGCAAGGCCTGTGCTCATGATTGTCCTAGCTCTCCAGCGCTGGCCTTGTCTTTTTACTCAGAATCAACTGTCTGAATGAGACCCCTCTGCCTCAGAGAGGGCCGTCTGCTTGACTTCTAGTTATTTAAATTTGACCTCATCCAAAACTACTCTCCCCAAAAGAGGCAGAGCAATACTTGCCCAAATGTTGATGCACCTCCGTAGCCCAATGAGGCAGGACATATGAAATTGACCACATAGTCCAAAAGTAATTTTTCTTCTGTCAAAATATTGCTAAGGAATGCACCATCAGGAATAAATGACTTTAGCAAAACACAAGGTGTCGTATCTGTTGTTAGATTCAGCTGTGGGTGAGCTGATGGCTCCCATGTACTGATCAACTTTCGATCCAGTCAAGTTTTTCTCCACCATTGGAGGGCTAAGTGGGGGTCACCTACTTAATTCTCTGAGCCTCACCTTCCACATCTACGAGAATAAGGAAATAAAAAATCTACATTGGCCAGAATCTTTGGAAAAGTTAAATGAGATCATTCCTGTAAGGAATGTCTAGTAAGTATTAGCTGTCCTTGTGTGAAGAATTCCAATTCACTTCTGCAGGGGCCACTTCTCGGCTTGTAGAAACCTAATACAATATTTACTTCTCCTCTTGTACGTTTAGGAATCTCCCCCATTGCTGTGGTTTTTTTCGGTTGTTTCCACACATAGATCACTTGACGGCAAGTATGAGTGGATCATTTAGTAACCAGTCAATTCAATCAAAATAATTTTCTATAATTAGAAAAGCAGTGATGGGGAAGCAATCTGGATGCACCACGCTTGAAAATTACAGAGAGAAGAGAGGCAGAACTGAGCAAAGATGGCCTGCTTTGGCTGCGCTGGCCAAACCCAGATTGCCTTGAGCCCTGAGGTCCAGGGTTCGATCCCAGGCACCATCTATGGGTCCCACCAGCACTGGCCAGGAGACATCCCTGAGCATAGAGTCAGGAGTAAGCTCCAAGCACAGTGGGATGGGACCCAAAACAAAACAACAAAAAAGCACTTCGTATTTCAGGTCAGGACACAGATGGGGAGTGTCTCCTTCTAACCGTATTGTTTTGAACCCAGAAAGGAGAAACTTGAGCGATAGTTGCACATCACCTTCCAGAATGGTCGCCGCCATCCTTCCCTCCTCACTGATATGCCCTCCTCACTCCTGACTGGGGGTTTGAGAGTGCGGGACAGTCTCTGCTACCTCCTGGGGAGGCATCCCCTTTAAGTTACCGACCTTAAGAACAGGGCGCCTCAAGGCTGGGGATGCTGTGGGACGTGCAGAAAGCTGAGTCTTTGGAGAAATTCTTAAAAGTCGTGACTGGGATTTTTCTCACCTTCTCCCCTATCTTCCACTTCCCTCCAGGAAATTCAGGAGAGCGTGGCGTCCTCAAGGTCAAGCTTAAACCCGGGCTGACACTCATCTCCCTTCTGACGCTCCCGGACTAGGTTTCTCGCTTTTCATCGACTGTCTCCTGCAACATCCAGGATCGAATCGAAGCAGAATAAGTCACTCCAACTTCAGGGAGAGTTTCGGTGGAAAATGCAAGTCCTCCCCCAACTCTATCCCCCTCCCCACTTCTCCCCTCTGTCCCCCCCCCACCCCTCCTTTCCGTAATCTCTCAGCCAATAGAGGAGTTTCAACATTTCAATGCGGTATCTAAACTGCATTTAAAGAATTAACCCATTTGGCCCCTCGCTGGTCTAAACCACAGGGTGCCAACCGGACGCTAATTGCCTCATCTGGTGGGGTTCCAGACCGCTCCTCGGAAGGCAGGCGCGCACACTCCCGGCACCCATTGGCTCATTCAATTCTCTTCCCCCGGCGTTAGCCTCGGTCGGAATATTCATGAGCCGGGGGCCGAGGACCCGCGGCGCGGGCGGGAGGCTGTCACTCGGGCCGGGGACGGCGCGAGGGAGGGGCCGGTGACCGCCGCGGGGCGCCTGTTCTCGGGGCCGCCGTGGGGGGCGCGGGCCGGGCATCCGCGGGGCTGGCGCGCCTGCCACTGCCGCCCAACTCCCGGCCACCGCGCGGACACTTCGCCAAAGACCCGAAGGCGGCCGAGCGGGGACACTTGAGACCCCGGGGGTCGGGGGGTGGGGGGCGGGAGCGGCGCGGCGACCTGGGGCGCCGGCAGGAGCCCGGACTCCCGGCGGGGGAGGCAGCGATGTGAGCCGGACGCGCGCGTCCCGGAGCAGCGTGGACCCGGCGGTGCCAGGTAACGGGCGCGGGGCGCGGGGCGTGGGGCCCGGGGCGCGGGGCGCGGACGGGCTGGGCGCCGCGGGGTCCCCGCAACTGCCCCGCCAGCCCGCGACGGCCGGGACCAGGACTTGCTCGGACTTCGGGAGGATGGAGACGCGGAGAGACTGCTCGGGTGGGCGAGAGCCGGGATGCCGGGGAGCGGGGGCGCGGGTTTGGGGGGCTCCTTGGCCACCCTCCGGAGGCGGCGGGAGAGGGTCGGCGGGGTCCCCTGCGCTGGGGACACCCCGGGCCGGGGTTGGCGGGAGGTGTCTCGCCCCGCGCGCCGGAACCCCGCGCCCGATCGGTCGGAGGAGGAGGAAGAGGAGGAGGAGGAGGAGGAGGGCGTGGAGGGCTCCGTCCCCGCCACCTGCAGGACCTCGCCTGCCCCCTGCACCGGCCGTCGCGACCCCCGCCCGCCGCGGCTCTGGGGCTTGGCTCGGCCGTGAGTTGCTGCTGGCGGAGACGCGCGGCGGGCGGCGGGCTGCGAGGGCGTCAGAGCCCCGGGATGGAGCCCAGGTGCAAAGGACGCGCGTGCCGGGATGAAGTCCCCTCCTGCCCTCGGGACCGGGACCGCGCGGGGAGCTGGGCTGAAGCCGGAGCCTCTGCCTGGCTGTCTTTCTCCGAGAGTCGGGGTTGGGGGTGGGGGGTGGGTAGCGGGGGAACCCGGAGGACTGCCTGAAGGCAGCATCCTGCCGCCTTTGCTACTTCTTTTCTGTTCCGACGTGGCCGAGCGAGGGGGGTGGGCAGCCAAGCTGGTGGCCCGGTGGAGCCGGAGTTTACATTGCTGGTGCCGCTCTACGGACGAGTGGCGGTGCTGCTGCGGGTGCAGGCTTGAACTACGTGCGTTGGATTTCCTGGTCGTTAGAGGTGGCCCGAAAATTGAAGTCTGCGCCTACACCCCTCCTCCGACCCACAGTGCTCCCTGACCCCTCGAGTATCCCGTGTGCTTCCCCAGGAAAAAAAAGAAAGAAAGAAAAAATACCCCGGGGTTGTGAAGGTGTCAGGGACCCAGCTAAGGAATTGGATCAACGTAAAAGCCACCAAACCAACAAAAAGTCCCAAGTGTGCCAAGAACCCGCCCCCGCGCCGGGGATGAATATCCTCGCCCGCCCCCACCGTTCCCCGCAGCACACACCCTTGGTCAGCCTCCTCTGGCCGCCTCCCGGGACGCCCTGCCAGCCGTGGACTCCGCACTTGACCCAGCTTTTCCCTTTCAAGTTTCCATACGCTCGGAACTTGGGTGTCCCCGAGAGCGCCCCTCTCGGCCCCCCTGGCGGCGCGCCCTTGCTGGGGCTGCCTTTGCCTCCCGCCGCTCAGCAGCTGCAAGGGCACCTGAGTGGGCGCCTCCGGCCTTGGCCCGCGCTCAGGGCTCGGGCTCGGGCAGCTGAGGATGCAAAGAGCCCGGGAGAGTGGGCGAGTGGCGTGTCCGAGTGAGCTGAGCGCAGGAGGTGAGGTCAATCCTCCTTCCTGGCCACAGCCCTACCCGCCAGAGAAAGGACAAGGGACAAATGAAGAGCAAGTGGGAACCGTTACAAATTGGAGCCGAGCTTTCTGGCTACTTGGGCTGTGGCGGCTGCCTTTGGCCTGCCCTTTCCCGGGGCTCCTGACTTCCCCTCTCTGCCAACGCGCCAGAGGCCAGGCCTTTCCAAGAGGACACTTGTCCTAAGATGATCTAACTTGATATAAAAAAAACAAAATAGTTCTTCGCATCCTGGGAAAGGACAGTCTATAAAATACGCGCTGTTAATGTTTCGTGGGAAGTTTGCTCCCCTACAGGTTAAGGAGAGACATTTTTAGCATGTGTGCCATGTGGCGGTGTAAAATTAAAATGGGAAAGGAGAGTACAAACATAAAAATGACTTAGCATTCTTGACGTTCTTGTGCATACTTGTAGAAAAATTATCTTTCATTTGGGGAGAGTTGCCCAGGAATTTAATCAGTGTTTATGCTACTGAAACGCCCCCTGCCTTCTACCTTTCTCCCCTGTAAAATTTTATGACCCACTTCTCGCGGGAAAGGCAAAGAACAAGAGGAAGTGCCGGGGCTGGGAAGCGAGACTGAAGGGTTGTTAGGGGAATCGTGGCAAGGGCTTGGGAGACCAGAATGGGAAGATGCCATCATCCGGGATGAGCGGGCAAATGTTCTGCAGAAAACAAATAGAGTTGAGCAGTCTAGGCTACCAGAGCAAACGCTTGCTTCTGCCTGCTCTCGGATGCAAGCTGGGAATTCCTTCCCATGGTCCAGAGGGCTAACCAAGGTGTTCTCAACTCTGACTTTGCTAAAGGTACTTGTTGCTGTCTCTCAGTGCCTTGGATCCGTGCTAACTTCTCAACCCTTGTCTGTAAGTGCAATCGCTTCCCCTGACCATTTCTAATGCAGACATAAGTCCCTCTACCCCTTATGTACTTATAAATATTCCCCCAGTTTCCGAAGCTTCTCAAAGATGTGCAGCTGCTGGCGAATGTAAGTAAATAGTTGGAAGTAATCAAGAAAGCCACAGAAAAGTGGATATATTTTCCCCTGGTGGAGAAGTTCTTAAATGCCTTTTGAGCTGGGAAATTAGCAGTGAAGAGAAGCCGGGGGAATTTCCTTGACTTCCCTCTACCCAGAAACCAGTAGTTGTATTTTTTTTTCTTTCCTGCATAGTGGTGAGTACTGTTTGGTTAAACATTTGTATTTTTTTTTTTTAGTTTTGGACCTAAAATGGGGTTTTGCTGATGGTAGTCTATGGAGAGAGAGAAAATGTAAAGAGATACGGAAGGAAGAGCTGCAGTGGTCCCATCATAAATCAACCAGAATATATGGGGGGGTGATGAGAATAGGGCTTTTCACCCTCAAAAAAATGTCCACTTTGGAAGAAAAAGAAGTCTGATTATTGGCATCCTAGGCTGAAACCAAGGCAGCTGATGCCGAGAGGAGCCAAAGGGCAGTTCTTCTTAGTTTAGAAACAGCAAGACAGCCTCTGCCAACGATTGCTGTAAACACGGAATAAAGATTTCATTGTGGGCTGGTGTGACTAGAATAATTAGACAGTTAATTGTTCATTCTGATCTGGTGGTGTTGCAATCAGCAGTGCAGAGCAGTGGAAAGAAGAGCAGGGAGAAAGAGAAAAGTCACATATCCTCTCTAGCTGCGCTTCTTGCCTTCTGGTGACACTTCGCAAAATCCTAGTTAGGTTTTCTTTGTTTGTTTGTTTAAGTGGATTCCAGTCCCTAGATCTCCCCCCACCCCACCCAGCCCCACCCCCTGGCAGAGAGAGCCACCGCTGCCTTGTCCCTTCTACTCTGGATTATGGTCACAATTGCTCATCTTCTAAAAGCAGTGCAAGAAGCTGGAGTAGGAGTGAGCGCATTAGAGACGTCAGGTGTGAACTAGTTGAATTTGGTTGGGTGCAAAGCTTAGGGACAGCTCTATCAAAACACATGCAAGTGGCATGAGACTTCTTTTTCTTTCTTCCCCAGGGTGTGGGTTGGGGTTATGGACCCCATCTGGCTCTACGTGGAGGGGTGTCCACTCCTGACAGTGCCAGGGATGGAACCCAGCTCAGCCACTTGCAAGGCGAGCATCTTTTACCCCTGAAATCTCTCTTCAGCCCCAGCAACTGAATTTTGTGGGTCTCCAACACATTCTTCTTCATAGGCCTCTAAGAGTCAGGAGGTGAATTTTCCATTTTTGATATTTATTTTCTATTATGAAACAAATTGCCTAGTGGTTAATCTTTCACTTTAATTGAAGAAATAGCCTCTGTATGCTCATACTGGAGACCAAAGAGAACATATTTTAAATGAGAAAAGTGTTTTGAAGCAGCTGCACACCTACCGTTATTATAGACAGTGGACTGTGACTCATTGATCTTTATTAAAAAGTGGCACTGTCAGAAACTCTTTCTGAGATGATTTCTGTAAATGAAGGACTAAGAAAGGGCCTGTACGGAGTGTTAAGAAGATGGTGTTTTTATTAGATTCAAACCCTTTCTGAATCCTCGTATTGACGTGGAATATGGACCCAGGTTCCCGTTATTTGATTGAAAGAAGGAGCATCTTTTTTAAAATTTTATTTTATTTTTGTAAAGTTGTGCACAATAATTTAATACTTTGAATGTTGCAACACCAACCCACCACCACTACACCTTCCCACCACCATTATTTTGAATTTTCCCAACCAAAAGAAGGAACATCTTTAAATGTCGCTACTAAGTATAATTGTTCCTAGAATGAAAGCACTATGATAAAGAAAGCAAAATAAATGCAGAAGGTCAAAAAGTCTCAAAGGAGAAGTACCTTGTTTCTCCAAGATACTCATTTTGTCTCAATTTGTTGAGTAAGTTCTAAAGCATCTTTACTAACCTTTAGTTTCTTTTATCCATCAGGAATCAAAAGGAACTGCCAGGGCAGAATACTTACTGAAGTGTTAAAACACATAAGTGCTATGAAATTATGAAACTATCTAGCTTTCACTAGACAAAATTCTACTTTATAAAATGCCCTAACTATAGCAATTAAAAATAGAAAACTCATATTGCCACATTAAACTATGGTAACAACCCATTTAAAAAAGAAATTTAGCCCTTCTCTCATCTAATTACTATTCATGGATTGCTCAATAGTTTTTCAGAATATTCTGCCAATCCCCTGCTAACCAGGACTGTCTAGTTAACAAAGTTCCTAATTACATACGGATCAACTTAATTTTAGAACCCTAAGAATATTCGACGCAGAGCATTACTCAAATGCAATGCAAAATAGAAATGGTTAGATTCCCCCCAAGTTATTTGTAGGGGTTTTTTTTTAAGTTTAAGAAATTATAGAAGAAAGCAAATTTGGTATGGAAATCCATCAGTGAATAGCTACAGCAAAAGAGTAAGGGGAAGCTATAAAATACTATTTTTTTGTTTGTTTTATTTTTAATTTGCAAAGAGAAGTTAAAATAGGAGCTGGAGAGATAGTACAGTGGATAAGCTGCCTTGCATGCACCCAACCTGGGTTTGAGCCCTGCCATCCCAATATGGTCCCCCAGTCCCCCAGAGGGCTCCCTGAGCTCAGAGCCAAGAATAAGCCTTGAGCACTGATGGATGTGACCCAAAAAAAAGTAATTTTTAAAATTTATTTTTAATAACAATATTATCCAGACTGATCATGTAAGGTGCCATGTAAAGTATAAGTGTCAGACAGTCACAGTAATGCCTAAAGTTCGGGTAAATTCGCAATTTACAAGTATGTTCAATGATCAGATCAGAAGCTGAGGACTTGTTCTGACTAATGTCATGAGCACATTAGACGTGAAGGGCAACCTTCTAAGGAAGAGCTATTTATTTATAGTTCTTTAGCTCTTTGTGAAAATCTTACACATAGCATATTTTCAATAAATATGTATTGATAGATTTTTACGTAAAAATAAATTAAACCAATGAAATATCCATGTTAAATGAATTTGTATTCTAAATGAAATACCCCAAATGGTGTTTGTGAATTTAAATTTATCCTTAAGCTAGCAAGATATGCCTGTGACTGGGAATAATTACTGTGGAGATATTCTATCGTAGGCCTGAGGGAAGTAAGAAGTAAAAAAAAAAATTAAAGGCTTTTGGTTATTTGAGCTTTGTCTAAGTATTGAATGGATTTATGTATCTGTAAGTTGTTGAAAGATGTATCCTATCTCTTCATGATAAAGATGGCACTCACCCAATGGTTATTATTCACAAGTCGTCACACACATTCCATTCTTGCAGTACAAAGTATTAGTCAGTCCAATTAGGACTAAATGACTGCATGTTCTTTGCTGTCTCAACTAATTAAAAGATAATTAATAAAATGATAATCTTACTCTGTGGCAGTAGCTACATCTTGTTGTCATAGAAGTTTGTTTGACATCAGGCCAAAAGGTCACCCTTCACCATGCAATTTGACCCTGTCCTTCCCCCCTCCCCCCCCCGCCCCCCGCTGGAGGACAGACTCCTACTCCCCAGAATCTCCCATTGAAATTGCTTGTGGCCAAGCTACTTACACTGATTTGCTCCTGTAACATGATTTATAAAAGAAGTAAGCTAGGTGAGCATCCTACCAAAATGAAAAAATAGGGACTCATAAGGAGCTAATATGTCTATAGGTAAATCATTGGCCTGCTATTTTTTTGTCCTTGTAGGCCTGATCTCAATTGCATGAACAAGGCAATTTTTGAGCAGTACATGGTGTTAATATGTTGGTGTAATTGGAAGCCTAGTAGTCAAGAGGAAATGGAGATAGAATTAGCATAAAGATTCAATTATCCCTTGTTCCTGGGGAAAGTTGTTTACTGGGATTAGACTTTAGGTTATGTTTAAAGTAGCCCAGAGAAATGTTCCAGGCAGCTTGCTTCTTTTCTAGCTGGTAACTTTGATTGAACCAAAGTTTGCTTTTACTTGCCTCCCCCAACCTTGCAAAAAATAAAATACAGTATACCAAACAGTAACTTTTGTGAATTGTTTGGTGACTATTTTAATATGCACCTAAGCATAAGCACTTAGATGATTTATAAAAATCTGTGGTTCAAAACCATTGTATACATAGCGTTGTTTCAGAAAAATAATGTAACTTTTATACCTTATTCATTATCACTTTGCTTCATTTTGTAAAGTCAATGCTTCTGAACACTTTATCAAGCCCTAAGATGAACTAAGTATTTGTGGATACTATGAATAACCAGTGAATTTACCATAAACAAGTAATTTAATTTAGCAATTTAATTAAGAATTTGGATAAAGGAATTTCCTTCAGAAATATTGAAAGGCAGCCAAACTTTTTCAACTTGAAAAGTACTTAGCACTCTGGTAATAGTATTAAAGCAGATGGAAATAAACTTTCCACCTTTGCATCGAAGACTTTTTCTGGGTAAATGCTTGAAAAATTATCTATAATGGATGGTTTCATCTTCAAAACGTCTCCTAACGTAAGGGTGAAAATTAACTGGAGATTAAGTCATCGTTGTACCCCAAACCTCCCTTTACTTCTACTTCCTACTGGGATAAAAACCCATGGCTCCAGTTTTTCTCCTTTAAAAATCCCTGGGCTTCCTATAACCAAGGCCACATCTGGCAAATAAATTTGTGAAGGCACCATCATCATGTCACTAAAAGGAGAAGCCACACTTAAGAGCATGTGTCTTATAAGCCCATTTTGGATATTAAATAAGAATCTAAATCTGTGCCCACAGTCTGTACAAGCTGCCAAGAACTCCCAAGGATGCTCTTCTTATAAGTAAATATTAAATAACATTCTCTGCTATCATTACCATCACTAAAGTTGTCCTTAGAGTAAATGGTATCCAGCAATCCAAGTAGTTCTTCATAAAAGTTATAATTTTGAAGAATACTTCTGTCTACACTCACCCTATGCTCTCATTGCCATTATACTGAAAACATTGATATTTCAGTCTAAAAAGTGTAAGCATGTTCATATTTGGAAATAAAATCCTCACGTAGTCATTAAAAAATTAAGTCATTTGGTAGTTTAGTCTCTTCGTTGAAATAGTGCAGAAAACTAAGAACAGACCTCTCATACCACTCACTCATGGGACTGCCCAAGACTTGGAGATCAAATTGCTGACGTTTGTTTCTTTAAACATAGAAAAACAACATCTTTCTTCATGATCCGAAGTGTTATCTATTACTTTGCATGCAGCCATCTGGTTGGCTGGTAGCCATTAAAATATGTAGCATTAACAGAAACAGTGCACAAAACAATAAAAATAACTACCAATAATAGTCCTGAGTGACACGTGTGCTTTTCCTGTGATTGCTACTATTGCCATTTTGCAGAACCAAAACTGAGGCACAAGATGAAACGGTTACTCTTTCATCCCCAGGTTTGATGTTTCAATCAGGCCACTAAAGCTAACGTAACTGTGACAGCCCTCAGAGGAAGGTCTCAACATCTCTGACTTCTGACCTCTGGAGTCACATAATTTTTTTTTATTTTTTATTAGAGAGTCTCTGTGATGTACAGTTACAAACTTATGAACTTTTGTGTTTGCATTTGACTCATACAGTGATTGTTTACCCATCCCTCCCCCACTGCCCATTCTCCTCCACCAATGATCCCAGTATCCCTCTCGCCACCCCTACCCCATCCCCCACACCCCACCCTGCCTCTGCGGCTAGGCATTCCCTTTTGTTCTCTCTCCTTTTGGGTGTTGTAGTTTGCAATAGAGATATTGAGTGACCTTCATGTTCGGTCTATAGTCTACTTTCATTTTGCATCTTCCAACCCTAATGGGTCCTCCCAAAATCCTTTTCTTGGTGTGCCCTTCTCTACCTGAGCTGCCTTTTCCCCCAGCATGTGAGGCCAGTTTCCAAGCTGGAGTCACATAATTCATTATGGGAGGAGTACTGGGGGAGTTGAATTGAGCACTCCTTGGAAAACCCCAAGTAACAGAATAAATAAGTATCTGCGTGTTTGAAACTCTAGAAATGCAATACAATAGTGCATCTCAACTGAAAGGTTGAGGTGGTATACTGTACTTATCAAACAGATTTTTATCTTTGAACTGACTTGGGTTCAAGGCTTTAGGCTAGAATTTCTAGATGTATGAACTCAGTTGGGTTTCTGAACATCCTGGAGACTTTGTTTCCTTGGTTACAAAGTGGCAATGATAATAGTTCTTGTTTCATCGGGTTCCTATCAAGAATAGGTGGGATAAAGCTAGCAAGGTCGTCTAGGTGGTACTTGGCCAAAGGGAAGTGATTTTTTAGCCTGTGTGGCACAAGGTTCCAGCTTGTTCTTTTTGTTTAATCCAATGACTCTAAGTATGAGAGAGAGAAAACAGATCTTTCTTGCATTAACAGAATTAACCAGAGCAATTTAGAAGGTCACTAATAGCCTCTAAGGGGGAAGGAAAGGATGGGGTAGTGAGTGATAGGACAGTGGGTAGGGTATTTGCCTTGTTAACAGCTGACCTGTGCTCTGTGCCTGGCACCCCATCTGGTTCCCTAAGCCCTGCCAGGAGTGAGCCCTGAGCACAAGTGGGTGTGGCCCCCACCAAATATTGATATTCATTGAGGATTAGCAAGCATCATGGAGAATCTCCTGTATATTTCCTCATTCGCTGTTTGGGCTCAGACTGTTGTGAACAGCCATCTGCATATCCCCCTCTAATGATTGAGTGGACCTACTCTCCAGAGGACCCCTGTTCCTCTGTAACACAGTTCATCCGAGGAAGTTCAGATTTATGCTGAAGAAAATGTGCTTCTCTATGGCTCTGTCCAGTGGGCCTTCATTCAGTTCTTCATGACAATGCAGAATAAATTTATTTTATTTTTTATGTGAAGCTATTTCAAATATTTGAAAATTATTGCCATCGTCCCACCTTTTCTTTGTCGCACCTGCCATTTTGAAGCTCTTCATTCTTTTCTCTATTCTAAAAGGCTTGCATGTGAGCCCCTCGGTAGCTGTTCATGCCAGATACAGCTCAGAGAGTGATGAGCAGAAAAAGACCAAAAACCTCAGGTTTCCTGGCCACAATAAATCAAAGCAAACAAATAAAAACCCTGGGTGGACTGATCTCTGGCAAGAGTGAGCACTGCAAGCCTGAGTTTGAGTCTTGGTTCTACCTTTCATCATCTGAGAGAGGGCTTGGGCATGTCACCCAACCTCCACAGAGTTTGTTTTTCTCACCAGCGTTTTTCATGTTAAACTTCAACCAGAAAGATCTGAATCATCCTATCTGTAGTTTCAGTTCTACTTCTCTATTGAATGTATTCTAGCCCTTCCAGATTCATCAAATGTATGAGTATGATCAGATATTGGCATATGCACATCTATGCTATTAGAACATTGGTTAAGACCAAACAGAGACCTACAACCCTCTGTGGGTTGTCACCCCTATTATGTCGATATCCATTTTATTTATTTATGAAGTACTTACAGGACACTGACTGTATCAACAAAGGTCTTGGGTTCGGTGAAAATAGTGATGAGCAAAGGAGTTTTTCTGGAAACTAAAGTCTACAGGACAGTTATTATTCTTTTACTTATATACCATGACAAATATAGTTGTTTACAATGGATTTTCACACATATAATTTTCCCACCATGCCATGTCCTCATTCCTCCACTACTTATCACAGACTCCTTTGCTCCTCTATCCTCCCCCTACCCCACACCCACCAATTGATTCCCTGACAGTTACGTTTTTTAAGTTCAGTTGTGATTTGAGTCCTGTGCTTAAGGTAGAGTTGGATCTAATGGTTTAGAATTACACAGATATTTTGCCTCTATAGCACAGATGGGCCCAAAGACCATAACCTAGTTCTTATGTTACTTGCAGACTTCTTCTTTCTTCTTCTCTCCATTTATCTTTGTATTTTTGTTTTTGTAATCTAGAACCAATAGTTTGCTCACCTTTGGTACCAACTCTTCCCAGACATGTTATTCTATATATTAGATATTAAGAAGAGCATCGGGTGAGCCTCCAGTTCCACTCATGCTGTAGCAAACTCAATGATTATCATTGCTTGTGACTGAGTAGTATTCCATTTTCATATATAGATAGATATTGATATCTATCTATCTATCTATCTATCTATCCATCTATCCATATATCCATATATATATCCAGCTTCATAATTCACTCTTCTGTCACTGGGCAACTGGATTATTTCCCTGAGTATTAAAGGTTATGAATATACCTAATAAAGAAAATACATATTAATTAGCACATGCTGATATAATCATTTTATATGAAAATTTTATCTACTCTTTCTTGTCATTCCAAAAGAAGTGACTAATAGAATTAAAATTATTTATAGCATGTAAAAGATGTATCACCTCGTTAAAATTAGTGCCCCCAAATCAGGTACCTAGGGATCAAATTAACAAAAGAGGTGAGATATCTATACTAAAAAACTTAGAGATAAAAAAAACTTAGGAAATGGGAAAATATCTTATGTTCATTGATTGTAAGAATTGTTAAAATAATCAATATTATAAAAATAATCACCTTATCTAAATTATTATATAGATTTAACACATTCCCAATGCAAATTAAGGCAAAATTTTATAAAGACATAGAAGATACAATAATAAAGTTTCACGGAATCATAAAACACCTCCAAAGAGCCATTCTGAGAAATAAGAAACTGGGAGGTATTTCATTACCTAACTTGAAACTATACTATAAGATTACAGTGATCAAAAGAGCATGGTACTGAAATAAGAGTAGACTCTCTGACCAAAGGGTTAGAATCAATGGCCTGAGTGATAATACAACAGCTAGAGAATTTACCTTGCACATATTTGACCTGGGGTCTGTCCTTGGCACCCCATGTTCTCCTGAGCATTGCCAGGAGTGATCCCTAAGTGTAAGCCCTGAGCACAGTTGGGTGTGCCCCCCCCAAAAAAAGAAAGATTATAATGAAATACCCAAGGACAAATCCCCATATCTGTGATCACTAATTTTTAACAAACGATCTGGAAACATGAAATGAAGAAAAGATAACCTCTTTAACAGCTATATTGGGAAAGCTGGATAACCATGTGTGAAACATTAAAGTTGATCCATCCCTCACACCTTACACAAAAGTCAACTCTAAGTGAATGAATAAAATGATCAGATTTATAAAATACACCAAGAAAAATATAAGCAGAATGCTCCAAGATTTAAACCTCAGAAGTGTCTTCACTGATATGATGCCATTGGCAAAGACAGCAGAGTCAAAAATTAAAAGTTGAGAATACATCAAATTAAAGTGTTTCAGTGTAGCAATAGAAACATGGGTTAAAACTAAAAGGCGTTCACTGAATGGGAGAAAACACTTGCATTCAACACATCAAATGAGGGTTAGTAGCCAAGATATATAAAATATAAAGATCAACAACAACAAAATCCAAAAGCTCTCTTAAAAATGGGGAGAGGAAATGAACAGACACCTCCCTGAGGAAGACAAGTGGATGCCCAACAGACATATGAAAAGGTGCTCATCATCACTTCTTATTAGGAAAATCTAAATCAAGATCACAATGAGATATCACTTCACACCCGTAAGAACGGCACATACCAAAAGTACTGGGAACAATTTGTGTCGGTGAGATGTGGTGAAAAAGTAACTCTTATCTACTGCTGGTGTAACTGCTGTCTGAATCAACCCCTGCGGAAAACCACATGAAGATTTCTCAGAAAATTAAGAATTGAGCTGCCTCACAACCCAGAAATTCTACTTCTTGGTATCTACCCCTAGGATACAAAAAAACATTCATTCACAGGGATAAATATACCATTATTCGTTGCAGTACTTAGCACAATAGCTGGGCTATGAAATCAACCTAGATGTTCAAAGACAGATAAGTATATTATGAAGTCATATGTACGTATGTATATACGCATAATGGAATACTATGGAGAGGCAAGGAACAATAAAATTATGCAATTTTATGTAAGGGGGATGGAACTGTAGGATATCATGCACTTCTGGAGGACGTTATGCATTTACTTCTTCTGAAGTATGTTAGAAGAAGGATAAACACAGGATGATCTCATTTATCTGTGGTATTTAGAATAACTGGACAAGGGAATGCAGGGTATTAAATTGGGCACAAGTAGCTCATTCTTGATCCCAGAGAATGAAAACAAGAACACCCAAGAAAAGAAATCAAGGGGAGAAGAAAAGAATTATGGGAAATCATAGGGGGAAGGAGTCAAGTCTCAGGTACATCATTGGTGTAGAGGGGTTGGCATAGCTGTGTATCCAAACTACAGCAACCAAACTTAAAAAATGTGCCTGTCAAGGAGACAGACTGGGGGGTAGGAGGGAAGCTGGGACAGTGGTGGTGGGAATTTGACACTGGTGGTAGGACTGATGTTGGAACATTTTAAGCCTGAAACTCAATTATGAATAACTTTTAGAAATCATGGTGCCTTAATAAAAAAAAGTAAAATAATCCAATTCAAGTTAAAAAATAAATTCACCCATCCTTCAATTAAAGATAGGTTGTTTAACAGGCACTGAGTACCTGGATTCCGAACTTAGCTCTAGGCCTGTTGCTCTGTATCTCAGGTAATTTTGATCTTCAGGAAACAGGTGACAATGTCTAGAGACATTTTTGGCTGACACACGCAGAGGATGCTACTGGCATCTAATGGGTAGACACTGTGAATGCCAGGAAACAGCCTCTCATGCAATTCTTTATAACTGAGCCAGTGGTTCAATGCAAGGGCATGAGGATGCATCCTGCTAAGGTCTTTTGCTACTGGAAATTACCTGACTGCCTCTGCCGATGCTTGAGGAACTATATGCTTTCCAGAGTGATATCTGGGTCTTGGATGCTCCTAACCAATGTATTACCCCCTGCCCCCCCTAAAAATCTCCAAGACTAGTATACATCATTTAAAATTTAACTGCTGCTTTCTGTTATATATAATGCTACTCCCTTGAAACAGCGCAAATTGCTGCAAATGAATAAAATTGAGCATTTTAAAAAATGTCTATGGAAAACGTTGGTAATGGCATTCAGACACATCTGAAATAATGTAAACTTCTTCATAGAGTAGAGAATTAAAATCTAGACCTTCAGGCTAAAAATTCTAGCATGGAAATAAGATCAATAACTGACATTTCCATAAATTCAAGAAATTCCAAATAATTTTAGATAAAATATCATTAGATATTGGTTTCTTCTGTACTATAATCTTATTAGAGTGTCTTCTGTTTTATTGCTAATTTGTTAGCTATTTCTTAAGACCAAATTGATTTTTTTAAAATGTCCTTTTCTGCCTTCATTGTATCAAACCAGAAAGGCAGAGAAGTTCTAAACCATTCTCCAGGCAGTGGTGGGTTCAGCCCGATTTGTAACTCTGATTTGGTGGGAGATGACGTCAACTTTGCAAATCAAATCTAGTGCCTTGCTATTCTTGGGCGTTGCTGCTCCATGCCATTGTTCTGCCCAGTCAGCCAGACTTAAACTCCAGCTCAGCATTTGCGCTCTGAACTGTCCCTGCTCTGGTGCTCTCCTGCTCTTCTGCTGTCCTGCTCTTCTGACTCTTGCAGAACTCATGGATGTGCGTTTATTGTCCTCACAGAGCATCAAGGCAGCTGTGGGGAAGGGCTTCTGCACTTAGCACATAACTGAAAATGGCCTCTTAACGCAGCTTTGCCAAAAGGCGGGAGGCTTCACTGGGCCCTGTGGCTTGCTCCAGCCAGGAAAAGCCTGCTCTTCATCCATCAGTGATCTGGAGCCTCTGCTCTTAATGGAATAGTCTTGTACTCGTGTTCACTGCCTGCCCAGGCTCCCATCTCCAGTAACTGCCTCACGGGGTCTCTTGCCATAAGTCACATTACCTCATCTGGGTGCCATTCTGTCATGTTAAAACACTAGCTTTGGAACCGTTTGTCTGATTTTGTGGTACGCAATGGAGATCAGTACACTGCTGTATTATTTGCAGACTTCCCACATCCCCCGTGATAGGTTTCTGCATCATTCTGTAGGGGGGAAGTGTTTATTTTAATTGTATTTTTAAAAATATTCTCTGTGTACTTCGTGATGTGAAATACTATAAACCAAAAGCAAGTGTTTCCTTAGAGAACATGAGTCATGGAAAACAGTTCCACCACTCGAATATGGAATATGAAGTGTGGACCCATGAAAGCCAACTTTTAGTCATAGCTGAGCTGCCTGAAATGGAGGAGCAGGAGAATAAGACGGAATAAACTTAGGGGGTGATCCAAAAGAAAAATCACCCTGTAAGTGTTGAAGAAAGGTCCCACCAAGGGCTGCTTGCCAGTACCTTAAGTCTGATGGCCCCAGTACTTCGAATATTTGTTGAAAGTCATATAGCCTCAATCTCTGCTTCATTCATGATTCTGAGAAGTGTCATTGACCCTAAGACATAGCATCTTCAAATTCACTAAGGGATCTGATTGAGCTGGGCAGGAAAAGGTGATGTATAGAGGAGAAAAAGAAGACCCACTCAGGCATGCTTTTACTTTCCATAAAAGTTGGGAAAAATAATATGCCTTCTTAGGAGTTCTTTTCATTCTAATATCCAACCTTTAAGCTACAGAGGAGAATCTATTAATTAAAGGGCTCTGTTAACTCCTTTTCTCCACCAGAACCCCTCAGACTAATTATCCTACACATGTTGCCAAAGATAACTATTGCATCTTGGAGATAAGAAAATAACGCTTTCATGCATGGGGCACTGGGTAAAAGAAATCTTGAAGCCCAATTGAAGGCATCCAAAATAAGTAACTGCATTGAAAAGTCACAACCATATTGAACAATAAACAATTTATGGAAGGAGCCCAGAAAAAAATTGTTTTTTAAAAAATTGAAAAGCATAGCTTCTTACAAGTATTCCTTATTTATGAGTAAGTAGAATTTCTCAAGGAACACACGCAAAAGAAAATAAGACGCCAGTTCGACACACACATTTCTCTTAGAGGCTCAGCCAGAGAGGGAAATCTAGAAAGATGGGAGGCTGATTGCATAGTTTAACTCATGAATTGTTATCTACTCAAATTAAGAGAACAAAAAAGGTAAGGATTATATAAAAACTGTAAATGTTCCTATATCATTTATAGCTGACTACAGACATGCTCTTAGCCTTGGACAGGAATACAGGTGAGCGGAGACCTAGAAACTTCCATTTTGAATGTGATAAGTTTCCTAAGTGATAGCCAGTTCCCTGAGCTTTGCTTTCTCTCTCCTCTTAGCTCAGTTCCTCCCAGCTTCTCCGGGGTGCTGAAGGCTTAGATACTCAGTGCTGAGGTTGTTTTCTGTTCCCTTAGAGTGCCAGTGATGATATAAATGTCTAAGTGAGAAAACAAGAAAGGGGAGGAAATGCTAAGAGGGTTAACCTAGGGGATTTTGACCAGAGTAACACAACCCGGGTCTCAGATCCAAGACTACTTACCATTCTAGAGGAAGCAAAAACAAAAAATATTCTCACCATTGAACATTTTTCTTAGGTACCAAGGCAACTTCGAATATGAGTTTTTTCAAAATGGTTCTACGCATGCAAAGTGAAGAGCTGTCAACAATGCTATAATTAAGGAGATGAGACATTGTCAGTATACCTGAAATAATGATTTTCTGTGAATCAGCCCACATGAAGTCTTCTCTGCCCTCTCCTCACATGGCCTCTCCCAGGATAATCTAGAGCTTTCTTAGTGTAATTTAAGAAAGAAACTCCCTCAGTGACTCTTAAGACAATTGTAGAAATTCATAGACCATATTTTTTTCAGATGGACATGTTTCTTATGTTTTCTTAAAACTCAATGTATTTTTGGCCAATTACTATCTGTCATCTTCCCTCCGGTGTTCTCCATAATTAAAAAAAAACAAAAATAGTTTTATTAGTTGATGACTCTTGTAATAAAGATGTCCTCAGGGTATGTGGAACCCTGTCTTTGCAAATGAGTTTCACACGTGCTACTTTATATCTCCACTACCATCTGCCAACGACCCTTCTCCTGACTAGAGCCTATTTCATATTGCATTTCTTCCTTCCACAGGAACCTCTTAGATCTGCACAAATGCTATCAAAGGAAAGTGAGGATTTCTCACGTGGAAAGCATTTTCTCTCCTCTTCCACTCTCAGGCATGCTGTCTCTCACAGCCTTGCTCATGCCATTCCCATTTCTTAAGAAAATCCTATCTTCTGTAGAATGATCACTATCCTTTTCCACCCCTAGAAGATGACTCAAAACGTATCTTACTAAATGAGGACCTCAAATAATGAGCCAGGGATGTTTCTGCCTCACCCTTCACTTGGGTCTTCTTCCAATACTATACTGCAGCTCTGCGCCATATTGGTTGGATCTTCACCGGAGATCGTGGTTCTCTCACCTGTGTGCTTTCTACTTCCCCTATAGCCATAACTACTTCAAAACAGAGCCAGAGTGTGCTCCTTTTTGATAGCACAAAATTCTGCACTCTGAAGAACAGAGAGAGCCACTCCAATTACCCACTGCCTCATACTTATACCTTTTAGAAATTCTGTTCTGTCAGCTCCACATTGAGATTATCCAAATCCCAGCTCCTGGGAGTGGCTGATCCGAGCCACGCAACCACAGAAAGGGATTCCAGATTATCATTGCCACTTACCAAACAGAGCGGCTCAGAGGTGAAAGATAGAGGTCAAGAGCCCAACTGCAGTGCAGGGAGGAAAAAGGAAAGGAAGGGAAGGAGGAAAGAAGGGGGATGTGGAGAGGGAGCACTAAAGCAGAATTGTATAAGAAGGGGAGAAAGTCTTCCATCTTTAAGAAATATGAATGGCAGCACTTTAAGGTTACGACTTGAAATCTAGGTGTAACTTTATGGGGGTTTGGGAAGGTCAGTTTCTTTCTAGGCTATGTGCAGGCTGCGAGTATAGGTGAGGACCACAGGGCTTAGAACGTAGATTCTTCAGGAATGGCTGAACATCACCTCACCGCAGTTTTGTCTCTGAATTCCAGGCACCAGCTGGCATTTCGGCAAATCAGTTTTCCGCATCCTACCAGCTAAAAAATACTCTGTTTGACTCACCATCTGCGTGCTCCTAGCAAACCCAACCTCTATCCAAAATGAACAGGTGGATTTAGGTCTTAGGGAGTGGCGCTTTCCCGTGGAAAACTAGAGAAATTCATTAACCGTTAGCAGTTTGTGGTGCTCATTTACAAGTTGGACCTAAAGCACAGTCGTTCTCTGAATACGCCTTCCCAGGTTGAGATGTATGAGTATGAGGAATCCAGGAAATAGGCTAATTTAGAATGAATCTGAGCTCTTAATGACTGTTTCCTACAGATTCCATAATGACTGCACTCTGTTTTTGCCATGTAAAGAAGTGTGCCCTTTTCAATGTTGTTAGCAGGCGCTTTTTAAAGATTCACTCCTACACAGTACAGTGACAATGATTGTTCCACGGATATCTGTGGATTCACCACCTAGAGGTTCTGCAGTGAGAATGAGAACATATCCATTCAAGCCTTCTCTCTCCGAACCAAGACTCCAAAAGCACATGTAGCAACATCTCAAATTAGGCTAAAGTGCTAAATCTAAGGGGTGCTCCTTTGTATGTGATTTCTTTCTTTGACCTTGCTGCTTGCGGTATTGTGTCTCTATTCGTGACATCCATCATTCTAACTATGATATGTCTTGGATATTCCATAATATTTAGCAATGTTATTGTTGTGTCTTCTTTAGAAATTTCAAAAAATATAGAGGGAATTTTTTCTCCATTCTACTTAGTACCTTATATTTTAGTCTTTATCATTTTTGTTCAAATTTCTAGCATGAACTTTCACTGTTATCCATGTCTCCATCCTCTACCAGGATATTTAAATTTATGAAAAGCCTACACTCTCCTCAATAATAACGCCTTTGGTACTAGGACTGGACTCCAATGATCTCAGGTGATGTGTCAGAGTGGATATGAGATGGAGGGTGAAACAAAGAAAAATTGCTCCCTCAGTCCAAAGAAATTCTAAATGGATAACTGAAGTTTGTAATGTACAGTTAAGAGAAAGTGCAGTTTGATGTTCATCTCTTTAAGCATTGTTTAGGGTGATATCTGCCAGCTCCTGTCATAAAATACCAAATGCCAGTGGTTTAATGCAGTGATAGCTTCTTTCTTGCCCACATCACAGTTCAGCTGTATCAAATGGTCCTTCTGGGTGCTTTTTTTTCCAACTGGTGACTCGAATTATCAGGCTTCCATCCATGACTCTACCTTCTCTAAGGAGAGGAAACTTTGCTTGAAGTCAGCAGTGGAGCAAAGACAGAAGTGGATCTTTTGCAGTGTTTTATCGTTAGTACTGAAAATGATGACTATCAATTTTGTTGACTAGAACCCTGCCATGAGAATACAAACAGCCCCAATGCTGACAAATTCCTGTATCCTGGGGAAGAAGAAATGCTATGTGTTAGAATCAGAGTCATCTCCCATCCTCATCACAACCTTTACTTCACTAGCAAGAAGCATCTTGATGCTTGGGTAAACTCTCCTGGCTTGGTGGCATAAGGGGTAGGGATCGGAGGACACCAAATAATTATCAGAAAATGCAAACTCCTTTCCAAAACTCAGGAAATATATTAGAGCTGTATTGGGCAATGTTTAAATCTCAAGAATCCAACCATCTGAACACTACTATGCAGCTAGCCCCAAGGTCACGCATTGAAAACCAGTGCCCATAACCCATCCCATCATCATCCTGTTGATTGTTAATTTTCTCAACCAGTCTCAGTAATATCTCCATTCATCCTATCCTTAAGATATTAGAAGCCTCTCTTTACTCATCCTTCCCAACGATGCCTTATTGGAGGCTCTTTCAGGGTCAGGGGAATGAGACCCATCAATTGATACTATATTTGGCATATGAATACACCACAGGGAGCTTGCCAGGCTCTCCCATGAGGGCAGGAAACTCTTGTAGCTTGCCAGGTTCTCCGAGAGGGAGAACTAAGCTATCAGATGTTCCAGGAGCTTGGTTTAATAGTCTCTGGATGTTGGCCATTGGTGGGATTACACAGCACCAAGGGCAGTTTCTGGGTGTGACCACCTAGCTACTGGAAAATGGGGGATCTGGGCAGAAAAGGCCCAGTCCCGATCTGAGCAGGCTTGGAGATCTCAGCCTCAGGTCCCACATACCTGGGTTCCTCTGCCAGTTCCTTCATGCTCGAGGCTCATCCAAACGTGTAGAGAGGGGCCTTGAGCATGGCCTTGGCTGTGTTCCAGAGATCTTTGGCTTCAAGTGTTCTGCTCCGGGCAGGGAGGGAAACTCAACCCACCCCCTCTGAGTGGCCCCGGTGAAGACAGTCAAGCACGGGGGCAAGACACTCTGTCCTGTCCCATACTCGGTGAATTTGGATATTGCTCTACCCAGCCAATGATTGTTTAACTCCTGTAACAACAGTTGATGGTTTAGTCAGCAGATTTTTGGGTTTTATTGACTTTAAATCAGAGTTCCTGACTCTTCCTGAAGAAGTTACTTAAATTGGTGGATGAATTACATCTTTATTTCAGCAAGTTTATTCATTTGAAAAGTTGAAGAAATAATGTCGGCCTGAAAGGAGTTACATTTGATTATCTACATAACGTATAAATAACACATAGGAAACAGAATAAATGGTTACTGCAAATATAATCAGAAGAAAATCAGAAATGGTGTGTGTGTTTGTATATTTGTGTATGTGTGTGTGTTTGTATGTGTGTGTGTTTTAACTCTGTACTGTCTCTAGTCCGTAAAAACTTTATAAATGACTTAAAAAATGAGTCTTAGGTACTCTAAACAGCAAGTTTAGAAGGCCCTAATCTATTTGCAAGTTTTGTGACTTCGATCAAACAACGTGATGTCTTGTTAAAATAGATTCCCATTCCTTACATCACAAGATTGATGGCATAAGCCCCTACGCTGAGACCAAATGTAGAAGTATCTTGTGCAGTTCCTATAAGAGAGTTCTCAATGCATATTGAGTAGCAGTTTAAAAGTTTCTCTTATCCAAAATGGTTCTACAATAGAAAGCAATGTTTCAAACTATGAATGTGAGTAAAAGTCATCTTAGACATGTTTTGAGAGCATAAATAATCATAGTTTCAAACAGATGCTTATTAGGGTGACTTTTTTTTCCATCTTTGACCTTCATCAACCTCCATCCCCCTTTGAGAACAGTCTCTAGATGCCTCTATTCAAATGGTAATCAGCCCGCAGAAACTCAACATCTCTCCATTCAGGAACTTACAGTACACATCTTAATAAACCATAATGAACTGAAGACATACAGAATAACTGGGTAAACAGGCTTCTCTCCCCAGCTGTCATGTCTGTTTTTGACAGCAACTGCTATTTCATTGTAAAAGATGCTAATTTCTGTTTGAGCTGTGGCAGTATTTGAGAGGAGCATAAAATGTTGATTATATCAGTAACTGTAGTCCCCGAGGATATGCTCAGAAACTTCAGATCACATATGGCAAGAGCACTGTGATAAAATATGCATCAATGAAGCTTCGTGATTTATGATAATAAAGAAATGGAAAGCTTTGCCCTCGATGATAACTGTTAAACTGTTTATGGTGGGTAGTTCTCTCTTTAACTATTTCTGGAGGCACTGACACTTTTCTGATTATTACATCATTCTGTGGCTGGACCACCATCTCAGTTCTGAAACTGTTTTGTCAAGTTCCCAGTGGCTTGTCATGATACTGTTTTAACAATGATGTTTTCTGCCCTCTAAATTTAAGGAAAAACAAGTACCTTAGCTGCTGCACCATATTAGCTACCCATCAAGTTAATTCAGCACCAATTTATATTTAAATGTAAATGCATAGCCTATTAACATTGGTCAGACTGCAGAGAGGAAACACAATTATCAGAAATAAATACCTTACAATGTGCAGGGCTAGGGCTAGGTGAAATCAGGGTGATCACTATCTATTTGCAAAAAAAAATATTAGTTCCTTAAAAATGATATTCTTGTTTGAGAGGGAGGGGGAGGGGGTAATGCTCACTGCCATCTTACATGGTGAGAATATTATATGACAAGGTTGGTTATTGATTTTGTTACCAGTTACTTTGCTATACAAACACAATGTCTCTAAGAGCTTTTTGTAGAGTATGTAGGATTTTCTAAGTGTATTATCATGTCATCTGCAAATAGTGGAAGCTTCACTTCTTCCTTTCCTATCTGGATGCCCATGATATTATATGGCAAGGCTGGGTGGGGCAGATGTTTGGGTTTGTTTGGGGCCATTTAGGGCTCAGTGCCAATCACATAAGCACCCAAATAGATTCCTATTTGTGTTTGCTTTCAACTGTGTTTTGACTCTGTACTGTTACAGAGCATAGCCCTCGTTCCTTTGGTCACAGTAGCTCTTCAAGTGCATGAAGGAAACAGTGACACCCACTTAGCTAAACTCTAGACCACATCACTGGGTTCACTCAGTCCCTACTTCACAGTTGTCCTGCTGACTTTCTCTTTCGCATGATGTGTTCTCCAACAAGAAGGGTCTCAAACACCTCCTGCCCATTTAGAAGCATCCATGCAATTGTCTACAGAACAAAGCCCAAAGTTTTCTGCTATCATTAGCTTCTTTCTCATCTGTTTCCTAAAAAGTCTCCCCTTGTAATCTTCTCTCTTTTGTATGATACCCACCAAGGCACTAAGGCACTTCCTTTTCCTTTTCTTGAAATCTTCTGTCCTCAGGCCTTTTTTTCACCCTTAATTCCCTAACTCTGACCACTCCTCAAGACCCAACTCTTCCACAAAGCCTCAATCTAAGGACCAGTACTCACTTTGAATTTAGAGGTCCCTTGGTGCCTGCCTTCATAGTCAAATGGCAATTACTGTGCAGAAACTCAACATCCCTTGTCTTCCCAGAAAGGGGACTTTTTATTGTAATACCAATGCCAGTGTTTTATCTAGAGTTCCTGTTGGTTTTCTAAATCTTTAGAAAATCTCTCACAGCCTAGACCTCATTTTATTTTTTTTAATTCTCTGTAGAGTCTACCACAGTGCTCTGGGCAGGATTTTCATCTTTCAGCAGCATACAACCAATTGAAAGTTTTCATTACACTATTCCCAGTATCTAAACCCACCTACTTCTGAGATCACGTTTGGTCTTGACCTTCATTGTGTAATCCAGTAACCACTAGTCACCGGTGGCTATTCAATCTTAGACTCACATTAATTATCACTGTATCAATGTATCACTATCATACTGTTGTTCATGGATTTGCTTGAGCGGGCACCAGTAATGTCTCCATTGTGAGACTTGTTGTTACTATTTTTGGCATATTGACTATGCCACAGGGAGCTTGCTAGGCTCTGCTGTAAGGGCGGGATAATCTCGGTAGCTTGCCGGACTCTCCTAGAGGGATAGAGGGATTGAACCTGAGTCTGCCGCATGTAAGACAAATGCCCTACCTGCTGTGCTATCGCTGCAGCCTATTAATTATAGTAGAATAAAATTGAGCTTTCATTTCCTCAACCTCATTTGTCACATCTCTTATGTTCAGTATATGTGGTTATTAACTGTGGTAGTGGACAGCACAAATATGGAATGTTTTGTCATTCCAAACACGGGATGATGTATGTACATCAGAAGGAAAACACAGAGATCTAGGACACTATTCCTATAGCAGAAGCTTTCTTGCTGTGGATTAGTCACATCAGGATGTTAGCAAAAAACCATGTCATGCGTTGGCCAATATAAACCCCCAAGACTTTGTTAAATAGCTTTGAAACATTCTTCAAACTGTATTTACCTCAGTCTCTCTTAGACTGTGCTAAGATAGTCTCTTCAGAGGTCTTAAAGAGTAACCTCTTCCACTAAGTCCTAGTATATTTTATCTTTTTATAATTTTATTCCATCTATCAAACTTATCAAGATTTTTTTCCTAATTTTGGAATGTTTTGTGCTGCCTATCTGAAATCTACACATTTTTTAAGTACGCCTGATGTCATTGTAGTTGTCAATATCAAGTCTATTTACTGGGTAACTGTCTAATTTGCCATCCAAACCAGGACACTTCAAGTAAAATGGAATGCTTTAAAAGAAAAATTATGCTAAGGCACAGGGATTAATTGGGCTTGTCTGGAGTGAAGCGGGATGGATGGAACTTTATCATGAAAGATAATAGACAGAACTATTATCCCAGCACTGCATAACTTCTTCCGCGTCAAGTATGTAAAAATTTGCTACCATATTGACAAAATGGTAAAAAAAAATTGCAGGCAATATTGCTCCAATTCCCGAGGCTATCCTGAGAAATACAATATCTTATTCACATTTAACTCACCTTTCTGTCTCCAGCATTAGGTAGGTGAAACAAAAACCAGAACTTTTTTTTCAGAAAAAGATACAAATAGGAATACAATTGGGAAGCACATTAGAAAAATTAGGAAAAGAATAAATTAACTTACAAAAACTTAAAGACTCCCTACTGAATGGAAGAATATAATCACTATCAACACATCAGATAAAGGCTCAGTATCTAAGATATATAAAGATCTCACAAAGATCAACAACAATGACGACAACAACAACAACAAATCCAAAATCACAGTGGCTGAAAGGAAAAAAGGAAAAGGAAAAAGAGCCTGGCATGGGGGTCTGAGGTTGGGTGGGGCGGACTGGGGACATCACTGGAGGGAAGTGGACGCTGGTAAAGGGGTTAGTGCTCGAACATTGTGTGCCTGAAACTTAGTCTGAATAACTGTAATTCACAGTAATTCCCAGTATTTTTTTTAAATGGGGAGAGGAAATGAATAGACACTTCCCTGAAGAAGATGGACAAATGACCAAAAGGCACATGAAACAGTGCTCATCATCAATTCTCAGAAAAATCCAAATCAAGGTGACAATGAGGTAACATCTCCCATCAGTGAGAAATGACACTTTCAAAAAAAAAAGAAGAAAAACCAGAAACATAAACAATCTTGACTTCTTGGTTACCGAGGATGTAGTATAAAAGGATCTCTCATCCACCACTGACGGGAGTGTTATCTGGTTCAATCCCTATGGAAAACATTATAGATACTCCTCAGAAGTGTTAAGGATAGAGCTTCCATAGGACCCAGCAACCCCCTTCTTGGCCCCTACCCTCAAGACACAAAACATTCATCCAAAAGGGACAAATTCACATCATTATTTATTGTAGTACTTACTATAATAGCTAAGGTATAGATCAACCCAAGATATGAGATGTGTGAAAAATGTAGGTGTTGGATACATACACAGTGAATACTATGCAGCTGCAAAGAATCATGTGATAACTTGCTGCAACTTGAATGAAAATGGAGATACTATGTCAAGTGAAGTAGGTTAGAAGAATATGGATGGGCTGGAGAGATAACAGGTAGAGCATTTACCTTGCACGCGGCCAACCAGGGTTGGATTCCCAGCATCCCATATGGTCCCCTGAGCACCACTAGGAGTAATTCCTAAGTGCAGAGCCAGGAGTAACCCCTGTGCATCGACAGGTGTGACCTAAAAAGCAAAAAAAAAAAGAGGGAAGAATATGGACAAGTACTGAATGATTGAATGATCTGACCTAAGGTATAAAGAACAAAGGTAAAGGAAATCTGAGGTGTCAAATGGGCTATACTTAGGGTATACCTAGGTTACCCTTAACCCTAGAGTATAAAAATGAGAATGATAGAGAAGGAAAGAAATTGGGAGAGAGGGGAAGGGTAAGAAGAAACTGTTGAGAGGCAAAAAGAGCAATGATCGCAGCCTTGGGCACACCATGTATCTAAACCATAGAACTACAACACTGGACACCCAAACTACAAGAACCAAAATTTTAAAGGAGCCTATTGGGGCCAGAGAGATACCACAGAGGGTAGGACACTTGCTTTGCATGCTGCCAACCAGAGTTCAATTACCAGCACCCCATACAGTGCTCCAAGCACTACCAGCAGAGATGCCTGAGGACAATGTCAGGAGTAAACCATGAGCACAGCTGGATGTGACCCTAAAACAGAACAAAACATGTCTTAAAGGAGGCGTGTTGGGGGTGAGAAGTAACCTAGGGACACTGGTAAAGGGAAGTTAACATTGATGGTGGGATTAGTGTAGGAACATCGCATGCCTGAAAGTCTATTATGAACACCTTTGTAAATCACAGTGCCTAAACAACAATAATTTTAAAAAAAAGATGGAATAAAATGGATTGGAAAATAACTTTTGACTGAAGTCAGGTGAGAGGGACCAAGTTTTGACTCCAAGATATATGGCCCTGGAATTTAATGTTCTTCCTAATCTCTACATTTCTTTCTTCATTAATTCAGGAAACAATCCTTGATCCTAGTGATTATCTGGACGGGAGTGAGGAGTATCTCCCCCTTCAAAGTCTCCATGAACAGACTTCAACCAGTTTTCCAACTTTAAACTTATGTAGTGCTAGGTCTAAGTGTAGACAGAAATGTTTAAGGTTTCTCATATACACTGAAAATATAGTACCCAGTTGGGGCTAAAATAAACTTTCTTTGGAATTATTTCTTGGATTTCTATAATTTATAGCAATGTGTTGGTATAAAGCCACCTTTTCTACTTCTAAGACATTTTTAGGGAGCTATATAAATCATCAGCATATTTTTCATGTAGATTATGTTTTCCTTAATCTTGATCATGTATTTGTAGATAGATGTTGATAAGTGAAATATTATTTCAACAAAATCTTCTCTTGTCAAATCGTAATACTAAAATGAGTATGTTCTCACAAGAAAAAATATTTATTTTTTCATTATCCTGAATAAATAGTGATAAAAAACAGCTTTCAAAGTATAATTTGTGAATGATGCATTGGAAATGCATCATTTATATGCATTGTCATTTTATTTTAATTCCCAGGCTAATAGTAATTCACAGGCAGTTAAGATACCCAATTTGATCAATTTTCTAAATCCCTTGTTTTTCAATAGGATGATCCTTAAGGCATGTGGCCTTCAATTTATTTGGCTGACAGCTCTGACTAATGTTTTAATGATCCCTAGCAAGGGAAACCAAAAAAGTAGAAGAAATAAGGTGGAAGGAGATTTACAACAGTGAGGATAAGCTAGATCAGGGAGGGAGACAGAGTACATAACCACTAATTAGCTCTTGTCACTTAAACATCTGCAAGCTAAAAGGAGATACTCAAGTATCCCTGCTCAGCTGACAAGTCCTTAAAGTATTGCTGCAAAAGGTACCCCTCCAATCCTATACTTCCAAACATGTTGTAGGAACTTGTCAAACTACTTTGCTAATAAAACTATGATAATATCTGATTGTTGAAGGCTTGTCTATGTCAAAGTATTTGCCATAAAACAAATGAAATGAGAATGTCTTCTCTTGGAACACTTAGAAAACTGTTCTCCACCTCTATCTTGCTTCACTGTTGTTCAATATACACACAGCCGACAGAATGTTCTCCAAGAATAAATTCGATTATAGTCCTCTTTGTTCAAACCCTTTAAGAAATTCCTGCTACAAGGAGAACAAAATGTAAAATTCTTTCCTTTGGCCAATGAATTCTACATGGTCTGACCTATGACCACTTACACATTCAGCTCAGTGAATTAGAAACCTAAGTATAATGATTTATGCAATCACTGTTAACACTGTTATCACTGTAATCCCGTTGCTCACCGGTTTACTTGAGCGGGCACCAGTAATGTTTCCATTGTGAGACTTGTTGTTACTGTTTTTGGCATATCAAATATGCCACGGGGAGCTTGCCAGGCTTTGCAGCACGGGCAGGGTACTTTCAGTAGCTTGCTGGGCTCTCCAAGAGGGACAGAGGAATCAAACCCGGGTTGGCCGAGTGCAAGGCAAATGCCCTATCCGCTGTACATTTAAATAAGCAGAAGCAATAAGCACTTTAATCAAGTAAGAGGTTTATTTTTTTTTCATATAGCAAGAAATACAGATGTTGGTAGTGCACGAATGCTATAGCTTAGGTGCCTTAGCAAAGTCATTAACAAATTTCTTCTGGTTCCATCATTCTTAACATGAAACTTTTGTCCCCATCACTGCAAAACGGCTGCTCAAGTATCCCTGCTCAGCTGGATACTTGAAAAAACGGCTCCAGGTACCATTTCTACATGTCAGGGAGGAAAAAATAAAAAGAGCAATGAGCAAAAAGTACTATCTGAGTTGAGTCTGATGTTTTATAAAAGTCATCTTTACTTTATCTAAACACCAGGACTTACAAAGTTCTCCATAATACAATTGTAACAGTATTCAATGTTCTGACACCAATCTCATCACTAATATGACCGTCCTTCCGCCATTGTTCCCAGTTTCCCACCTACCCCCCCCAAGCCTACCCCCTTTAACTTTTATAAAATAGAAATAAATTATTTCTTTTATACTGTTAGGTACAATGAAATGGCTAATGGATTTATGAAAAATACTTCAGTAAGAAGAATTTCGTGAAAATTGTTCAATCTCACCACAGAATCATTAATTCCTTGTCTGAGGGTTTACTAAGCTATTCATTGCTAGCTGATCCTGCTGTATTATTGGCTTTGTCCATTGAGCTTAGTTGGCTTCTGTGCTGTTCTTCCAGCTGATTGGGTGTGCTCCTACTGGGCTGTCAGTGTTGTGGAATATGCAAGTGTCACGTGGTCATGTGCTCCAGAAACTTCACTGTCTGTAGAACTGAGCTGATGAGCTTACACAGTGGTGGGTGTGTAACTTTTTTTTTTGAGTCTGTGAATTTTGATTAACAAAACAATAATTTCCCCAGAATTCCTACCCAGTCGCAAACAGGTCAGAGAAGCCACAAGGTTACTGCAGCACAAGAAACGCAGGTGCCACGGTTCCTATATTTCTTCACTTCTTAATTATAGGATTCTTCTCCAGCCATCCTAGCCCCTCTGTCTCTCAAACACCCCATCCTTGTTTCTGTCTTTCGCTGTGAGCACTTGCGCCCATTTGCCTGAACATTTCTCTATACACCTGCACAGATGTCAGCTCATACACATCGCTTTATCTGATGACTCTTGCAAAGATTGCACATTGTCTGTTATTTTCTTTCATTGTTTTGCTGGTGTTAATATTTCATTCCTCTTAGCACTTCCTTAGATTTTAAATACTATGTTATTTTTATATGCATATTTGCCGCTCCATTAAACGAACGTCAAGGTTTTCTCTATCTTTTCCTGCTAGAGCCTGTGGCTTGAATGGTGCCTAACCCCATGTAGGGACTCAGTTACTAATTTGATTCTGACATAATGAATCTGTCAGTGGTTTTCCTGACTAATCTCACCCATTCTTGACTTGGAAATGATGTAATAGTGGAGGCCGCTTGATTCTATTTGCATTTATAATTGCATTGCATATTTTCTTAAATTGCCCTTTGTTTGTTAGTTGATTTTGGAAAGAAAGTTGGCTTTCTGGGTCATAAATAAATTTGACGAACTGATTTCCAATTATTCAGTATATCACTAGGCACTTGATTTCCCCCATCATTTATAATCCTCTGCTTTTAGTTCCTTTAAATATTTGTGCAATGAACAATGCTTTTCATTCACCATTTTCTTTCGCATTTCTGAGCGGCTCTGTATTCCCCGGTGTATTACTCAAAATTGGTCCTGCGCCTTTTTATCCTCTTTGAAAGTCCAAGAGCACAGAAACAAAAGTAATTCTTCTAGAAACAAACATTTCTGGAAACCTTTATAAAGCAGACAATTAAAATATTCAGTTTCCACATTCTACAGTCAGAGACAGTTTTTGTCTGATTTTTATTTCTGATTCAAACTTGGCAGATGCAGTAAATAACTTGAAGATGATAATCCTGTTTCATCTCTTTTTTGCTTCCCCTTGACATCTCTTCAAGAGAATTTTAGAGGGACTCAATTTTTCTTTTCCTAAAGATTTAACATGTATTATGCTCAAATTTTCTAAAGAAATTTTTTGCATAGAATTTTCGTTTGTATTCATTTGTCCCACTGCAGGGACAAAAAGCTAGGAGAGCAGAGAGAGAGAAGAAAGAAAAAAATTAATGTGCAAGCTTAAAAATCTTTTGCCCCTTTCCTCATGAGCATAAATGAGAACTTTTCATGAAAATCTTCTAAGAATTTGCTTTTCTTTTCACTCTCACTTCCCTGAATAAGGGTTGGGAGCATAAATTATCTGAGTTAAGTTAAAAAAAAAATAGAATGTGCTAAGCCAGGGTATAGCCTTCTTAAGAAGCCCAAGGCCTGATACACTTTTAAAAGATCATAAAATTGCCCTTTTCTGAAATATATTTCAAAAGAAACAAGAGTGCATAGATACACGGAGAAGGAAGATTAAACATGTATGGAGACAAGACATGTCTTCCCAGATGAGCCAAAATTGACCTTCCTGCTCTTGGATTATGGTCATCTATGATCACATAGAATTCATCATTATATCCCCTCCTTCTTGGTCAGTGACTTCATGGTCATTGCTGGACCATGTGGATGCTATAGGATAAGCACATGATCCACTTCATTTCTTTTTTGTGGGTTTGTTCGGGGACTGTGCCTGGTAGTGCTCAGGACTTACTTCTGCCTCTGTATCAGGGATCACTCCTGGTGAGGCTCATGGGACCATATGTGGTTCTGGGGACTGAATCTAGGCAAGCTGTGTGCAAGGCAGGTGTCCTACCCACTATGTCACTTGCCACTGTGTCCTACTCACTCTACTTCCTCACTCTGTCTTCTTTCCTCATTAAAAAGTGACAGCAAACACAGACTGCTCCAGAAAGGTACATGCATCTGGTTCTTTATAGAATAACCATTAGCAACATTCCCAAGAAAGAATGGCTGTCAAATTTCAGGGTGTGTGAGAATCACTGGAGAGCTTGTGAAAAATGCAATTGTTTTTCTCTTTTCACTCTACTTTTACTAAGTAAGAGAAAGAATTTGGGTTGTCTGGGTAAAATGGAAATAAAAATGGTCTTTAACTAAGCTTGCAACTTAAGCTAAAGTGGGCTGAAGAACCTGGAAATTGGTCTTTAACTTGCTCCTCTGATGATTTTGATCAATAATAGAGGCCACTCTTCGAGAAAAGGTGAAAGGGGACCCAATGAAAGAGCAATGGATTCTCTAGAACTGCTTGGTTTCATGGGTGGATGGATGGAGGGATGAATGGATGGATGGATGGATGGATGGATGGATGGATAAAGTTCCTTATTTGTTAATATTTGAAAGGGAATTCAATGAAAGAAGCAATGGATTTCCTACTTCTTGGTTTCTCGAATGATGCACAAGCAAGTACCAATGCTGTTTGCAAGCTTGCAGTGGGAAAGTGCAAGTCAGGAAGCTCCAGGAGAGGAGGATGTGTAGGAATTTACTGTACAGCGAGGCCGCGCCAGGCCCAGTGGATAGAGGCACCTACACACTCTGCCCGGTGGCACTGAATCAGACCTCAGAAGTGAGATAACATTTAGAGCGTGAAGAAGAATTTAACCTGGTGATGCAGTGGGGGGAGGATTTGAGAGAGAGGAAGCAGACACTCAGGCAAAATAGAATCCAGCACATCCCTAATGCTTCTCGCCCGAGGAGGAGGTAAAGAGAAACACTGTAAGAGACAGTTGCCTTTAAAAAAAAAAATTATTGAATTACTGTGAGATAATTACAAGCTTCCATGTTTGGGTTACAATCACACAGTGATCAAACACCCATCCCTCCACCAGTGCACATTCCCCACCACCAATATCCCCGGCATACCCCCCTTTCCCACCCTCCCCCTGCCTCCATGGCAGACAATATTCCCCATACTCTCTCTATACTTTGGGGCATTATGGCTTGCAGCACAGACACTGAGAGGTCATCATGTTTGGTCCATTCTCTCCTTTCGGCACACATCTCCCATCCTGACTGATTCCTCCAGCCATCCTTTTCTTAGTGCTCCCTTCTCTCTTCCATCTGCCTTCTCCCCTCCACTCATGAAGCAGGCTTCCAGCTATGGGGCAATCCCCCTAGCCCTTGTATCTACTGAGACAGTTCCCTTAAGATGCAATCAAAACCGAACATTTTTTTTCTGTACTCAACTTTTTCCTCTGTGTCAGTTGTGATGTGCAAGAATCACAATTTACCATACTTCTGTGAGCAACTTAGATGCTACCAGGATGTATGCATCAGAATTTTCACACAAGCATGCATGATAAATCTGTCTGGGTCCTTCACACAGCATCATTAAGTGGACAATTCATCTCATTATCATTGACAGACCGACTCTCTGCGTGCTGCCAAGTCCTCATGACTACACGGGTTTCAGTTCTCTGGCAAAAGCTAATTGCAGTCACTTTCCCCTCCATCCTTTGTAGCCACCTTTCGCATGTCCCCTGCCCATCACCAGGCATGCTATGGAGTGATTGCAGAAACGCAAAGAAGGAGCATACAAGAAGGAGCTCCAGGGAGGCCTGTGGGATAGCCCTCTCTGTTTAACAGACACTGTTCTCTGGGGGCTGCATACCTGACTGGAATATTCATTTTGGCTTTTAATTCTGCTTGAGGTACCGTGATGATTGACAATCCTGTTCATGATAAGGCTTCCTGCATAGAATGTTCCAACGCCACACGCTCCAGTAGCATTTGCTTTCCTCCACCCTTGTCCCAATGTCCCCTCCTGTCCCCCACCCCCCACTCCAACCATGGTAAGCTCAGTTCTGTAGACTAGTTCTCATGTTCTATTTTCTTAAGCTTTTTTGGAGTCTTTACACAGAGGGAATTCATCTCTCCAGAAGATCTTTTAGTGCTTCTTTTTTTACTTTTTAAATCAGTTGTCGAAAATATTTGATTGTTATCAATTTTATTATCTTTCAGTTTGTCTCTTGAAATATATAAATAAGAGCAAGTCTAACAGTCTGAACTAAAAACATAAAGCAATAATGGAAAACTAGACCTTTCTGATCAGGGTGGCCGGTGTATAGATCCACTGCACAGATGGATCCTCTGGCATTGTATTTTGTTGTTCCCAGTGGTTCTGTGGCATTCATTGTTTCATCTGCCTCCCCAGCAACACTGACTTCTCACTGTGGGCCAGCATGCCTTGTGGGTGCCCTGGGTTGCATTGTTACAGAAATGATCCAGAAGAATCATTAGAGGCCACCGACATGCCAGCTAGTTTTTCTTTAAGACCCAGTAAGGAGAGAGGTTGAAGTAAGTGAACATACACATCTCTAGCAGCTTGATAGAGACTGTCACTGTCACTGTCATCCCATTGCTCATCGATTTGCTCGAGCGGGCACCAGTAACATCTCTCATTGAGAGATTTATTGTTATTGTTTTTGGCATATCCAATACGCACGGGTAGCTTGCCGGGCTCTGCCGTGCAGGCTCCATACTCTTGGTAGCTTGCCGGGCTCTCCAAGAGAGGCAGAGGAATCGAACAGGGGTCAGCTGCGTGAAAGGCGAACACCCAACCGCTGTGCTATCGCTCCAGCTCTTGATAGAGACATGTCTATTAAATCTAAAACTGAATTTAATATTGGGGCTTGCATTTTGTTTGCTTTCTTTTTCAGCAAGTCACATTTATAAAAGTATCAGATTGAGACAGACTAGAGACTCTAACCGCTGATCTCTCAGCACAGGGGGTTAGAGAGGCCGGATCTAATATACTCCACAGATCTGAATGATAACACCTGCTGCGTTCTATGTTTCAAACATGCCCTTGGTCTTGAGAGAAATCGTGCTAATTATTAGTCTTCCTTTTACAAAATGCAAAACTCATCTCCCCAGATTAAACCAACCATCAGAGGTCAAAAAGCTAGTTTGAGACAAACGTTACAGGAGATAAGGAAAAGCCTTTTCTCTCCTATCACAACTCAAAACCATCATTCAAAAAGAACAGATTTCAGAAGATCTGGCAATAATAGGAAGAAATGTTTAAAAAATGGTCTAGGGCACATATTAAATTCTTTTCTGTATAAGGGTCGTTAAGAATCTGTAAATCATACCTTCTCCATCTATCATGCAGATGGGATAAACAGAGACCTGAAAATATAAGTGTCATTCCCTGACTGAGTCAGAACTAGACAAAAGCTACATCTTTTAGCCCTTCCACCTGTAAGCACCATCTCTTCCATTATTCTGCACATATTGACTGGTCCCTACTATACACCAGAATCTATCCTAGACCTTGATAAAAACACAAATCCTGGCTCTCTGGAAGCTTACAGAGATAATAAATAAGCAAATAAATATGTTACACAGTTGTAAGCACTATGCAGATCAAAGGAAGAAGAAGGGAAGTATGACAGCAAGGAAGCAAAAGTTTTCAGCAGTATGTCTTGGCAGGGATTATAGAGTATGCCTTTGCTCAGACATATACATGCACAAATTTATTCAGTTTTTTGCAAAAATGGCATGGCTTTTCACAGTGGAAAACAATTTTAAAAAAATTGAGAATAGAGCTTCCCTTTACCGAGTAATGTCTCTTCTTGGCATTTACCTCAAGAGCACAAAAACAGTTATTCAAAAAATATGGATGTACATCTATGCTCATGGTAATGCTAAATGAAATAATTAGAATGTGGAAGAAATCCAGATGCCCAGTGACAGATGAGTGGCTGAGGAAGCTGTGCCTTATATACAAAATGGAATACAATGCCACTATAAGAGAAGATAAAATCTTAAGTTTTCTAGAACCTAGGTAGAAATGGAGAATATCATGTTAATCAAAGTAAGAGGGATAAGTAGAAATACAGGAGGATCCCACTCATCTGTGGTATATCGAGAAGCAAAACAAGGGAATGTATAGTAGCAATCCCTTTGCTCTGGATTACAAAAGTGAGATTACCAACAGAAAAAAGAGCTGGTGAGGGGAATGAAGAAGTGGACTACAAGTAATATAAGGACATTGATGGAGAGCAATGGGCATTTTGGTGCAAGTAAGATGTGCATCAAGACCATGAACATCAACATTATTGCAAATAAATTACCTTAACTACAACAATAACTTTTTTAAAAATTAGCTGCTACCATTGGTTATTAAGCAGCACAGAAGCACAGACAAGAATTATGGGAGAGCCTGGCAAGCTCCCCTGGCACATTCATATGCCAAAACCAGTAACAATGATGGGTCTCATTCCCCTGACCCTGAAAGAGCCTCCAATGTGGCACCGTTGGGAAGGACAAGTAAAAAGAGACTTCTAAAATCTCAGGGCTAGGATGAATGGAGACGTTACTGAGACTGCTCGAGAAAATTGATGATCAATGGGATGATGATGATGATGATGATGATGATGATGATTGCTTTGGACCAGAAATGAAGTACCTTAGAAATGAAGAAACTTAGAAGACGGTTTCCTAATCTTCAGAAGAAGGTAAAGTCTTTGAGACAAAAGATTTTAAAAATATAAATGCTCTGGAGTTCTAAGTCTTTTTCCTATCATTATGAGCCAAATGGCAGAAATTGGAGTAGATACACCTCTTATGATCAATAAATTAATCCTGTTCCCCAAGCATGCACGATCTGTGCTTGAATTGTGGGGGAAGCAAAAAGAGATATGTAGCCCTCTCTTTGTGGAGTTTATAACCTAGCTTTCTAGATCATATGGAACATTTCTAAAATACTCCAAGGTGCATTTGGGATGAAAGGAATGGCAGTATGGCAGTAGATGAGCACATTGCCAGGCATGCTGAAGGGACTATTGACAGAGACCCTGAGTGTGAATCTCTTATTAGGCAGAAGATCCTTTATGGGATCCAGCATTCTCCCAATAAGGAATTCTACTCCATCAAACATCAATGTAACAGGTATGTTACATTGTATTTCCATTGTAGATAATTTTCATTGTAGATAATTATCTACAATTCCCATTGTAGATAATTCACAGAAGGAAGAAAAAAACAATTTCTCAAGGGAAGGTGAATAAATGACATCAAGAAAACAAAAACGGCATCCTTCTCATGTATTTGTTGGCATTTTACTTAAGATGAACAGGCATGTTTTAATCACTGTAGAACATTTGCTCATTTAATGTTAAGTTTTTTCTGTTTTTTTTTTTCCCTTTGAATGTGAATCTTCAATATTTGTGTGGCTAATGGTGGACACTTATTTTCTGGGATTGTGGTTTGTGTCACAGAGAGAATAATGATTTTCTGTGGAGTTATGAGGAATGTCTATAAAATTTTATTTTCCCTTACTTAAAACAGAACTCATGGGATTCATCCCACTGAATGTAGTGACAGTCTTTTACTCCTTCCAATTTGGTAGTGGCTTACAGAGAAGAAGTTGGACTTCACTGGTGTGTAATTTCATAGCCTAAATGAAATGAAATGGACTGGCCTCCCCCGAGTGGTTCTTTATATGGTGTAAATAAAAGCTAGACCTACAGGAAGGAGGAAAGTAAAGAAAGTTTAGTTCATTTCATGTTTACACGGTGTGGTAAGATGGAATCACCAGTGGTCATACAATGGCTTAGAACTGCATCCCTACTGCGACTCACACTGGCTGGCTCGACAGTGATTTTTATTTATTTTTTGGGGGGGCTCATACCAGGCAGTGCACAGGGGGTAGTCCTGGCTCTGCATTCAGGAATTACTCCTGGTGGTGCTCAGGGGATCATATGGGGTGCTGGGAATCGAACCCGGGTCGGTCGCGTGCAAGGCAAACGCCCTACCTGCTCTGCTATCACTCCAGCCCCCTCTACAGTGATTTTTAAATCAGTTAAAGCTCCTTAAATTACATTTGCAGTAAGTGGACCTCTAGGGGAAAAATCATGATAATGAGATAACTGCAACAATGTTTGGGAAATGAGTTATCCTAATACTTAAGCTAAAGATGAAGTTTTTCCATCTATAAATTTTATATCTAGACATTTATTTTCATTTGGGTAAAAATTGCCTGTTCATCAGTAGGAAAGGCCTGTGATTCCACAATATTTTCTGTCCACTTTCAGGCACGTGGCATTTTTTTTCCTCCGCTTTTATCTTTGCTTCAGACAGAATAAGTGATCAGTAAAGTTGGTGGGATGAATGAGCAGTGCCCTCACTCTGAGTACTGAAGTACCTTTTAAAAGATACCCACGATGGAATGGGCCCATTGTGAACATCCGTCACTGCACTGAGCTGTAACGCAGGGATTCCTCTGAGTCCCCCAGGTCTGCAGGTGAAAGATCGGCCTCCCCAGGCTGCTCAGAATAGACCTTCCCAGACTCACATGTCACTTGGAATATGGGTTACTTCAAGCTGCACCAATGGAGGCCCTGTAATCTCTTGGTAAACTTGTACCAGGAAAAATGAAAACGAGAATGATTATCCAGAACTTGGGTTTGTTCAGAGATCATCTATCAGAGAAACCTAGTTATCTGGCAGGAAATTTTTTAAATGCTTGATTTTTATCAGATAAATCACTATGTCCTTAACTTGTGTATGCTCTTCCACATCCCTTGGAGCCCAGCTCCTTCCCTAGCCCTTAGCTCAGGATACATACTTTTATTTATATATTTATTTTATTTTAATAACTCACCGTGAGGTGCAGTTACAGACTTACAAACTTTCATGATTGCATTCCAGTCAGACAATGTTCAAGTATCCATCCCTCCACCAGTGCCCATTCTCCACCATAATGTTCCCAGTATCCCTCCCTGGATCTCCACCCCTTCCCACCCTCGGCCTCTGTGGCAGGCACCTTCCCTCTTACTCTCTGCCCCTTCTGGGTGTTATAGTTTGCAACATAGATCAAACAGCCGTTATGTTTGGTCCATAGTCTACTTCCAGCAAGCATCTACTATCCTGAGCGATCCCTCCAACTACCAATTTACTTTGTGCTCCCTTTTCCATCCCCACTACCTTTTCCCCCAGCGCATGAGATCGGCTTTCAACCCGTGGGGCATCCTCCTGACCCTTATTTCTACTGTTCTTAGGTGTTATTCTCCTATTATGTCACTTTATATTCCACAAATGAGTACAGTCCTTCTATGTCTGTCACTCTCTTTCTGACTCATTTCACTTAGCATGATACTCTCCAAGAATCACTTGTATCACTTGTCATTTCATTGCTCATCTATTTACTCGAGAGGGCATTAGTAACATCTCCATTCAACCCTGTCGCGTGCTAGTGTAGCCCAATGGTGTCTGCTCGCTCCAGGAACACGAAGAGCATCAAACAGTTCATTTGGGGTCTTGACAAAGAAGTCCGACCATCTCGTAGGTGGGAGGCCAGGCATTCTTCTGACATCCCGTGGAATCCAGTCAGCAATGGCTCTAGTCCAGTGGTCGTCTCCAAATCGCCCTATGTGTCCCGCCCATCTGATTTTCGACACCTTGGCAAATGAGGTAGCGTCCCTGATCCTCGGAAGTTGGAACTCCGGATTCCTCCATTTTGCCTCGTTATTTTTGAATGCTTATTTCTAGGTACATCCAAAATTCACTTGTTTTATTTCCACTAACCAGTCACTTTGCTTTCAATTTCATTATTTAACCAACCCCCTAAACTCCAGAGGGTCAGTGATATTTTCATGATGCATACTTTTATTTTGCCTCTTTAGCTTTGAATCTTTATTTCTAGGCACATCCATAATTCACTTGTTTTTTTTCCTTCTGACTAATCACTTTGCTTTCAATTTCATTATTTAACCAGCTCCAAAATGAATCCAGAGGGTCAGTGATATTTTCTTTCCGCTCTAACACAGGACTGTTTGTTTCTGCATTAAATGGTACCACGTGCTGTGCGGTTTGAAATTCTTATTCCAAGTTTTGGACTTTTAGTTCTTCCTGATAGTGGGGAAAAGAGACTATCCCTCTTTTCTTCAAAAGCCTTAACACAGCCGTGGGTTTCAGTTAGAGTCCCAGTAGTTAAAAGGGTCATGGAGTAAAAATAATAATTTTAATAATAGGATTTTTTGAGCTCTCTCCTGCCATTGCAGATAAACTCATTCCCCCTTCAATAAATGAATTTTTGATTCTATAATATATATCAAAGAAAGAAGTCTGTTTGTTGCATAGAAAAGATGTTATGTTTTCCAACCCTTAAAAATCTTTTATAAGAGTTATAATGGGTTTACAGGTTCCTGAAATTGATGCCCTTCACAGGTAAATATTACTTGTGCCTCATGGTTTCAGCAAATTTGAAGCTACTAAAAGAGTAAAAATCACATTTCACTGTGACACATATTTGATCATACACTGGATAGGACAAGTCTCAAGTCTCCTTGCAAAAGAGAATTGACCTTGGAGGATGTGTGTGTGTTTAATATTTATAAAGTATTTAAAAGTCCTTTGCAAAAACTTTTAGTTACAATGTTGAGATTTTATGACCCCCTTAAAAACAACAACAACACGGATTTCACCATGCCTCAGCAGTTTTCATAGACATTATCTAATTTGAGTCCCATGAGGAGCATTCACAAACATCGGTTATTATGTGATCTTTATCATTTCATCTGCAACACCAAATTCTCAGATTTCATTTGGTTCTGAACTGTCCTTGTGAATTCTCTTATCCTAGCTATTCTTCATTTCTTGTGTAAATGTCAGGGGCCAGAGAAAAATAAACTCAAATTCTGCCATTGGGTATGAAGCAAGGAATCTGAACCAATATCATCAGTGTAGTCAGCATTTGTGGTAAGCGCTGCAAATACTGAGGATGTTTTTTCAAAGTTAAAAGGAATGGGCTATGTTTTTCTTCTAAACTGCTTGTGACCATCTTAAGTTTCTTTAGACTTCATTCAAGAAGATCAGTTCTGTTGTTGAGAAGACTTTAAATAATGTATGTAATATAAAGTTGGTGTCATTTCTCTAAGATATATATTGTTATTTTTCTAAGATTTATTTTAAACAAGCCTACATTCCCATAAACGCTTGTGATTTTTTTTATAACCAGAATTTGATATTATTAAAGAACAGCAGCTGGTATAAGTTACCAAAAAATATGGGATTTGTGTTTCTTAATTTTACCATGAAATTTGTCTGTAATGAGTAGCTAGCATCTTTGATTTCAGCATGCCTTAATTATAATTTTAAAGCACTTATTATACAGCTTATTCTAGAGACATTTAAATGCTACTTGGAGATTTATGGTGTTGCTATACATGTAACTTTTCATAATTCCTTTTTGTAATTTTAGTTCCAGTAGTGAAACAAAGCAGAGATAGTATAAGAAAATCACTTCCTGCTGGTTGTATTTTACATAAAAATTATCTATTAACTGTTACTTTACACAATGCTAAATCACTGTGCAACACTGGAATTAAAGGAAGCCCGTGGGAATATGGAATGAATATATTAGAGCTCAAGCAGGTAAAATCAATTCTTAATTCTTAGTATATTAATGGCCATCTGTGGGGTGACTTTAGAGGTACATTTGGGATTGAAAAGTAATTTCAGAGAAGAGAGGGATGAGAAAATGGGGCTATTGTGCACCTCGGGATAAAGAGCTGCTCAATTCTTTGAAATAAAGGTGCCCATTTTCAAAACATGTCTTGTTATGTAGAGCTAGGGAGCAGCCTAAAAAGAGTTTGCAACTCTTAAGAAAGTAAGAAGAGAAAAAGCCCAGCACATTCCTTTAAACATGATTCACGTGTTCTCTAAAAGAGAAGACAAAAGAAAAAGGAGCAAGAACACAAAAGCTCTGAACCCATAGAGATAAAACCAGGAGGAATAGAAACCCAGGATGTGATCCTAAGGAAATCGGTGTGCATACCTAAGAGAAATTAAACTCACTCACAGTATAAGGATTCCATGATGACTGTGACAAATAGCTACCTGCTGGCTAAGAGATATGGCATTGCTTTTTTTTTTTTTATAGGTCTGTCACTGACAAGTTGGAAATGGGCCCCACTGGCCCAAATCAAGGTGCTAACTGAGCTGCATTCCTTTCTGCAGATTCTCTGGGAGACCGTTTCTTGCTTTCTCCCCCTGCTAGAAGCTGCCCTCACTGGGGGCTCCTGGCATCTTCCATCTTGCAAGTCAGTCGTGATGGGTCAAGTCTTTCCCACACTGAATCCTTCTGCATCTTTTCTGCCTTCCTCCTCTGTTCTTAAAGAACCCATGGTAGCCAGCTAGGGCTGCAGTAACAAAGACCACAGGTTGGTATAAGTGATAGAAATGTATTCTCTCACGGTTCAGAGAGCAAGAAGGCCAAGATCAAGGTTGTGAGGGCAAGATCTGTCCTGGGCATCTCTCCTTTCTCGTCTGTTTCTTTATATTGTTCAAACTTCCTCATCTTGGAGACATTCATGACTCAACTTGTGGAACTCTTCAAAACCTTTTCTCCAAACATTAGGATGTACCAGGCATTAGAATTTCAGTTAATAAGTTGATTTTTTTTGGGGGGGGCACATACCAGGCTATAACAGGCCCCTGGTGATTATACTGGATTTTCTTGGAGAATCTGGAATAGGCTCCTAATTTTAAGGCCAATTGCTTAATAACTGAAACTTTTTCTGCTTCTTTAATTTCTCCTTTACTCTATAGCAGAGTGTATTTTGGGTTTCTGGGGATAATGACACAGACATCTTTATAGGGTGTGGGGTCATTGTTCTCAGTACATTTACTTTTTCTACTTTATTTAAAAGAATGTTAGGAAATCTGCCTTAACTGCTGAATGGTAATGCCTCGTATACTTCAGATAATTGATAAATGGTAATTAGGAGAAGGAACTGCTGTGAGGGGTGAAGTAAATGTGGACAGGATTACCAGACATTTAAAGGTTAAAAATACAATTTAGAAATTATAAAGTCGGGAGGGCCGAGTGATAGTACAGCAGGTAGGGCATTTACCTTGCACACAGCTGACCTGTGTTCAATCCCGGGCATCCCATATGGTTCCCCAAGCCCACCAGAAGTAATCTTAAGTGCAGAGCCAGAAGTAAGCCCTGAGCATCAATATGTGTGCCCCCCTCCATTAAAAAAAAGAAAGAAGAAGAAAAATAAATTATAAAGTCATATCTATAATTGGGCTGGGGCGATAGCACAGCGGTTGGGCTTTTGCCTTTCACGTGGCCGCGGCTGCCCCATGTTCTATTCCTCCGCCCCTCTCGGAGAGCCCGGCAATCTACTGAGAGTATCGCGCCCGCGCGGCAGAGCCTGGCAAGCTACCCGTGGCATATTGGATATGCCAAAAACAGTAACAATAAGTCTCACAATGAGAGACGTTACTGGTGCCCGCTCAAACAAATCGATGAGCAACGGGATGACAGTGACAGTGATCTATAATTATTAAAGTCAGTCTGTATTTATTTTTAAAGCGATTTAAAATTAAATGTATGTCTGTCCAGTGAAAAGTTCCTCAGAACTATTTTATAATACTGACACATCCAAAAGCTACACAATGTTGACATTTTTTATTGGGTTAATATCTCTCACGTCATGTAATCCCAACAATGGCCAACATCCAGAGACTATAAAACCAAGCTCCGGAAGCGACATCTTATAGCCTAGTTCTCCTTCTCGGAGAACCTGGCAAGCTACCAAGAGTTTCCTTGCCCGCATGAGAGAGCCTCACAAACTCCCCATGGTGTATTCATATGCTAAAACCAGTAACAATGCTAGGTCTCATTCCCCTGACCCTGAAAGAGCCTCCAATGCGGCACCATTGGGAAAGACAAGTAAAGAGAGGCTTCTAAAATCTCAGGGCTAGGACGAATGGAGACTTACTGAGAAATTCAATCATCAACAGGATGATGATGATGAATATTATCTCTCATTTTAACACATTAAAAAATTAGATTACAATTCTATTTGAAATCCACTGCTTAAAATGTATGTATGTATGGAAGAAAGGAGACATTTTCTCTCAAATGTGAAAAAAGGAGACAAAATTTACAACCAGTATGTGGAGGTCACATAAAGTTGTCATCCTAGAATAAAAGAAAGAAATTGCTACTTTATCAGAAAAAAAAGTTCAAAATAAGTTGGAAGTTCTGTAAATAATGTCCTCCCATTTGTAGGAAAATTGTACACCTGTACTTCCTCCCTAACAATTTTTTTAAATTTCTGAGAAATAAAAATTTTACCATAAAAGAGTCATAAAGTGCACATAGGTGTGAGGCCCTGGAAATATTCCATAGAAATTGTGATTTGATGTCCGGATTCAAACAAAGGTGGGGAAAGAGAAGTGATACTACCTACTGCACTCTTCCAACATGGATGTGAGCAAGACATATACTTAAAACATACAGGGGACATTGGTGGTGGGAAATGTATGCTGGTGGAGAGATGGAAGTCCAAACATTGTACAACTGAAACTAAACCATGAAATCTTTGTAAGTGTAGCTCACGGTGATTCAATAAAAAAATAAATAAAAATAAAAAATAAAATAAAATATTGGGCTACAGGATAGAGGGAACTTAAAATACAGGAAGTTGTATAATTTTTTTTCAAGCTCAGCAACTTGTCTGGGGGGTAGGACTGCAATTTGAACTCGGATTTTCTAATAAAATGCTCTGCCCTCATACAAGATGCCTCCCTTCATCAGAAGAAAGTGTACCATATGGATTTACGATTCCTCGTTACAGGATGTGCTTTGAATGAGAGTATATAAATCCGTGCATAATATATATTCAAATTACGTTTTCTACTTAAAAATATCCAGCTTGTATGTTAATGGTTTATATGCAGAGCCTAGTTTTAAGATAGTATATTTTTAAAGGGAAATATAGCCTACGTTTAAATTTTCCTTCCCAAGAGTTATCTCTTAATTGTGAGTTTTTATAACTCCAATTTCTGCTCTTTTAAGGATAGCTTAAACTTTATGGATGTCTATTCCCATTTCTATGTCCATTTGATCTTCTCAAGATGTCCATTGTGTAAAGGAAATAACCCACAGTCTTTCATCTGCAGTGTAATGTATCTTCTCACAAGGACACCAATATAGACAACCTGGCATATCCTTTTCCAAGAAGATTGTTGGGCACTGTTGAATTAGCAATCAAAATATAAAAAGATAGGTAATACCTCTATGCCTTTGGTGAAGATAAGTTAATGTGTAAAGAATATAGAAAAGTTTTCACAATTATGTCACCTGACGTCTGCTATTACCTTTCTAAGACTTCCTTTTTCACAATATTGGCTGTTCTACTAGTGGATCAACATCAAAATGATCTATATTGAGACCTATGATCTTTTGATGACAGATGAATATGAAGAGACCTCATATCTCTTCACCACAGGTCTGACTGTAATGGGGAGCTCCTAACAATAATAGTGAGTTTTTTGTTGAAATGTTGAATGTAATCAAAGTAAAGAGAAAATAAAGTGAAATTTATCAGTTACCCAGGCGAGGGGGGTAGGGGGAGGGGGGGAAGGATGGGAGGTATACTGGGTTTTTTTTTCTTTTTCTTTTTTTTGGTGGTGGAATATGGGCACTGGTGAAGGGACGGTTGTTTCAGCATTGTATAACTGAGACTTAAGCCTGAAAGCATTGTAATTTTCCACGTGGTGATTCAATAAAAAAAATAAAAAATAAGAAAAAATAAAAAATAAATTTAAAAAAAGATCACCTTCCCATACATTTGTTTCTCAGACTTAAAAAAGATGTGTGTGTGTTGGGGGTAGAGGAGGTGCTGGAGAAGGAATTACTAACCTGCAATTAACCTGCGACATTTGTGAACTTTTCATTAATCAAAGCACTTTTCATTGTAACCGATGAGACACAGCAGTGGGACAATATTTCTTCATTAGTGCGGGTTGGCTTGTTTAGGGGATTTGTTTCTTGTTGAAAAAAAAAATCAACTGGTGATAATGAAATGGTGTTGGAGAGTGAATCTCCACTGCCTTCTTTGGAATTGCCATCCATGTAGTGGGACATGCATTAACTGGAAAGAGGCTGGATTCAGGGAAATGAGGTATCATATATTCTGTAACCCATTTATATGCATAGATATAAAATATACATTTCCTCGGATATAAGAGAGAAAAGAAATCCTTGTTACTAGAACTAAAGAGAAAAAGGAGGTATTTTTTTTCCCAAAATACCCAATGCCCTATGTGTCATTAAACTAGAATGACTGACAGCTGCCCAGAGGGCTTAGTCTCAGGAAAGGCTAATAAATGGCTGAAAGAAAATAGCTCATTAGAAGCCAGAAAGCAATGACTTTTTATATCCTACAGCTAAATTTGTGACAAATATGCTTATTGGCCTTACATTTTCCAAATGGTCCAAACCTTCTTTCATTAGGGAATTGGAATAAGCATGGTAGCAAGTCAGTATGTCTTATGGATGATCCCAGCAGAGGAACCTGTAAATAGGTTGGATATTTGGAAATGTCCTGACTTGAAGAACAGTATTTCAATCATAGACATTCCCTCCCTGTGCTTGAAGGTCATGCTTCTTAAAAAATCCCTGTGAAAGTAAAATTGTAAGTTGGGAAACTACCACCATAGGGGAAAATAAATGATGTTGGAGGTCACAGAGAGAAATAAAACTATTAAAAGTCCTTGTACATTTCACTCACTAGACATGTATGTATGTGCATGTGTATAAATAGGCACTCTATATAAAGATAATTCATAAAGATGTTTTATCTTATTTTAAAGTATGAAATGAGTATTATACTATAAATTCTATTGACATTATAATTAATAATTAATCTTATTACTATTGATATTCATACTATTAATATTATTCTATGGGCCCTTCATAGTGCTTTAGAAATTTCTCAGAGTTTGTTTTTCCCTTAAGTTTAGCATCCTTGATTTTGTTTGGTTTGTTGCACAGAATCAAAACTTTTCATGCTAAGACATTTTCTGCCTGTTGATCCTTTCAAATTTCAATTCACTTCTAATTTGATAAAGCCTTATTAGAAAAAGAACACGTTTTATAGCAGAATATCCTGCATTTCGATATGTATATACTCAGCAGAAGATTCTTGATTACTATTTTTGTACAGTTGTGTAGGATTCCTTCCCGCCATTTCTCAGATCAATTATCTGATATGTTCTCCAGGGACTTCTGTCCCACCCTAAGGAAGACCACCTGCTGGCCAGATGTGGCCTTTAGCTGCCACCAAGAATGTGAATTATTGACTACTACTTGACTCTCGGGTACTCTTTGCAAGACATGGGACAAAAGGATTTTGTAGATATGAGACCAAAACTCCAATAAAGGTTTATGGATGACAAACGAAAATATAACGCAAAGTGTGGCAGACAACTGCTACAAAAACAGTTCCTTGTAAAACTCCTGGCTCCAAACAAGCATCTGCCAAGAGAAATATTTTCAGGAACTCACCTCCCACCTACTTGCCTAGACATCTGAGTTGGGGTGTGTGAGCTCCCTTCAGATGGGGAGAAAGTATGGCCAAGGTAAGATCCAATTCGTGTTATACCTAGGCAGATTACCCTTCTCCTCAAGAAAGATTTATTTCTCAAGGGAAGCCATGCCTTGCAAGAGCAGGAACTTTATTTTTTTTCTCTTTGGGTCACACCCGGTGATGCTCAGGGGTTACTCCTGGCTCTGCACTCAGGAATTCCTCCTGGCGATGCTCAGGGGACCATATGGGTAGCTGGGAATCGAACCAAATGCCCCACCCGCTGTATTATCGCTCTAGTCCCAAGAGAACAAAAGTTCAAGATTGTCAGTAGTTTTCCAGCAATTCTCTTCCACCCTCTGTCATAATCTTTTCTCTACCATGAAGTGACAAGAACACCAGATTTGCTCATCTGCATTCTGTGATTCTATCTAAATCAGACTGTAATCTTCAAGCATAGTGCAACACTGTTTAGAATCACAGGTGTGTATGGAGAGCCCTTCACTACCTTTCCTCCATGTAACGTAAGTGATGCCCTATTGCCATAACTTCCTTAGTACTTTAGTATGAGGCATCTTGATTGACTTGCCTCTGTCTGCACTCCTAGAGAATAAAGAGTAGACTTTTGCCTTATATTTGGCATAACCAACAACATCCACTAGAGGGGCTCCTCTAAGAACAAAAAGATGGTCTGTTTCAGATGAAGGGAAATTCCTGCAACTCTTTAAAAGATACTTCTTCAACCTAGAAAACAAGAAACAAAGCCATAAAAACTTTGGGTCAAGTCACTTGAACAGAAAACTATAATATAAATTATTATTGTTTGCAAAATGATATCCATATTATGATATATTATTATTTCTAAAAAGTTAAAGTCTAATTATTCATTTATTTCTTTTGTTTGGTTTGGGGTCACAGCTCACAGCAGTTCTTGGGCTTACTCCTGATTCTGTGCTCAGGGATCGCTCCTGGTGATTAAAGTGGTGCTCAGTGGATCCGAGGTGGTACCAGGGATGAAAAATGGGTCAGTTGTGTACCAGGCAAGTGTCTCACCTCCTGCCCTACCTCTCTAGCTCCAGAGAGCAATACTTTGAGAGCTTACTTGTTTGTCTTTCGAAACACTGAAGAGATTAATTAGCTTTTGACACAAAATTATCTACCTGCTCTCATTAAAACTCATACTTTGAGATTTTAGATTCTTGTGGAATTAAATGCTTTGGCTTCCAGCTAACTGGGAAAGACTTAATGATGTCCCTTTGGCTATTTTAGATTTGTGTCATAGGGATGTGTCTACTGAAAGAGAGTGCAAGCAAAGGACTCGGGTCTTGCTGTTTGGTAAAGAATGCTACTTTCCTGCGCTAACTGCTCTAGACGTGGCGTCTTACTATTCGTCAGTCTTGTCCAGTCTATTGAGACAACTTTCACAATACTAATAGATATTCTTTTAAAGTAGATCACACATTTACAACAGTGTTAATGATTTTAATACATGCGGCTACCACACCTCTGCACTACAAAAGTGCCCCAAACCCTCCATAATATCTTTATGATACTTCCAGTCCACCTGTCAATTTATATTTTTCAAAAAGCAGAAAAACTATTTAATTATTGAAAATGGCCAATGCCAAAGGTGGGATACACATAATTTATTAAAAGTACTCATAGATATATATATAACTTGAATAACCTAGAAGTTGATCATAAACCACCAAATACTGTTTTGAGAGTCTATAACCACTTTTTGCAAAAGAGAAGCAATCTTGCATTTAATCAAACCAGAGAAAGTCAGAAAGTCTTGGCTATAAAATTAAGAAATGGATTTGCTAAAAATATGATTCATCTATCATATGGGGACCATATCACAAAAGGCATATAGATATATTTTTACCTAATGCCAAATACTACCCGGTGATAGAATATGTATTTTAATAAAGTAAAGTTCTGTGATGTGCTCTACTTGCAAACATTTAAAAAAAGAAGTTTCACAATAGCACGTTGAAATATGTCCTCCAGCCCTAAAATAGAGTCGGGCCACCGAGACACACTGTGGGCCAATCATGAGGTGTGAAATCAGCTCACCTCCAGGTCTATTCCAGCAGATCCTGTTCGCACATCAAGGCAATGCGTAGCTCTATACATAGAAGTTTGTTCCTTATCCAGATCTTCCTATCAAATGTATGAATGATACAGCACTGCTTAACCCTCTGAAGGCTGCACTTTTGTAAACCAACGTATTCTTTTTCTTTTAATTGAATCACCGTGAGATACAGCTACAAAACCTTCATGTTTGAGTCTCAGTCATACCATGATCAAACATCCAACCCTCCACCAGTGCACATTTTCCACCACCAAAGTCCCCAGTATTCCCCCAGACCCCTTTCCAGCCCTTCCCTTGCCTCTATGGCAGACAATTTCCCTGTACTCTCTCTCTCTACTTTTGGGCATTATGTAAACCAACTAATTCTTGTGCTAAGGGAAAGAGTATGGCTTACACAGCTATGCTGAATTTTTGCATTAACATTTTTATGGGTTTTTGTTTACATTTGGATATAAGTTGTCCCCATCTATCATTTTTCCATCACAAGGTTCTCCTCAAAATATCCGTAGTTTTGGCATTATCTAAGAGATAGAAATCTAGCATTAAATATGAAATGCAAATGAAGGACTTCTAAGGTGTTGGTTCCTTTGAAGACTAAAGTTCTCCAATTTAATGTTTCCTTCAAAGAGAAGTGGGCTCTTACTGGCTTTGTGATTAGCTGTTTTGATTCCTTATTATGAAAACATAACGTGTGTGTAAAAGAGAGAGACAAAGAGGGAAAGGAGGGGAAGAGGGTAAGGAGCAAAGAAAACTAAGGAAAGAAGCCTACTAAAAACCTTGAACTTTATTGATGAGAAAATTATTCTACAGACAATTTCTTTATGAATAAAATAAGCTTATCATTTGTATATCTCCAATATCTTTCTGGGGCTGTAGCTTTAACTTATTTACAAGGTAATTTGTATGACATATGAGCTTTTTCAAGATATAAAAGTCACCAAAACATCAGCCATATGAAAGATAATGGTTAGAAATAGGTGTATATGCAAGCTTGGAGTCAATTCTTTATGGAGGGGAGATATCAGATGAGATAAATCTGGAATTAATTCTGCCCAGTCTCAAGAAGGCTAGTTAGCTGTATTAGCTACATCGGAAAAAGTCTCACCTGATATAAACTGAAAAATACACAATCAAAAGGTTTGTTTGGGTTTTGGGGGGGCCTTTTTTTTGAGGGCGAGGGAAGTTGTTCTTTCTTAATAATTAGAAAATAAAACAGCACTTCTCTGTAAGATCATTAAAGACAGTCATTACTTCCAACTTAGAACACTTGGAACTTATATAACCCACATTGAGTTCACCTCTGCACTCATTTGTCAGCCTCAAAGAAAAGTTGGAAAAAGACATGAGACTGGACAAGTCATTTCCTTCTAGGTTGCATTTCACTGTAGAGAGAACTGACTTCCGCACCACAGTTCACTGCAAAAGAGTCAGGAAATAAGGTCTGGCGAGGCTATCACAGACCTAGGATAACTCTACTACAATGAAGCAAGGGGAGAACTCAGGGTTGGGGAAGGTGGACGAGGGACACCTGGACAATGACCTACATGGAGAATATGGTGCTGGACTAGTTCATGTATTAAATCCTACTGATTACAGTTTGTAAAACACAGTTCCCAGCTTAAAAAAATTTTTTTAAAAGGACAACCCTGAAAAAGACTAGGAGATCCTTATTGAAATATTTCATTATAGGTCCCCTGATACTGCCTTTTATTTGTTGTTTACATTGTGAATCTAGGTCTTAAGGGGAGAAATCATATTACTTCTTCTAAGTTATGGTTTCATTTCCAGAAACTTTCCTACTTTAGATGATTTATTATATTCTGGATTAGATTAATTGAAGTTCTAACAAATAATGAATGAATTACTTCATGTTTTTTTAAATGTGAGATCTTTCTTTAAGGAGAGCCCTTCCTGGGGCTGGAGCGATAGCACAGTAACTAGGGCATTTGCCTTGCATGAGGCCGACCCAGGTTCAATTCCCAGCATCCCATATGGTCCCCCAAGCACCGCCAGAAGTGATTCCTGAGTGCATGAGCCAGGAGTAACCCCTGAGCATCTCTGGGTGTGACCCAAAAAGAGAGAGAGAGAAAAAAAGGAGAGCTCTTCCCAAGCAGAACTATGTTCCTCTTGCTCACTGAGGTTGTGTGGGACCGTGTATTCCTTGGGTGCTCTCTTCCTTCTTTGTGGATTCCTAAGGATCAATAACTGACTTCTGATTTCACATAAGAAAAGAATAAAAGTTAGAAAGAGCTGATGGCTTCCAATGGATTCTTCCTATCAGGATAAGTTCAAGTACTTTTTGAATGTTCAAAATTAAATCTCAATACAATATAATTCATAAAGACTTCATTTTCATAATTATATTGATTTTGGTCCACTTATTAGACATCTCCAAAGAAAAATACTCAATAATATATTATTGTTTGCACATGTGATCACATGTGCTGATGGGGGCTGAGACATTCTAAGTCTGCAGCTGGCCAAACAGAAACTCAGGAAGCCAGAGGTGTAAATTTTTATTCTAGATTAAATCTGAAGGTTAGAAAAGACTGACATCTTGCTCAAATCAAGTGCAGAGTAAATTCCATTGGGAAGGTCTTAGGCTTTACTCAGTTTGCTGATTCAAAGGTTGATCTCATTCTCAAAGACTCTTACAGACACAACCAGAATGTTTAACCAAATTTCTTGGGTCCCCTGTAGCCAAGTCAACACATAAAATTAATCACAGTGATGGATGGCATTCTATTTAGTAAAAGTTCTAAATTAGATCAAGTGTGGCAAAAATATCAGGTAGATAATGAGGAAAAACAGTTCTGCTTTTTTTTTAAATTTAATTTCTAAAGGACTGGCATTTGGCACTTCAGCTTAAGTGTGACTGGGGATATATTTTAAGGAAACAACCACATTCCAAGCAGAATTAATATGAGACACTCACGGCTACTTACCAGGAATAGAATATATACTGCAAATAGTCTGGAAGAGAACATGGAGCAATTTAAGAAGAACTTGTGATGACTTTGGATGGTAACCTCTTTTTCTCCCTCTCAGTAGTTTTCCCATAGTCTCAAAGACTTTTTGAGACACCTGGACAAATAAGTCTGCATATCTAAATTAGAAATAACAACCACAATTAGTGTCTATATCTTCTAAAATAATCTGTAAGCTTTGGGGCTGTCCGTGTACTTTGAAATGATATACAAAAAGGATCAGTTAGTGCAAAAATCAGGATACATGCTTTTTATGTACAAGACCTCAGTTCAGTCTCCTGTACTACATAGCTCCTCCTATCCCTTCTACCCCCTGCCACCGCCCCCCCAAGAGTCAGCAGCATCTCCGTATATGGGCCTGGAGGACCCTAAGCATTGTTAGGGTGATCTTAGTGGTACCCAACATTGCAGGGTCTGAGCCACACCTCTTCCTTGGGCTCCAGCATTGATCTCTAACCTGATGGACCCAGTATGCCCCAAGAGGCCTTTGGGCCCCTTACGAACTGCCGGGAAGGCACCTATCCTCAAAAAGAGATATGGACTCAGTATATAACACAGATAATTAACTCACATGATTATGGCACAAGAGTAGATTTCTCTTATTCCTATTGGCTATTTTAATTGGTGGGCTAAGCCTAAATTGAGCAATTTCTCCTTAATCTGTGTGAGACAAATCATTATGCTTCCTTAAAATTTTTGTTAAGGGACTTTTGAAAAACATAATGTTTGACTGAGGACACCAGACAAACCTTAAAACATAAATTTAAGAAAACTGTCTTTTGGAATTACATCGGTGGCCCCGGTTTTGAGATAAAGAATTACAAACCCAGCGTATTTACCTCTTCCTATTATTCAGCCTCACAATATCAACCTTAATAAGAGTCAGGACCAAAACTTACAAAATGTTCTTGAGAACCAAAAAACCAGAAGCGTCTATTATTAACTGATCATTTTCAGCACTGCAAAGCAGCTCACGCCACGAAGCCAAAAAATATCAAAGTTTTAATGTGCGTTAAATAATAAGGAAAACATCAGAGGGCAAATTCAGCCTATGAAGCTGTGGACTTGAGATTTATATTTATCTCTCTCGTCTTGTGTCTTTATTCCTAACATGGTTGGGGGGGGGGGATGTTCTAACATGGTCTGCTGACTGACAGCAAGAGTTCTGCTTAAATGATGCAGCCGTGACTGGAGAAAAGGCTGCCAGGCGAGAGAAGGCAGGTAAGCAGACCTTTGATGATTTCATTTGGATTTAAATGTCGTGGACCACTCACAATCCAACCCCAGGCCTGTCCGCTTGTAGTTGATGCCCACAAAGCATCCTCACCAGAATTAGTAATGCAGGCAGACAAGTGAGTGTTTATTTTAGATCATTCGTTCTGACAAGGTTGTCGATTTTGAGTAACTGCAACTGTGGGCTGAGGGAGGCACTGAAAGTGACTGCAGGCAGAACCAACCCCCTAACGGGGACTTCTAGGGAGCAAGGTCAATATACTGATGAAAAGTCTTCTTGGATTTATCCAGTGTTAGCTCTGAGCTTGCGAAAGCTAAAGTGAAATCAAAGTGTATTTCCAGGACTTGATGCAATGAAGAAGTAACCATGGCAATTCCCTGCATTGCACTGAAACTGAGAAGCGAAAGGGGGAAGCTTGTTCTCAAATTGAATGCATGTTACGAATAGCAGAGCAAAATGAGGGAGGAGAAGGAGAGTTGGATAAAGTACAGGAAGAACAAGGTGTTGGTTGCGTATGTTTTTGTTTTGATTCACACATAGTAATGAAAGCCGATTCCTTTTTCCCTCTTTGAATTATGCGATTTTGTGGTAGGAATTAGCAAGACTCAGACCAGGAAAGGATCGGCCATTGAACTGTTTCTTGGTCAGCCAATGGCGCGTGTTGCTGAAAATAAATAGGTTCTGATTTTGAAAAGCAATTATCTTCCAAAAAGCATTCAGCCGCCCCTCCTTTTAGTGTAATGAACAACGTGTTTGATATAAAGTGTTAATCATCCCTTAAAGTTACTAATGTAATTATTGTTCTTCTATGGACATAAATCTGACAGCTTGTGAGGACAAGGGAATTGCTCATTTTGAAGAAATAGGCTTGAAACACTTTTTACTTACCTATTTGTTTACTTTACACTAAATCACTCTGCAAAGAAAGAAGAAAATATTGTGAGGTTGCCTGTCAGTCAAAGGGGGCAAAGACACTTGGAGCAGAGATGAGGAGCTTATGAGATTCATTGACATTTGTATTCATATATGAGACATGATTTTTCTTTTCTTTTCTTTTCTTTTTTTATTGAATCACCATGAGATACAGTTACAAGTTTTAATGTTTGAGTTACAATCATACAGTGATCAAACACCCATCCCTCCACCAGTGCACATTCCCCACCACCAATGTCCCAGTATCCCCCCCTTTCCCACCCTCCCTCTGCCTCCATGGCAGACAATTTCTCCCATACACTCTCTCTCTCTCTCTCTCTCTCTCTCTCTCTCTCTCTCTCTCTCTCTCTCTCTCTCTCTCTCTCTCTCTCTCTCCTTTGGGGCATTATGGTTTGCGATACAGATACTGAGAGGTTATCATGTTTGGCCCTTTATCTACTTTCAGCACACATCTCCCATCCCAAACGTTCCCTCCAACCCTTATTAACTTAGTGATCCCTTCTCTATTCCAGCTGAGGCATGATTTTTTAAGTCTAGGCAGCAGATCATGAATTTAAAACAGTGTATCAAGTGCTTCCTTTAGTATGGAAAGTAGTACTTTAGTACTTCAGAAAACGAAACTTCAGGATACTGAAATTCCAGTAGGAGCATACCAAATTAGACGGGAAAGTAATGTAGAAGCCAACTAAGCTCAACAAACAAAAACAATACATACAGGACTCAACTAGCAACGAACAGCTTAGTTTAAAAAATTCTCCCTCTTCCATGCAGTGCAAAATCTAAGTAACAATGACTTAAACAAAGAAGACAGTGGATTTTTTTTTAATTGGTTTCAGGTATAACTTGATCCAGAAGTCTATAGTGTATTTAATCCTTCTACCTTGTTTTCATGTGGTTCTCACAACTAATCCTTGCTCTGTATGTTATCATTTTTTCCCAGGAATATTCCCCAGAGCTACCTAACTGGCAACAACAGTTTTAGAAATGAGAACCACATACGCTATGGTCCATAGAAAGGGAATGTGCGTGGGTCTTTTGAAAGAGCAAGAAGGGTGCCCTCACATAGCTGTCCTGGTGTCTACGGAGTCAGACATCCAATACAACCAGAATCTGTCTCTCCCTGCTCGGTAGCTATTATCTCCTTCCTTCATCGTGATGTCCTGATCTTGTTTAAAACACAAACTTCGCCCATGTGTCTACATTTCAAAACATACTTTGAAATGCATCACAATAGTTAGCAGTGAGCAAGATTATTAAGTAGAAATAAGACTGCTAAAGAAGAAAGCGATATGTAGGACAAAAGAGTAGAACAAGAAAAGACAGCTTTGGAGTCAGGAGGCTCTAGGTCTGAGAGAGCACTGCACTCAGCGCCCTCTCTGAGTGAAAACTGGACCAGTGCTCATTCTCAGAACCCTGATCCCATACTGTTGCCATAATGTCCTCTTTGGGAGCTGCTGGGGGCCTTACATGGATGTCAGTGTAGAATGACAGCAGATACACTCAAACATTATGTGCTATAAATTACATTTCTGTCTTCAGCACGTTCCAGTGCTGCTGTACTGGGTTTCAACCTCTGCTCTTCTAACCACTTGCTATGGACTCAGACAAGTTCCTTAACCTCCCTGGACCTCCATTTCCTCTCTGTGAAATGAATACAGTCATTGAAACTGAGTCACAGAGTGCTAAAAACTGCTCTAAGGCACTTAAAACAGTGCATGCCTATCACAAGGAACAAAAACACTTGCTTTTCATTCTTACAACACCGTGTCATCAACGCCGTTTATCTGAAAAATGGAATCATCAGAAAGTTCTGTTTTGCTCTATATCCTGTTTTTAAAGAGAAATCGCAATACCAGATTCTCTCCCTCCCTTCTTCCCTTCCTCCCATCCTTTCATGCTTTCTTCCTTCCTTCTTTACTTCTTTCCTGGGGATCAATATAAAGACATCACAAATCCAAGTCATGGACTCTACCCCTGAAATTATATGCCCATTCTTTTACATCTTTTTATATTGAAATTTTTAACATATATCTGTATAAGGTGTATATTATTTTGATACGTCTATATATATACTGATTGTAATTTAAGTTACATTTATCACATAACCTTATTATAGACAAATGCAATCTATATTGATTAAGGAGTATATTAGATCTCTATGGCTATTACTACTCATTGGAAATTTATACCCTCAAACAGCATCAATCCTATCTCCCCCTCACCCTTTGCTAACTATAGTTCTATTTTTACAGGATTGACTTATTACAAGTTCACACATAAGCAAAAATGTAGGGTCCTTCTCTTTGTCTAATATCACTTAGCATAATGAGCTCATGGTCTATTCCCGTGGTCATAATGGCATTGTATCCTCCTTTCTCCTGGGTGACTAAATTCCAGTGTATATCTATTTCACATCTATTTTTATCCATCCATTCATGATAAAGAGTGGGTGGTTGCTTTCATAACAATGCTGTGATAAATATGGCCATGTTTATCACATAAAGCCCTATCTTGGCTTTCATAATAGTGCTGTGATAAATATGGAAAGGCATATATTTGAAATCCTATTTTCATTTTTTTGGACCAATACCTAAGGAAAGATCTGAATCATATGGTTAGATGTTTTCAACACGAGAGAAGAACCTCCATACTGTTTTCCATGGTAGTTGGACAATTTACATTTCCCACCACATGTACCAGTTGCCTTTGCACCAAGTTCTCATTGGCACTTCTGTTGCCTTAACTTCATCATTTAGCAGTTGCCAGGTGAGAGTTACATTGAAGTTTTGATTTGAATTTCCTTGATAATTAGTAGTGTTGAGCACATTTTCACGTGGCTGATGAGCATTTTGATGTTCTCTTTTGTAAAATGCTTATTAAATTCTTTGGAACAATTCAAAACAAATAGTTTCTTTCATGATTAACTTGCATGTGTTCAAAATCAAAGCTGGTGGTATCATGCTCCTTGATTTCAGGCTATATGATAAAGTCATATTAATAAAAACAGTATTATGTTGGCACAAAAGTAAATATACTTGCCATAGACTAAAGTGAGTAGAATTAAGCCCTGGCATGCTAATATTTGACAAGGGAGCCGAGGATACCCCACTGGGAATGGTGAGTCTCCGCCATTTCACAAATGGTGCTGGAAAAATTGCAGAAACATGGAGGCCCCTATCTTATCATTCACAGGAATTATTTAAAAGTGAATAAAAGGTTTAAACATAAAACCTGGCCATTTTATTTTCAAACTAAGGAAATGTATGAAAGAAACTCCTCACTTCTGGCCTTGACTGTGTTTTTTCGAACATGATACCCAACACAAAAACCGCAAAACAAAAATTAACAAAGGAGGACCACATCCAGGACTCCATAATGTGAAAATAAGTTTGTAAACCCTGCACCAAATAGAAGTTACTGCCCCAAATGCATGAAAAGTATTAGTTCTAGGACTGGAGACATAGTGCCGCAGGCAGGGTGCTTAGCCTTAAACGTAGCCAACCCAGGTTCGATCCCTGGCAAACCATATGGTCCCCCTCAAACTCCCTAAATCTATCAGGAATGATTCCTGAGTGCAGAAGCCCTGAGCACCACCAGGTGTGACTCCAAATCCAAAATAAATAATAAACTATTAATTTTTGTAAAGGGATGGTGTTTCCAGTGGAAAGTTTTAGCTATCGGAAATGTTTATATAGCTGGAATTCCACTGAGTTTTGGAAAATTTGGAATTCTTAAGTGGTTGTTATTTTGCGTACATTAAAAGAATCCCCCCTTCACCACCACCACCACCATGCATTTGAAATTGAAAGGCAAGACAGGGAAAAAATATCGGCTCTTTTGAAAGGAGTTTCTTAGTTCAGCCCCGGGAGGGGTCAGCTTAAGTCGAAGTTCCTTGTGTGGGAAAGAGAGAAACTCCGGTGTGGTGGGAAGATCTGGACAAGGTCCAAATGTCTCCAAGTGATATAAAGATCCCAGCCCGGTGTTTTGTGACATTGCCAGATCTCAATACAAGGCTGCCCTACCGCAAACACAAATCTGTCACAAAAGCATCTTTTCCTCCTTTGTGAAAGAGAAACCACAGAACAAATCTTATTTCTCTTCCCTCAATCAAGGAAATCAAGGACAGTGGCTCTTGCATTTGGATTTAAAAAATGAAAAAAATCTACTCTCTACATTTTCATGACTAGATTGTGTCAAGTTTGTGGGTACCTGTGCTTTTGACCTTTTTCAAATCACTCAGAAAATGTATTTTCGATCACTCAGGAAATGCGTTTGATTTTAGTTCAAAGGGGATTAAAAGCACTTACTAGCATCCATACCTTTTTACATTGCATCTCATCAGGAGAAAGAAATAATAATTATATTGATAGATGCTCTTAATGCAGTCTAATTTTAACAATAAATTAATAATCTTCAGTTTTCCAGTCTTGGAATAAATGTTCTGAAGGTAGAAGGAAATGCCAGCTCTATGCCAAGAAAAACTTGTTTTAACATGTTCATTTACATGTACTATTTTCTCTCATTTAATTAACTCCTAGAAAATTTTGAGCAAATGGCTATTGGTAGCTAAATTTTTGTGGTCAAGATCTCCTGATGATATTCAGGAGTGAGGGCTAAATAAATATCTAAGCAATTAAACCAGTGAGTTACAGATTTTATTTTCTTACAAATATTAAGACTCCCTTTATCATTTAAGGTTTAACCTCAAATATTAACCCATTGCTAAAATTGGTAATTTCCAGCTAAGAATTATTAAATGTTCAACATTATTGTTTGCCCTTAAAAATTAAAAACAAATCATATCTGAGAGCATAGAAAAACCATTTCACTATATCCAGGTACTTTATCGCATTGGTATGAAAATCTGTTAGTGAAAGGATAAGTTTGATATAATTTGATTAATAGTGAAAGGGAATTTAATAAATTTCCAACTTTTCTTAAGATAGAAAATAGAGGATCAGAGAGATAGCTCAATGGGCTTGCATTTGCCTGCAGAGACCCCAGTTAGATAATTGCACAGTCCCCTGAGAAAACATGGAGGAAGTCCCAGCACTGCAGGATGTGACCTCCAAACCCAAAATTCATGACCAATAGAATGGTTTAAACTGAACACTTTCTATTTTTCAAAATCTGTGCTATAGTTTTAAACTTTAACTCTAGTTTAGCTAAATCATCCACATATCAAGACAACACTAAACATTTAAGACTTAGTGATACAGGAAAATATTCTTGGGCACAAATTCCTGGGCATGTTAATTAATTATGCTAATATTTAACTAATTATATTACCTATTATTATTTTAGTAATAAATAAGCTCCCCGGGGTGCATTCACATGCCAAGTACAGTAACAATGATGGGTCTCATTCTCCTGACCCTGAAAGAACCTCTAATGCGGCACAGTTGGGAAGGATAAGTAAAGAGAGGCTGCTAAAATCTCAGGGCTAGGATGAATGGAGACGTTACTGGGCCTGCTCAAGCAAATCAACAATCAACAGGATGATAGTGATAGTGATAGTCATAGTGATTATATTAGTGAAAAAAATGATTTAATAACCGTAATACAAATTGTCTTACTTTAAGGAATAACCTATATCGTATTAATGACAGACAAGAATTAATTCTTAAGAACTCTAAGATCTTACATAAACAATAATTTGTACAGAAAATACAATGAATAATGTAAAAAAAAAGCCAACCTTACTAGTAATCAAAGGAACAATTTTTTTAACACGAGTTATCCTTTATAACTATCTGTCACGGTCACTGTCATCCAGTTGTTCATCGATTTGTTCGAGCGGGCACCAGTAACGTCTCTCAATGTGAGACTTATTGTTATTGTTTTTGGCATATCCAATACGCCATGAGTAGCTTGCCAGGCTCTGCTGTGAGGGCTCCATACTCTCGGTAGCTTGCCGGGCTCTCTGAGAGGGGAGGAGGAATCGAACACGGGTTGGCTGCGTGAAAGGCGAACTCCCTACCGCTGTGCTATCGCTCCAGCCCTTATAGCTATCTAAATGCAAAAATGTTCAACTTCATTTTTAAATATTTTTGAAGTAAAATAGTATTTTGGAGGGAGGTTATTAATTCTAAGGAGAATGTGGGATGAGAGAGAAAAAGAGAGAGAAGCCTAAAGAATTAAAAAAAAGTCTGCTCCATAGATGGTCTCCCAAGCACCGCCAGGAGTTAGCCCTGAGCACCCTTGGGTGTCGTCCCTCTAAAAGTTAATAAAATAAAACAAGGAAAGAGAAACTGTATACCCTGGGCTGGGGTGTGGGTGAGCCCAGAGTAGAATGTGCCATAATACTAAAGAGGGAAAGTTGAAAACAGCCGGATGCGATGCTCAGGGGGATGCACATGCACACACAGCAGAGGGTGCAGGTGCGTCCCCACTGAGAAGCTAGTTTGATGCCTTTTCCAAATTGCCAACTTCTCAGCAGCTTTTTTAAGGCTATACTAGACTGTGTAGAAAGGCAAGTGCCTGAAAGTTCATAGGACAGAAATTCATCACTAAATATAAAGACTTGGGCATTTCATAGTCTTCGTTCCAAGAATTTCAATGTTAGATATTTACTATATAATCATGTAATTTATATTAAAATGAGAGTCTTTGAACTGTTGTATCTAATGCTGAAAAAATTGGAACCAGCATACTATTGAACAGTGGAAGAAAGGTTAAAATTCATTTCATTTCATCTTTTTTGGCAGAGTATTAATCTAACTTGTAAAGGATGTGTTTGGCTATTCCCTTAATTTAAAGATCATCTATGTTAAAATATAGACAGCCAATACTACATGTAAAAGGAATGGAATATACTTATAATACTAAGAATATAGCTATATATTAGCAGAAAATTAATAAAATTAAATACATTAAAATTCTGTTATTTATATGTGATGGGTTCACTGATTTTTATTTACATCTTCATACATTTCTTCATTTTTCCAAGCTCTATGGGTAAGTTGTATAACTCTTAGACTAATAAAATGTTATGTACATGTAAAAGGAATGGAATATACTTATAATACTAAGAATATAGCTATATATTAGCAGAGAATTAATAAAATTAAATACATTAAAATTCTGTTATTTATATGTGATGGGTTCACTGATTTTTATTTACATCTTCATACATTTCTTCATTTTTCCAAGCGCTATGGGTAAGTTGTATAACTTTTAGACTAATAAAATGTTATATACAGTCTGAAACTAATAACTAAGGATAGAAAACAGGGGCCAGGAAGACTCATTCATGGTTGGAAATTTGTCTCAAATGTGTGTGTGTTGTGCGTGTGTGTGTGTGTGTGTGTGTGTGTTTGGGGGGAACAAAGGGCAGTAAAGGACACAGAAGGGACCACTATGGACCACTATGACAATAGTAGATGGAAATGATCATTCTGGACAAGAACTGAATGTTGAAAGTAGGGGAAAGAAGATACATGATAACCTTTCAGTACCTGTATTGCAAGCCATAATGCCCAAAAGGAGAGGGAGGCAGAGATAGATAGATAGAGAGAGAGAGAGAGAGAGAGAGAAGAAAAGTGTCTACCATAGAGGCAGGTGGGTGTGAGGGAGCTAGAGGGAAACTAGGGATGTTGATGGTGGGAAATATGCACTCCGGTGAAAGAACAGGTGTTGGAAGATTGTATTCTGAAACCTAATCATGGATAACTTTTGTGTATCTCATGGTGATTCAATTAAAAATTAAGTAATAAAATAAAATAAATATCATAAAATAAGAGATCTCCAGCAGTAGAGGGTTCTGTCAACATGCAGCAACTTTGCACATTAAAATCTTAATCATTAACACTATTTCAACCACACTACCTAAACTATAATAAATACAAAATATTAAATAGAGATCTCAAATAGTAGTATTCTGCACTTGAAGAATGATAGAGTAACCCCTTTTTTGTTAGCAGGAAGATCCAGAATTAAGCCATCTATTTCCACCCATACTTCTAGTCAGCTTTTACAAATGAAACAGCATCCTCCCAAGACGGATGTCCACTAAAGAGACTGAGGGTGCATCCCTTCTCAAGCAAGCCCAGATGCTGTTCCAAACCCTGGTACTCTTCCCCTGGTACAATAATCCTGCCCAAGCAGGGAGGGGATGGAAGCAGAGAAGTCTGAAGTAAATATCTCCCAGGGCAGATGCTCCCAAGTACAAACAGGGGCGTTCTTACATAGGGCGAAAGAACTGTCACCGGACAAAGGTTTTCCTTTACCCTCACTCTCAGACCCTTGAAAACCTACAGGAGTTTTCCTTCGTCATTAGGAAAATGTATCTGTTTGCTCAATTTCAGTGAAGAAGCAGTTCTTCCTTGACCAAAGAGTCATTCAACTCTGCTCACTGTCTTGATGTGATTTCTGGAGTGGAGCGCGCGCGCGCGCACACACACACACACACACACACACACACACACACACACACACACAATTCTTTCTAAACAAGCCTTGTTTGTTCTTGGAGCAAATCCCTTCCCTCCTCTAAATATCCACACAGTAGTGTATGTATCATAAATGTAGTTATAAAACATGTGTCTGCCGGTTGGCAATACTGAATGAGAGATATAAGACAGAGGGATTTATAGTCCACCTGCATCTAGCATCAATAATGCCGACCCAGCTAAATCCACGTGGGGGACATATCAAAGCAAATCATTTCAGATTCTGGACATCCCTTGTGTTAGGGATATGGATCACAGAAAGGAATTTCTCATGTTAACTTTTCTATAAGTTCCCAACTTTCCTCAGCAAGTGTCTCTTACTTTCATCACAGAAAAAGAAATTTTAAAATGCTTAATGTTCTCTGGCCTAGCAAAAAATTAAAACCTTGTGAAGAGAAGGGAGTGTTGCCATTAGCTATAGGACACAATCCGCAATGTTACACCCATAGTGAGAGGGTCTGAGGCAGCCTACGGGAAAGAAAGAAGATTAATTCTGGGTCAAAGAATGAGGAGTCATGGAGTGGAGTGAGTTTCACAGAGGAAGCAGCTTCTGAAATAGCCTTCAAGGAAGAGCAATATTTTTATTTGATTAAATAGACTCCAAGAAAGAGGTCAGCATAAGAAAACTCAAACATGAAAGTCAGGAATATGCCAGAGGCAAGGCAAGATAATTGGGGGCTGGCCCTTATTTGATGTGGCTGCTCAAATTGTCAACCTCTTCCAACCCAATGTATAATCTTGATTAACTTTTAATTCCTCACCATACGCTTGAACTAATGTTGATTCCTTATTGTAAAATGTTTCATATTAAGACTATATGGTTCATCTGTCTCCAGGCAAAGATTATTTCAGAAACAAAAATGATTTCAAAACTCAACAGATTTAAGATTTAGGTGTTCATTCAATTCTATTTTGATTTGCATTTTAGAGATTTCTGTTGGGAAATCATAATGGTTCCTCACAGCTCATTATTTCTCAGTAATTTGACTAAGACCTCAAAACTTAGATAATTCAGATATAGAACAACATCTAGAAAAACATATTTAAGAGATTTTATGACGCATGTGAGGATGTGAACTCTAAGTGGACAGTTACTCTTTCTGGAAGAAATCTCTGTCAGTAGTTGAAACAGAGAGTCCATTGAATTAACGTCAAACCAGTTACAGGAAATCATTTGATAGTGACTAAAGAAGAACAGAGATCGAGAGTCTAATGTCAGTTTCTCCATTTCCTAGGCATAAGTCACAGCATATAATAATCTCTGAACCTTTCCCCAGTTGTGAAATTGACATAATAATATCATGCATTCTATATGTCCTAGAATTATGAAAATCCCATCAGGGTGTATGTGTCACCCGTGATGGAATCACTAAAACCTTGGGGATCATCTTACTAGGTTACTAGATTTTTTTTCCAAGAAGTGCGTTCAGAGCCCCTAACATCAAGATCAGAGAGATGGAAATATGATGGAAGTTAGAGCCGCTGGATGATTTCCTCACATTCTTGATTTCATTCGGAGAGTGCTAAGCTAGGTGCTTTACATTTGGGACTCAAAAGAAAAAAATAAAAGCTTCTATTTGAAAAAAGTTCCTGCGTTGTTGTTGTTTTTAAGTATACTATTGGTTTATTCTTCTGGCCTCAATTTATAGAGGTAAAAGTAAAACCCAGAAATGCTAAATAACCTCTTAGCTTTAAGTAATTCTAGAGGAGAGAGGACACGGGTAGATAATTAAATCCATGCATTATGTTCTGAGCCCTGTACCTTTTTCCCATGCCACATGGAAGAATTAAATCTATATAATGTCCTGGCACAAAAAGTGCCAAAAGTTGGTCTTACTATATCGTGATATGGAAGTTACCACCTGTGGTAGGTATGGCAACGCCATGGTACAAAATTCACTCATTCATTACTTTGTGCATTTTAAAATAAATATTTTTTTCAGATGAAGATTAGACATTCCTCAAAACCCTAGCTTCCACAATGCATAAAATCTGAAACTAAAATTTTATGAACCCCCAGCTTAAAACTGTAATGCAATATTTTTTCTAGGATTGATGAAAAGCTTAATATTATAAATTTAATGATTGCCTATCCAAAAATACCTCTTTAATTATAGTGGCAAAATAACTTGTCACTGTCATCCCATTGCTCATTGATTTGCTTGGGCGGGAACCAGTAACGTCTCCCTTGTGAGACTTGTTATTACTGTTTTTGGCATATCGAATACGCCATGGGTAGCTTGCCAAGCTCTGCCGTGCTGGCGAGATACTCTCAGTAGCTTGCCAGGCTCTCCGAGAGGGGCAGAGGAATCGAACCCGGGTCTTCCGCATGCAAGGCAAACGCCATCCCACTGAGCTATTGCTCCAGCCAGCTATTGCTCAACCCTTATTTATATCTGAACCCCTCCCTCACCAAATGACCTATGAATTTGTTTTATCTGAAAGTCAACACAGTACCTGTCTGATACATTCTTCCTCCTCTCCACTCTAAGGAATTGGAAGCTTGCAGACAGCACTCTCTTCTTTCTATGTATTTTCTCTTTGATCATGATTTTGTAGCATATAAATATATTCTGGTGTCTCCCATTTTAAAACAAAACAAAAACCTTAACCCCCACAGCAAAGGGCTATCCAGTTTTCCTTCTTTGCTACAAAGCAAATTTGAAATTTTATTTTATTGTAGTTTAGGTAAATAGTTACAATAGTGTTAACACCTAGGGTCTCGATGTCCCAACTTAGTGGACCTTCACCGCCACCCTGTACCACTGACTCTGAGTCTTTTCTGGCATCACCATGACCTTTAACCCTGGCCCTAATCCCATCGTGGTGGGGGCAAGCTTCTGATTTGCCTCCTCTAGAATGTAAGACAGGGATTCCATCTGTTCACTGCAGAATGTTCAGCACTTGGAGCAGCAGCTACCATATGTCTAATGAAGTAATATTTGTTATATAAGTAAATCATCTAGAACCACAGAGGTACTTAGTGAATTACATAGGGCAAGTCTACCACTTTCTCACGTATTTCTGATGAGTGGGTCATATATGCTAAATTTTACCTACCCCCATTAATGACTTCAACCACTTTTTGGAAAAAATTCAGTAAAGTTAATCTACAAATCAAATCAATGCAATTTAATCTATACCAAAATCACACCAGGACCTTTTGTGTTACTTGGCAGAAGTAATTCTAAAATCTATTTTGAAGAATAAATATTTTTTAAATAACTTTGATAATTTGACAAAGAAGAATAATGTGGGTAAAATTGCACTACCAGATATAAAATTTGTGTTACATAATAACTGTAATTAAAACAGCGTGAATCTGGCACAGAATAAAAGATCAGAAACAGATTACAGAGTTCAGAATTGAGCTCAAATATACTGGAGAATTTTGTAAATGAAAAAGAGCATTTCAAATCAGGGAAGGAAATAGCGGGTATTCAATATAAGGTCTTGGAACAGCTTCCTGAGAATTTGCTAAATAAATAAGTAACCTTACTCCTCTTACTGAATTTAAATAAATTCGTAATAGAAAGCAAAGCATTGACAATTAACTTTATGTCCATGAAGTGAAGTTGCCTTTTAAGTGTATTAACAAAACTAGACCCAGAAACAATAGACATTCAACTACTTAGAAGTGAAAAATACATATAGTAAAAATAAAATAAAATAAAATAACCCCCCTCAAAAAGACTAAATGAAAATGTAAAGATCTAGCAAGCTTTTTGGCAACATTTATTTGATAAAATAACTGCAAAATCTCCAGGTTAAACCTTGACTTCGAATTACAAAACTTGTCAGCAACTGTGTGGAGGCTGTGGGGAGAATAAGAAATGAAACTTGCACCAGTGCTGATGGAGACAGAGACAAAGCATAATGGGCACTTCAGTGGTGTATGTACTCTGTCTATCAATACTATAAACTCAAGCAATATTGTAACTATGTTACCTATAGTTTTCTTTAAAAATTAGAAGAGTAAGTTTAAATTGAGAAAAGAGCATCCTGATAAAAGAGCCAGCAAGGGAAGTATATAACTCACCAAAGTATAAATGAACCATATTTATATGAAGCATAGTCAGTCTCTTGAGTAATCAAAAGAGCACGAGTTAAAATATTAAATTAAATATTAAACTATTAAATTTCCTTTACCCATCATCTTAGCTAGCAAAATTTAAAACATTGACAATACATATGGGGTTGGCAAGGGAGCGTAATGCAGAATTTTTATGCATTTATTATGAGGGAGGAAACTGATTCAAATTTCTGGGAGTTAGGTTGACATCAAATCTATAGTGTCCATTAAGGGAATCACTAGATAATTAATATGTAAAGAGTATTCTTTGCAGTGTCATTTATAATTTTTTACAAGTCCATCAATAGGAGATTATTGACTGTGTCGTCATTGATCCTTGCAAGGAACTATTATGTAAACCTAATTGTGCAGACCTATAATTTTTAAATACATAAATATATCCACGATATGTCAGATTGGGGGGATCAGATTGCAAATCTATCTACTTTCTCATAACTTATTAACATTTCATCCCCATCATTACTCTGGTACAAACTAACACCCTCCTTTTCAGGGCTTTCTGCTTCCTTTTGAGGCTTCCTCCTGTGGATTTTCCACACTGCAGCCATGGGGATAGTCTACACTGCTAATACTAAGCGATCTTACTTCTCCTGAAAATATTTACTTCTTCCTGCTCAATCTGAAGGCCAAGTATTCCCCAACCTTTCTAAGTACCCAGGATCCAGAGTCATCTTTTCTTTCTCCTGTTCTCTTGACCCACTCCAGTCTTAGTTCCCCTGGGTTTGTTCTTTGTCTGGAACCTCCGTGTCCATCCTCCACTTCCCGCTCCATGTTATGCCTATTGAGCCTCTACACCACTTAGCACTAAGCCTTTCCTCAGGGAAGCCTCCCTGGCAGCCTTCCTTGATTGGGACCCCCTTTGTGTACTCTGGAAGTTCTCTTTCTCATGGGTCACTTTATCAGAGTTTGCAAGTATGTACTTGTGAATTACCCACCTCCCTCCACACGATGAAGGTAAAGTCATGTCCATTCTGCATTATATTTTTCTTCTTGACATATTTCACACAACTTAGAAATTGGCATGTATCAGACATTCAAATATGCAATGAATGAGGGATGGGATCGCCAAGAAAATGGAAGAATAAGGACTTGATACTCTGAAAATCAAGCACTAAAATAACCAGATTATTAGAGATAAATGTTTATAGATAAATATTAAGGATAAATGTACATCACATGTTTTGAACGATGAAATTAGTTTATATCGATTAAAAGTTGTAGAGGTCATAAATGTGCTTGTGTGGGAGGGATGCTCATTAGGGAAATGCAAATTAAAACAAGTAGATTCCACTAGATACCTATTTAAATGGCAAAACTCAGAGTACTAACAGCATAGATGATGGAACGGATGTGATATAACAGGCACTCCATTGTTGGCAAGAATGTAATCTGGTATGGCTAATTTGAAAGACAGTTGGATAATTTCTTAGAAAGAGAGAAAAGGAAAGAAAGCAAGAAAGAAAGCAAAAAGGCTGTACACTGATGCATAGTATCTTTCTTTATTATTTAGCCAATCTGGAAGCATTCACGATGTCTTCCCTACAGTAGGCAAATGAAAAAGTGAACTGTGTATAACAGACAATGAGGTGTCATTTTGTGCTAAAAAGAATTAAGCTATTAAGTCATGAAAATATATAGAGAACAAAACTTAAATGTATGTTACTAATCAAAAGAAGACAGTCTGAATTGGGTATATATTATATAATTATGGAGAAGTTAGACTGACATAATGGAATTTCATAACATTATGAAATTATGTAAAAGAAAAACATATGAAGATAGTAAAAATATCAGTGGTTGTCAAGAGTTAAAGCTGAGAGAGGGCTAAGTCAGGAGAGCAGAAAAGCAATTGAGAACAGTAGTACTACTCTGTCTGATACTATCCATCTGATAAATGCCATATGTTTGTCCAAAGCCATACAATATATAACACCAAGAGTGAACTGTACTACAACTCTGTGGACTTTTGATAAAAAGAATGCATCCACATAAGTTTGACAATTATAACAAATACCCCCTCTAGTGAGTAGTGCCAACAAGAAAGAAAACTTCACATGTGTCACTGGGGGCTACAGGAAATCTCTGAATCTTCTGTTCAGTTTCGCTGTGAACTTACTGCCTTAGAATATAAAGTCTATTTGAAAATCTAGTGGAGTAATTTTTCTATGATTTCTCCTCCCTGAATTAGATGATTCACTGGTCATGGCTTCTCACTGCCCTAAAAGTGATGACAAAATCACTGTGTGGCTCAGGGTCACCAGGATCTCAGGAGCTCTGAAGACAAGAACAGAACCAGACTCATCTCTGACCCAGAGTCCTGCTTCCCAAAATGTCGTCAGCCACAAAGGCATTTCTGGTTTTCGTTTGTGTGGTATCCAAAAGTCTGTATTGAATTCATCATTCCACGATTTCTTCTTAACGTCTCTTGCCATAGTCCTCAAGTAATTGTGCTTTCTTGGGGGAAGTTTTCACAGGAAGAGAGATCCTAAAGAAGTCCAACAGAAGAGGATTGGTTATCTTCCTTCTCTCTTTTTCCTAGACTTTTCACAATCTCCATCAAATCTACTACCACCTTAGAAACTCAAAGCAGACGTTTTGACACTCCTACCCCCATCCTGCCGCCCAGTTATTAAATTTCATTCCTTGGTTTTTGGTTCAACACCAGATTAGGGGTGGGGGGTAGATGGGATTTGGGGTTTTTGTTTGTTTTTGTTTTACCTTTGGCAACACTTTAGTAATAATCACTGTTTACCTGCCAGTTGCAGTGAATAACTAGGACCCACAAGTAGAGAGAGTCCAAGCGTTTTCCCCGAGTTAGAGGACATCCTCTTCTCATTAGCAGATGAAAGACACAGAGAGAGAGAGAGAGGACTATAATGGTTCAAGGAGACTAATGATGTTGTTTTCAAAGGATTCCAAAAACTTACTCTGCGTTTTGGCATCAAAAACATATTATATAAATTGTGTATAACTGTAGGCAGATTGGCACCTGTGGGTAGTGGGTGGTTGAAGACTTAAAGTCAATATTTAGTCAACAGCTCAGTCACTTTGTGTAGATATAAATGTCTATGACTTCTAGTCAACATTATTTTCTACCATGCTTACAAACTCATGTCATCTTTTTTCCTGACCAGTTGCTTAAAATTAAAATTTTAAATAACACCTTTCAAAGTCGCTTGACATAGAAATAGATCTGCAAGTATGTTTCTATCACAATAATTAAAAGAGCCGACTAACAGGTCATATGACATTTCTGAAATAAGTTTCTTTGTCTGTACACTTGTTAATAAGCCAAGTTAGTTCCAACGCCTGACTCCTTAATTAATATTGTAATTTATATAACAGTCTGCCTACTCCTACCTTACAGAATCTATCAGATCGTATTTGTTTTAGTTATCTGGTCTTTCCATAATCTACCTCCTCTGATTCTAGTTCCTTAAAGCCAGAGGCTTGGTTTTGTTTATTGTTTAGCCCTGAATCAACCTGGTAAAGCCTGTGAATGCTCATGTGCTCAGAGCAAATACTGAACTAAATGTGAGGGATAAGGAGTGAGCACTGCACTTAATACCCACTCTTATTTTTTAAGAAGTTTTATTGGATCACTGTGAGATACAGTTACAGATTTGCATGATTATGTTTCAGTCAAACAATGCTCCAGCACCCATCCCCCCGCCAGCGCACATTTTCCACCACCATTGTTCCCAATGTCCCACCCGCCACCCCCACCCCACTCCCTGCCTCTTTGTAAGGTATGATCTTTCTTTCTCCCTAATTTGGGACATTATGATTTGCAATACAGATAGTAAGAGGTCATTGTGTTTGGTCCTTTGTCTACTTTTAGCACATATCTCCCATCCAAGGTGATCCCTCCAACCATCATTTTCTAAGTGGTTCCTTCTCCATCCCAACTGCCTTTTGGCCCAGCTTCCAAAGCCTGGTGTGATTGATCCTCCTGGCCCACTCTTAGGGATTGAATTATTTTGCTCAAATCCAAGTATTGATGTCCTACCCCTGGAAATTCAGAACACAACTTCATCTGGAAAAGGAGCACTGTGTAGTCCTTGCCATGGGGTGGGCCTACTCCAGTTTGACTGTTATCCTTATAAAAAGGGAACATTCTAACACATACACACACACACACACACACACACACACACACACACAGAATGCCCCGTAAAGATTAAGGACAGGGTAATGTTTCTACACATCAGGAAATAATACAGTTTGCCTGCAAACCACCCGAAACTAAGAAAGAAGCAGTGGACATATTTTAGCTCCCAGTTCTCAGAAAGAATCAACCTTGCTATGATCTTGAACTTCTTGCCTTCCTTACCAAGACAATACACTCCTGTTGTTCTGTGGTTATTTCATCCCGCAGCTCATTCAAAGGTTTATACCCACTGTAGCTGCCTTACTCCCTGGCAGAGTCACACAAACCCTTCAGGCTTGAAAAAAAAAATGTTTTTGTCAAATTCACCTGGTCATTATCACCAGTATCATCTTTCCCATCCTGTACATCAATCAGGCTCCCCCTTCACCTTGCCTAGCTGTCCATACAGCTTCTGGGCTTTGAAGACTTCCAATATGCTTTACCTTTTTTCTTAAACTACCTTTCCATCTCCTTACCTTCCTGGAACTCAGTGTTCTTCTCGAAGGCCAGTTCTGTCTGTAATTTTCAGATATGTTACATGGAGCCTGTTTGGTCATCCATACCTCTCTTACCTCAAAGCCAAGAGTTGCCAAAAATGATGCCTCCATCATTCCTTGCAAACCCTTTCCTTTCCCAAGTTTCACTTTCCCTACTGCCCTACGTGCTCTGCCGTGATCGCATTCATTGATACAGAAAGCAAGGGAATCAAGAATAGAGGGGTAAGGGCCATTCTGTCTGGGTCTGAAAACCTACTCACACTCACTAGCAATGTCACTTGGGTAAGTTTATCAACACTCATGAGTTTTATTTTTCCTCACCTATAAAATGGGGTGAGGATAATGTATAAGTTCTCAAAAATATGTTTGGCACTACGCAAACATATTAACTACTGCACATCAGTGTTTTGGTCTTAGTTGTCATCTTCTTTCTTGGTGGCTTCTGCACTTATGTGTCTGATTGGTGGCAACTCTAGGCTTTCATTTCCCTGATTTTGATGCAGATAGCCTCTCCTTCACATCACCTGAGCTCCTGGTAATCATTATTACATTCCAGCTTCATCAACTCTAAAAACTGTTCTACCTTCAACTTTCCATCCTGTGAAACCAACCCAAAACGGTCCCATTTGATCAGGTGATTTCACCAAATTTCCTACCAGCTCCCATGACTTCCATTTATGGGTGAAATTCTTTTTTTTTTCATGCTTGCTTTTTGGATCACGCCCGGTGACATATAGGGGTTACTCCTAGCTTTATACTCAGGAATTACTCCTGGCGGTATGCAGGGGATCATATGGGATGCTGGGAATCAAACCCTGGTCAGCTGCATGCAAGGCAAAAACCCTATCCTATATACTATATTGCTCCAGCCCCCAATAGGTGAAATTCTTGATATTCACCAGTTCCTTCCTGTCTTCAACTGCTGCTTATATTCATTCTGTTCTAGTATTCAACGAGCAAAAAGTACAGAAATATTATAAATTGGTAAGTGGATTTGGTATTTTTAATGTGTCCCTCCCTTACATCATTTTTCCTTTTAGCAGCTATGTTGTCTTTTAAAATATGTTAATAAACATGACTTCTGACTCTTATACAGCTGGAGAGAGAGTACTTGTCTCTCTTCCCCCGGGTCTTAGTTGTTAACCCCGCCTCTGTATTTTTGTTTCAAGAGGCAAATGGGAACTCTCCAAGTCCAACCTCCACTCTCAAGTTCTTTTCTGAAAACTCCAAACACTCTCCATGTCTGCATTTCCAGGTGTGGGATATATGAGAATACTCTGTGACAGGATGTGCATTTCTTTTTATAAAAGCAAACATAAAATATTTTTGAAGAAAGCAAGCACATACTTTTCCAATAGTCCTGGAAACAACTCTTCTGAGGCTACCAGTTTTGGGGTCAAGAATCAGATTCGCCCTGTCTACCCCAGGTATCAGGTCTTCCCCTGCTAGTACATGTTTACATGTGTACACATATATGTGTACACACAAGGAAGTGGCATTACTGGAAAATTATAAATAAGTACTACTTAGGGGTATTGATTCACTTGTACCTTGATGGCCAAATTTAAGAGACTAAAGAGTAATGTCTCACTTTGCTGCTAAAATTGTCCTTTTTTCCCTTAAAGAGGAACTTTATTTAGAAGACCATATTAAGAAGTCATAAAAATCAAAATTTTAGGAACCAGAGAAATAATGCAATGGGACTGCATATATGTTTTGCATGTAGAAAGCCCAGGATTGATCCCCATCATTGCATGAGACATCACTGTGACCTCTAAGGTTATAACTGAAAGTAACTCCCCAACACTGTCAGAATTTCCCCAAAACCAATGAAAAGTCATTTTCAGAGCCACCTCTGTATAGACATTCTTTTAAAAGATAATAGCTTAATTTACTAAAAATCAAAATGCTTTTCTTAATCCTCAAAAGTTTCTTCACCTACTCTCTCTTCTAAATGCTATATTTTATCTACACAGAAGGTTTAAACATTCTCTTATATGTAAACCTTTTTCGGAATACCACTGTCTGATATTTACTGAATCAACAGTGACTTCTATCAGTCAACTGATTGTATCAACACTTCATCCACGGGTTACACATATCACCTCCAAATGAGTTGACTGCCATCCTAGAGCTTGTAGTCAAACATGGTGAAGATATTTGCTACAGGCAAAGTTTTACTAACCTGGAAGATGTATGTGTTCACATTCAGCAAGTAGAAGCCATAGTCCACAAACTCAAAGTTAGAAAAGACCAACTTAATTTTTCCATTATTTCACTTTTATTGTGAGTCTCTATTCTGTAGGGATGTGAGTAGAAAACCCTGGTGGTCATCATTGCACTTCCCTAGGGTTTCCCCTAACTTTCTAGGGAGAAGGGAGCATTTCAAAGGAGAAAGACACTGCCATTGGCATTTGTCATTTATTAAAACAAATTTCCAGAAGATGTCTTTTATAGCTCTCTGTGTGAGCCCTTCGAGCTTGACTTCCCACTTTGCGATTTTTGTTTCTGGGCTTAAGAAACCATGCTTGCTTTGATAGCGTGTCAGAGCGCCAATCTTTAAGACATGCTCCATGACCCCATTGACTAGATCTAACATACTGTCAATTATTCTGGTTAGACACAGAAAGGGGGCAAAGATCATTGCTTCTCTAAGCATCAACCAAGGACATCAGGAAATTAATGCCCCAGATCTCAGCATCTTCAACCTTCTTGGTGGTTGGTCATGCCCTAAGACTTACTCTAAGACCATGTTATATCTCTTCCTGCTGTACGTCCCTCCATACAACACTTCCCCAGCCCTATCCAAACCCCTATATTCTAAGAAAAATTTCCTCTTTGAGAAGAGTTGTCTCGTAATGTTTCTTCTGAGCATTTTGTCTGCCTTCCTCCTGTTCTGCCTCACTCCCTCTTGAGCCATGCCTCTGTTGCCTCCCAAGCCTGCTAGACTTACACATTTAAGCATTTGAGCGTTCCTTGTCTGAACACTTGACTACTCCTTCCCATTCCTTTGCCAGGCCTTAATTGTCACTTCCCCATTGAAACTTCCTTGATCACACAATGCAATCAGGAGTTAATCCTCCATTACCACAGTTTTTCTTTTGTTCCTCTCGTGTTTCTCCTTTACACTGTAGTTATAGGAAAGTAGAATCGATCTGTGTTGGAATGAGCTTTATAGTTTGACTGTGTGGATTCTGATTTCAACTCTGTTATTTATTAGCCATTCAGATGTGTGACCTTGGGCAAGTGACTCAACCTGTGACTCAATTTCCTCATCTATACAGTAAGGGATAAAGCTCTTATGACAATAAATGAGTCAATACTTAGCACCTAGTAAGTACTCTCTAGTATTTTGTAGACATCTGGTATAATGCCTGAATTATAAAGGATGCGCAGGCATCTATATAAATATATAAATTAATTAAAAAACTGACCTTATGAGTGAATAAATAAATGCCACAAATACTAATGCATATATATGTAATCTGTTACATAAATGACATCTGTGACTCACTCACTCTGTGACTGGAGCACAATCTAACAAGATCAAGGTTATTTCTGCATTCTAAAAAAAGATTCAAAAAATTCAGCATAGTTTATTGTTCCATGGTAACTAAGAACTTCTCTGAGCCTTAGTAGCTGCCTAGCAATTCAATAGTCTGTTTACAGCTGGAATGAATAAGAAAGGCTGAATGGATTCTCACAAATAGTTCCCAGATCATATATAGGACAGACCTTACCTAAGTGGTTTCAGGGCTTTACCTGCTTTATAAATGATAGCTCTTCTTTTGAAACTTTGTAATTTTACCAACAATAATTCCAGAACTTTTAAAAAAAGGTAACAGCAATTTAATAATGGTCTTCTTAAAATTATTTATAGGCAAAATATTAACATCTCTCTAAATATTTAGCATTTTATCTGGCAGTGACCAAGCACCTTCTTTGCAACTGTGACACCATTTGTTTGGTCCCCGGCATTGCCTCCCAGGTGCCAAGTATGATCATGGTGGCTCTGCTATTTAAGATTGCCAGAAACACAATAAATTGTGCAATCTTTTATACATATATATATATTGATTTATTGAATCATCGTGAGAGCAGTTACAAAGTTTTAGGATTTAAGTCTCAGTCACACAATGATGAAACACTGCCCATTCACCAGTGCACATTTTCCACCACCAAAAACCCCAATATACCCCCCATCCCACACTCCCCCCGACCTGTGTGGCAGATGATTGCCACATTACTCTCTCTACTTTGATTACGTTCAATATTTTGACACCAGACCCACCATTATTATTTGAGATTTTACCCCAATATTCAGATTTGCTGAAAAGGCAACATTAGACAGTTTGTTTTCTATTGCCAATTATGAATAGCATGTGATGTCACATTAATTGTGATTTTGCCACCACGGTCGCACAATTTTAGAACTCTGAAACCTTAGGATTTCTGCCAGAAGCCGCTGGGTTCTGCGATTTGTTTCTGAGTCTCTGGGATCATAGCCGTTAAGCGACTTGATCAGGAGCCAGAGAGGCTGTTCGTGGGCAGCAACTCAGGGTCTCACTGGGACAGGGGAAGGAAAGGGCCGGCTCCACCCCATCCCATGAGGCCCCACATGTCTCGTCACTGAGGGCCCAGACCTGTCTGTCCATTGGCCTCTGGAAGATGGCGGCTACCATGCCGCCTTGGGGAAAAGGCAGTGGGACGGCACCTTTTCCCACCAGGGCGGTAACCTAATGCGGAGTCTTGCTGCACTACCACCAAGTACACAAATACCATGATTTAAATAATGTGAACTTTATAAAGAAATCCTTGGAGGAAAAAAAATGTTGGGAGGCATCACTTTCCCCAACTCCAAACTGTACTGCAAAGCAGTGGTAATTAAAACACCAGGGTACTGGAATAAATACAAACTTTCAGATTAAGGGAATAGAGTTGAATATCCTGGGACAGACCCTCAAGTTTATGATTAGTTCATCTTTGATCAAGGAGAAAAGAATATGAAGTGGAGCAAGGAAGACCTCTCCAGTAAGTGGTGCTAGAAAAACTGATCAGCTACATGAAAAATACAGGAACTTTCCCTCTTTCTAATGCCACACACAAAATTTAAATCAAAATGAATTAAAGACATTAGAACCAGACTTGAATCCATAAGATACATAGAGGAAAATGTTGGCAGATCTCTCCATGACATTGAAACTAAAGGCATCTTCAAGGATGAAACACAATTGACCAAGCAAGTAGAAGGAAAGAAAAACAAATGGGACTATTTTAAATTAAGAAACTTCTGCACCTCAAAGGAAATTAGGACCGGGATACAAAGACAGTCCATAAAATGGCAAAAATGATTCACTTGACACTCATCTGGTAAGTGGTCAATATCAAAAATATATATGGGGAATATATCTGGCGCTGGTAGAACTTTTCAAGAAAAAAAAACAGCCAACTCCATCACAAAATGAGGAGAAGAAATGAACAAAAATTTCCTCAAAAAAGATATGCAAATGACCAAAAGGCACATGAAAAAAATGTTCTATGTCACTAATCATCAGAAAGATGAAGATCAAAACAATAATGAGGTATCTCACACCACAGAGACTGGCACACATCAAAAATAACAAGAATAACCAATTCTCTTTGGCTGCCATGGATGCAGGGAAAAGGTATTCTCACTCACTGCCGGTGGGAACCATTGGCTGGCCCAGCCTTTCTGGAAAATAATATATACTAAAATTCCGAAAATACCTAGGAATTGAGTTTCCATTTGATTCAGTGGCCCTATTTCTTGGAATATATCCCAAGGAGCCAAAAATAAAATGGAGAAAGAGCATTTGCACCACTACATTCCTTGCAGCACTATCCACAATAGTCAAGTCTGGAAACAACCAAATTGTTCAAAGAAGTTGAGTGGGTAAAGGAACTATGATACATCTACACAATAGAAGTTACTCAGCTATAAGAAAAGATAAAGCAATTTGCTGCTACATGGGAGGACTCGGAGAGTATCAGGCTGAGTGAAATTAGTCAGAGGGAGAGAAACTGACACAGGATGATCTCTCTCATATGCAGGATATAAGTAAACATAATGCCGAAATAACAAATGCCCAAAGACAATGGAAATAAAGAACATGAGAAGTGGTCTTCAGGAAGAAACAAGCCATTTGAGTGGCCTGGGAGATAGGATCGGAATGGGACAACATCGGTGAGGGAGAGAAGTGTTCACCTGGGAAGAGAGGCAGATGCTTAAGGATAGTAAAGTATTATGTATCAGACATAATATCAGCAATGGTACTGTAAGTCACAGTGCAAAAACTTATATTAGAAAAACAAGTGCCTCTTGTAAAAGCAGGGTGGGAAACAAATGGGTGTGCGTTGGTGGAAGAAGTGGACACTGTTGAAGGGATATTTAAACATACACTGCATATATGAAGGCATACTGTTGAAACATTGTATGCCTGAAATCCAGTCATGGATAATATAATTTCATGGTGACTAAATAAAAATTTTTACATTTTTTAAAGGAATATGAACTTTGGTAAGCATAATAACATAAAGGGAAGAAAAGAAGAGTAAATTAAATGAGATGAACTAAAAATTTTAATTAATGGACTGGGCTGGAGCGATAGCACAGTGGTTGGGCTTTCGCCTTGCATGCGGCCAACCTGAGTTCGATTCCTCCGCCCCTCTCGGAGAGCCCGGCAAGCTACTGAGAGTATGGAGCCCGCATGGCAGAGCCTGGCAAGCTACCCGTGCATATTGGATATGCCAAAAAAAAACAGTAACAATAAGTCTCTCAATGAGAGACGTTACTGGTGCCCACTCGAACAAATCGATGAGCAACGGGATGACAGTGACAGTGGATTAATTGACTGCAAACAAAAAAGACATTGATCTCTGAAAGTACTATTCTGATGATTCTTCAAGAGGATTTCTGGGATTTTCACATAATCTGCCATGCCTGAGCATCCTGGTTGATTTGGTCTTTTGGGTCCTGTGCTCTTTGCTTTCTTTTCTCTCCATCCACTCCAGGCTTCTAGAAACAATCCTTCACATAGAGAGCACGGCCTTAACAGAAAGATTATTCTGGTATTAGAAAGTAGAAATGGTGACAAGGCTGTGCTCAGGACAGGATGACACAGCCTACAGGAATAAATCTCTGGGGTGTTGACACTTCTCTCTGGGAGAATAGGATGGGCCCCTCCAATGAGGGGGGAAATTTACTATTGTCCTGGGATTCCCTGTTCTCAACTCTTGAAGAAGCAGAATAGCCATGGATAATGAAAGTCCCTTCATCTTTTTTGTGGCAGACTATACCTGATACTTAATCCAGCATGGGAGCTAAGAAAAATTTATGCTCAGGATAAATAAGTGCATATTTTGCTCTGACCAGCTCTGTCAGATGTTGCAGGTAGAAACTGCTAATTAATATTAAGTTTTTGGCTGGTGCATAGAACCTTGTACTGGAGTGTGTCTGTTGGGAGTACATCTGAGAACTTTTCTCTGACTCATGCCTCACAGAAAAATGTTCTGTATTCCACTACTAATTTTATAATATTCCCAAGCAGCCCCACTTCCAACATTTACCTCTCTTTTCTGCTTTCCTTGGCTCGCATGTCCCAATTTTACATTTTCTATGGCTCTAAGGTCAAAGATAGAAATGCTATCTCCCTGTTACGCTTGATTTTGTGCCAATACCATGATTCATTTTATATAGGCGGCTCAATCCAGATTTCCTCTCCAACCTAAAATTTCATCGTGTTTTGTTCAGCTCACTGGATCAAAACTATATTGCCATATCATTTTCCCTACTGGAAAACATACTATCTTTTTCTCCCCCATGGAAATCAGGCTTTATCTTTTGCATCGTGCTCCTCTTCTCACCGCCCCTGCTTAAAATTGTTCATTGTTCAAATAAATGGATATGGTAGAATGGAAAAAATTGTAGTTGCCGTCTTAGGGATCAATTTATGATCATCTTAAATAAACCTCTGTTTAATTGATGAGTGTACTGCAAATTACATACTTCGGTTTGCTCTGTAAGGAATACAATTAAACTAAGGCAAAACTGGTTATGACTCATGTATAACGAAATGAAAACAGTATCATCATTAGACACCAAATAAAGCCATTGATTCCGTGTATTATTCTGTCAGTTTTAATTGAATTGCATTTTCCCCTTTCAATTCTTAATTATGCCGTTCATGCTGAATCTTTATTTTTATGCACAGAATGGGATAATGTTCTCTTCCTCCTTACCGTAGGGTCTAAAAATATATGCCTATTGAGAACAGAAAAGTCTTTGTTGGTCTTAATTAAAGCAAAACACCTGCTTTTATCCTGGGAGCTGAAAGTGTTGCTTTGCCAGGAGCCCGTTACCCAGTGCGCGGACAATAGGCCTGCTTCCTGTTGTGCGCTGCTCTCCTGACCTGTGCTCCAAGACTCTTTCCAAATTCTGTCTGAAGAGGGGAAACCATGACATCACGCTCCTCAGCAAAGAAGATCCAGCGAACCTCTTCAGGCTGCTAATGACTATTAACTCTGTCTAGACGGCCCAGTCTAGACACTAAAGGGAAGTAGGTAGTGTTTAACATGGTGGTGCAAAGGTTGGGGAGAAAAATAAACAAACAATTTACTGTTTCAGTTAACTCGTGGTGATGGAAGGGCCAAAGCTACATCCTCCTCTCTCCTGTGTGCCACATAGCTGTGTTGATATGCCGGAGACATGAACACATGGGACTGTGTAGAATCCTAGGTTTGAAGGAGATTTCACTCTACCCCAGGATCCCTTTTATTCAAAAAGAGGCAGAAGTAATGCAAGAGGTTGGAGTGATAGTACAGTGGGCAGTGGGTAGGGTGTTTACCTTGCACTCCACTGACCTGGATTCAATCTCCGAAATCCCGTGTTGTCCCCTGAGCAATGCCAAGAGTAATTCCTGAGTTCAGAGCCAGAAGTAATCCCTGAGCATCACCAGGACTCACCCAATTAAAAAAAACATGCCAAAAAAGTAATGCAAACTCTCTGCTCTTCTCTCTTCCCTGAGGGTATTGGCTGTTTCTAAAATGCTCATGCCAGATTCAAGCATACATATTACTTTGATGACAACACTAATTTATCTTTTTAAGATTCAATTCACTGGCCAGAGAGTCTTAGCTAGAGGTACTAAATGATAGTGAGCAACAGGCAAGATTTTTTTTTTTAACCTTGGATTAAAGGCAAAAATGTGTGTGTGTGTGTGTGTGTGTGTGTGTGTGTGTGTGTGTTTTCAACTATGACTGTGTCACAACAGAAAGCTAATTTGGTAAGTAAATCTCAGAATTAAGGATCATGAAATGGCCCAGGGGCAGTCTTTACTGCCCTGATGAGATGCAAATGAACTGTTTTAAATGAAAATTGGAAGATGGTCATCACAGTGTGAAAGCACAGATGATGGGAGTCTGAATCACAGGAAGAGGAAGTGGTTGTCATTTGGACTCATCCTGGGAGCCTGGGGAATGGCCTTCTTGGGAGAACATCTGATGGCTCTCGGAGTTGCTGGCTGTCCTGGGACTATCACCTAGTGCTGACAGCTGACTGCAACGTAAGCAGCAGCGTCTCTGTACCCATGCGGATAGAGAAAGCTGCCGCAGAATGCCAGCAATCACTAGAGAATCAGTCTTGAGCTCATTTTACATTTTACACATGTGGAAACTCATCTGTCAATATTTCTTTATATAATTCACTGCAAAGAATTCTAAGAAGCTTTCCAAGTCCATCTTCTTTTTATTCCCCATCTACCTTTGAAGGAGAGAAAGATCCACGAAATGAAAAAATAATTGCCCTAGAAATGAGAAGAGCAATGTAAGATGGGCCAAGAAAGCTCACATTTACTATATCCCTTTTATTTTATAGGAACTCTTTAAATTTTTACCTATGTGACAAGTTTTTGTAGCACTACACTCTCAAGCTTGGTTGCATCCTCATCCTTGTATTAACTCTGGCCTTGTTGGCCAAGAACATGGCAGTTGCTGGAAGCTGAGGGAAGGATCATGGTGAGGTGGGAGTCCTGAACACCATTCAGAAGGTCTCTCCTTGCCCTTAAAAGACAAGGCTAAAATATATCATATTGTATTTTACATTTAAATGTCTGGATCTAAATGATGATAGAGAGTGGAGTTCATGTCTAATTCAATCACATTAATCAATGGCTGAGTAGATAGCAGTAATCCTACATTATTTAAAAAAAAAAAAAGAAAGAAAAATTAAATAGATTGATCATTGTGAGATTGTAACCCAAACATGAAAGCTTGTAACTATCTCACAGTGATTCAATAAAATAAATAAATAAATAAATAGATGATGATAGAGAAATAAGGCAATAAGACTTGGTTTTCAACAATCCAGGCTTAAATGTAATGCAAAGACATGGAGTTCATGATCTCCCTGACCGATGCCACAGTAGTAGGTAACTGGGAAGTCTATAAATAATGTTGATTTTCTATGTTAATTGTTCCTAACATTACAAACAAATGCTTATGCCACTGTCACATCTATTTCAAATTAATTTCCTGCCAATTTCAAATCAATTTTCTGTCCTTAATAACTGTTCATTTTTGTTCACTGTATCACTGTCATCCCGTTGCTCATCGATTTGCTCGAGTGGGCACCAGTAACGTCTCCATTGTGAGGCTTGTTGTTACTGTGTTTTGCATATCAAATACACCATGGGTAGCTTGCCAGGCTCTGCCATGCGGGCAGGATACTCTCCGTAGCTTGCCGGGCTCTCCAAGAGAGATGAAGGAATCAAACCCAGGTGGGCCACATGCAAGGCAAACACCCTACCCACTGTGCATATTTGGGCAATGTTTTTTGTTCCACTTGTGGAACTTGTGGATTCATAGGGATTCAAAATTATTTTAAAGGAAATAAAACCACCCTCATTTAAAGAGAACTCTCCTTCAGAAGGGTTTATGAAATTATTCCTTCACTATTTAAAATGCAGAATCATAAAACAAGGAGATTTTAAAAATTCTTGGCATACATTCACATGAGGACTGTCTGCCAACATTTTAATTAAGGAAAATAAGTTGGGAGAGCAGTGACCAAACGTTGGTTTGCTAAGACGGTGTCAATGGAACATGAGGTTCTAGCTACAGTCTTTTTCATATTCCCCATTGGTATTTGAAAAGGGAGCACTCTCCTCCACGCTACCTCCTAAAGGTTGAAGCAGTTACATCCCAACACACATTAAAATCTGACAACCAAGTTCCATGGAAGTCTAAAGACTTTGTGGTGCTCAAGGAACTTAGAGAAGGTTAAAAATAAAGAGATCCCCAAGACTTCGGGGACAGGATAGGATGCATGATGGAGAAGATCCATGATGGAGAAAGACACATGCCTCACTGTGACTAGAACCTAGCCTCAAATAAGATTTTCTAAACAACTTCCGGATGCAGAAGAATATAGATTACCATGCCAGAAGAGGGGAATGCTTCCTAAGACTGGAAAAATGGCATACATTCAAGAAAACATGTAAATCAGCTGACAGAAATATCCCGTGAACCACATCCTTTGATTCTGTAATGTCATCTTCTTCATGAACCAGATTTCCTCACTGCCTTAAACTCTTCTAAGTTTGCAGATAAAGTATCATATAAATGTGTTTTACAGTGTTCTAGTGATCTAAAGTTAGTGTTTACTAATGGAAAATGGGATTCCAGGTACAATGGCCTGCGAAGAGTAACATTAGGCTACCATTAAGCAAATTATGTTAGAGTCTTATTATAAAGAAGTAGATTCAGGGGTGGTGGGATCTAAGAAAATGAAGAAATTGATGTGAAAATGATCTATCTTCTAGGCTGAGGTATTTTATGTTTCAATATTGAAATTTGAGCATTTTTTGCAACAGAAAAGTTATTCTTAGTTGTTGGCAGAGTAAATCCATGTTATCCTGAATTCTGAAGCAGTTCAGCTGAATCTAATTAGAACATCTGCAGATTTATGCCACTTTCTGTATATTAAAGTCCCTGCCCTTGTGAAATAAATATTTCTCTTCAATCCTTTATTTTTACCCATCTAAGTGTTAATCCGACTAATATGGTATAAATTTTAACAGCAGTTTTTATGATCTTAGGATGAATGGTGCAATAGAAGTCTAAAATATCAAGACCTTATAAATAGAGTCTCCAGGCACTGGATTTCAGTGTCTTCCTTCTGACCATCAATTTTGGCTTAACGAAAGTGAGCCACCGTGAATTCATTCATTTGCTTCTTGTTATTAGTGTTTTGGAGATTTTCAAGGTGACACATGCTTCCTTGGAAATTTAAGAGAAACTCTTTGATTTTGGTGTATCTTGATCACAAATCTATTGAATCGTGTAAGCAATTAGACCCAGAAAAGGTCAATATGTTTTTGTGCCTTTGATGAATTACTCACTTTCCTATAGAAAGTGAATGTTTTGCTAGAGGTAACTTTAAAGTACTCCAACTCTCTTAATAAGAAAATGTACCATTTTTCTTGAATAATGATGCATTTAGATAGCGTTAGGTCATTTTTTTTAATTCATATCCAGCATACTCTGTCAAACCAAACATAGAATTCACCTCCGGCTAGTGAGTAATTTCCACCTCAGTCTTCTAATACCCTAAGACTAGTAACTAACTAATCTTACTCTTTTCAGTCTGAAAAAAAAATAGCTAAGTGGAAAGGGACTGAATAAGTCTGTTGAGATGCCATACTTATTAGTGTTAACCCAACTGTGAGGTAGTAATCAACCCATTTTGAAGCTTAAATACTAGGGTTAAATGAAATAACATCTACCCCTTTGTATGATTACAAGGATAACATAAATAATGTGTGTGACTACACATTCAACAAATGCAAACAAAATAGAAAAAGGAAATACAAAATTAAATGGAAATAAAAACTAAATTAGATGGGAAATTTAAAATGAGAAACATGCAAGAATTAAGACCTTTATTTATTAGCCAGTTAATAAATTAGTAGCATGTTGGGGCTGGAGTGATAGCACAGCAGGTAGGGCATTTGCTTTGCATGCAGCTGACCCAGGCTCGATTCCCAGCATCCCATATGGTCCCCCAAGCACTGCCAGGAGTAATTCCTGAGTGCAGAGCCAGGAGTAACCCCTGAGCATTGCCAGGTATGACCCAAAAAGAAAAAAAAAAAAGAAATTAGTAGCATGTTATTTTAAAAAGTAGATGTTGGGGCTGAAGCAATAGTACAGTGGGAAGAACAATGGCTTTGCAAATGGCGACACTCCATATAGTCCTCTGAGCCCCACCAAGAGTGATATCTGAGCACAGAGCCAGGAGTAAACTTTGTGTACCACTGAGTGTCACCCAAAAACCAAAGCAAAATTTCACAAACTCATGAAATCCCATTAATCACCAATTTCTCGGGCGGGCTCAGTAACATCTCATTTCGTCCTTTCCCTGAGATCTTAGAAGTCCATCTCGACTCAGCCCTCCTAACGATGTTGCACTAGGGGCTCTTCAGGGTCAGGGGAATGAGATCCAGCTTATTACTGGATTTTGCATATGAATACACTATGGGAAGCTTGCAAGGCTGCCCTGTGTGGGCAGGAAACTCTCAGAAGATCGCCAGTTTCTCCCAGAGGGAGAAGTAGGCTAAAGATATCATGCTGCTGCAAATCGGCCTCTCGCTTCTTAGAGCTTGCTTTTAAGTCTCTCTCTGGATGTTGGCCGTTGATGGGATCACACACACCTGGGTTCCTCTTCATGCATGAGGCCTGTCCGAACGTGTGGAGAGGGGCCTCCAGCATGGCTGTGGCTAGGTTCTAGTGGTCTTTGGCCGCCGGGAGCTCTGCTCAGGGTGGGGAGGGAAGCTGGAGCCCATCCCCTCAGAGGGGCCCCGGGGATGACAGCCAGGTGTGAGGGCAAGAGACTCTCTGCAAATTTAAAACAAAATTAAAATTTCAAAACAAATTTTTGTTTAAAAATTAAAAAGTAAATATCAGCATCTCCTGAAAGATTGTTACAAAGTCCACCAGCTTCTCCTATTATTGATTCTCAATGTGAATGCCCAAACCAGTAACTTCACTCGGAAAACTATCAGAAATGCAGTTTCTCGGGCCACGCCCCAGGCCTACCACATCAAAAACTTTGAGGAAAGGCCAGCAATGTGTTCAACAAACCCCCGCAGTGCAGGTAGCTTGAAAGACACCTGGTGAAGCCTTCCTCCAAAGGCCGTCTAACCCCTAAGCCTTCCTCTCAGAGGAAGTGCAGATTCCTAATAGATTTGCTAAATGATCTGAATCCCTACTTCCTCCCTCTTGGCATTCCTCTCCTACTCTTTATTCAGGACTAATTGATGTTCACACTGGCCAATTAGTCAATGCGACAATTCAGATGGCCCCAGCTGTATCCAGAATTAACATGAAAGCGTTCCTAAAATATTTGAGTGGAAATATTTTTTAAAGCATTGCAGATTTTTCATTTAAAAATAAAACCTCTGGGCCTAGTGTTTTTAATCCAAGCCCAGAGGTGTGCGTAGGCATTGCATTTAAGTCTCGCTTCCCCTGTTTAATAACAAACACTGCTGAACCTAGTTTTAAGACTTCCCTAATTGAGGGGGGTGGGGAGATAGTAGAGCACTTGCCTTGCATGTGGCTGGCCCCGGGTTCAATCTCTGTCACCCCATACAGCCCCCTGAGCTTCCTATGAGTAATTCCTGAGCAGAGTACCAGGAGTAATCCCTGAGTATCACCAGTTGTGGCCCTTCAAAAAAATAAAAGCCCTAAAAACATAACTTCCCTAATTGAAAGAGTGTGGTTAAGAAAGATATATGTCTTCATTTCAGAACTATTCTCATTCACTTCTGTGCCAGTCCTATTCTTACTTTTTTTTTTCATTCATTCTACAAAGTTTTATTGAGCAGCTATAAGGTACCAGCCACTGTTGTAGCTATAGAAGGAGATTCAGGTGTGAGAAGGACAGATAGGTTGGAGAAAGAGGAGAATATTTTCCTCCTGGATTGCACTCTGATGGAAGTAACCTCCCCCCTCCCCCCCGCCCCCACCCAAATGTCAACAAATCAATAAATCCAGTAGCTACAGTCGGTCTTAAATAGTCTTACAGGTTTATACCTTTATACATGATGATGCCCCTGGAAGTGACTCCCTTAGGTGGGCATCCTGAGACCTTAGAGAAGGGCTCTTTAGACAGATTATGTGTTAGCTCAGTCCTCGGGCGTGAAAGGTACCACTTATAGAAAGAGTTAAAGGATTTCTGGTAACAGTTATTGCAGCTAAACAGCCTGGCATATTTCAAGACACACAGTCATAGTTACTCAAAGAAGAGTGGTGGAGAAATTGAATTCAAAATAAAATTATCTCCCAATTCAGAAAACCTCTCCACTAGTGTAGGAGGGAAGGGAACCCACCTAATTATTAAATTAGCATTAAACCAGAACCTCACGAGCATCTTAGACAATTGGCTAAGAGTATGCAAAGAATGGAAGACCCCGCTCCCCTCCGTTTTATAAAGTCAAGTGAATAGAACCCATTACGTACACATTCTCAAGATAAACAATAACTAGTCAAGTAAGAGGACTTGACAGCACCATTTGTCACACATAGTTCTTCCTAAATTTACTTAGTCGTTGGGGTGACCATCTGTGCTAGCTAATTGGCTTTATCCACAGGAAAAAAAGCTTCTCTTTATGACAAGAGGTGGTTTTGTATGTGGAAGCCAGGCATACACTGAAATTAGCTTCCTATCCTCCACAGAAATTGGGTCATGGGACTCTGTCTCCCTTGACAAGTGATGATACCACAATCAGGTAGTTCCCAGGTTCCAACATTGGCAAGACTCTAACTTTTAAAAAAAGATTTATACGCATTTCTAGTAGACAGCAAAAGAACTTGTGGTAACAAATGTTCTAAAGTAAATGTTCTAAGAATGGGAGTGGAAGGAAAACCTTTCCTTATTTGACACCGACAGAATGAAGCTTCTAATTTTTTTTATTTGTATTAACCCTTACGGTAGTCTTGTGTTAAAGTCCACAGGGACAGGATTAGGGAAGGTCTTAGAAAAGATTAATTTTAGGGGCTGGAGCAATAGCACAGTGGGTAGGGCATTTGCCTTGCATGTGGCCGACCTGGGTTCATTTCCCAGCGTCCCATATGGTCCCCCAAGGACCGCCAGGAGTAACTCCTGAGTGCATGAACCAGGAGTAACCCCTGTGCATTGCTGAGTGTGACCCAAAAAAACAAAAAAAGAGAAAAGATTAATTTTAGTCTCAGATAAATGGAAACCCACTGAAGGTTTGTGACATGATCCATTTATATCTTTAATAAGGCATTTGGTCGCCCTACTCCCCCCCCAACATAATCCTTTTCCTTAACTCTTTAATTATCTTTCTCATTTCTATCATCCTTCTTCTTGTTCTCCAATCATTTATTCACTCATAGCCAAGACAAACTTTAGACTGACCCGTATGTTGCCTAAACATCAAGGTCAAAAATGGCAAAGACTAAAATCCATCAGAAATGGCAGGAGACTCAAGAAATGGCCACCGTGACAACTTAATGTACTACTTGATTACAGACTGGATCCTGAATAAGAAACATTTGTAGAAATGTGTACTTAAGTTCATTAGCTTAGTTAAAAGTATGGGTCAATGTTTATTTTCTGGCTGCTATAACCAATTATCTATTTAAGACTTTAGCATTAGGGGAAGCTAAAAGAATGACATGCAAGATTATTATTATTACTGTTATTATTATTACATTATTATTTCAACTGTTATGTCTAAAACCATAATATGACAATTTTTTTTAAATAATATATTTTTAAGAGTTCATTTAGGCCACCAAAGAGACAGAGTTTTCGATGAGGTTTCTAGTTGTCTCCTTCAAAACATCATCTCACAAATTCAGTTGTCTGTAAGTCAGTAGAGGTCTCTGATCAGTTTTGTAACACTTCAGATTTCAGTTTAGAGCTGCATGTGAGATGCACAATACACATAGAAAACTTTTCTTACCAATATTTAGTCTTATATTCATTTCCTTTCCCCTCATTGCCCCCACAAGTATGCCTAAGATGTCAAGATAGCAAGAAACAAGCTATGGTGATTTGAACCTGAGCTGAACCTTTTGATTCTCTTAATCTGGACAATTGTGGAAGCCAAAATAAAATCATCATATGGAGCATGAGGCAGATTAGGACAAACCCGACCTGCTCAGCGTTTACTCCTGACTCTGTGCTCAGGGTTCATTCCTAGTGATGCTTAGGGAACCATATTGGCACCAGGGTTGAAACTGGGACTAACCTCATGTAAGGGAAGGCTATTCTATCTCTCTAGGCACCCTGGTTTTTTTTTGGGGGGGGGAGGTATTGCTGGGGTGGGGTGCAGTGAATTGGTTGGTTGGTTTGGGGCCACACCCAGCTGTGTTCAGGGCTTAACTCTGGCTCTATGCTCAGGGGTCACTCCTGACAAGCCTGAGAATTGGGGGGAGGGTGCATATGGGTGTCTGGGATCAAACCCAAGTCAGCCACGTGCAAGGCAGCACCTTGCACACTAATATCTATCCAGCTTTTGTCTTTATTTTTTTATTTGAAGAGTTATATTGATCAGGTAGACTTAACAAGTTTGCAAATGTGCAGAGTGCAGATAAAAGATAACCCAATAAGAACAATGGCAGGTCTGAGAGTTTGAATTCTAGAATCATCTCTTCCTCCACCACATTAGAACTTAAGAGCACTATTACATCAGACAATGCAGTAAGATTGTACAATGCTTTTGAGAAAAAAATAAATATCTGCACCCAGGTAAAGATTCCTTTTTTATGAAAACTGACAATGCTACTCCTTTTCACAGGAACATTAGCTCTGCCTTCAAGATACTTGACCATTTTGGAAATGCTTGGAAATGTTTTCACTGATACAGAATTCTGTCCCCAAAAGAACAATGCACAGTGCCGTTCACTATGCAAAAGGGAGGTCCCCACAATCTTTCTGAAACTGCGTCCCTCTTTTCCAAAGACTTTAGGACTCAAAGTTTTAAAGACACGGGCAATCATTTCCCTCCTGGCCTGAGCCAACTGCAGGGCCTTGGAAGACTCGGCCATTCAAAACTCAACATGGCGATCTACTGCCCCAGTGGCGAATTCCCACTTTCCAAGTCCTCTTGAACATGACCATGGCTGTACTTTGGTTCTAACACCAGGGACCCCGAATATGGTGCTGCTCAGACCAGGCAGTGCCAGGGACTGTCAGTGCCACCCTGTGGTGCTTGTACCATCCCTTTCATCTTCAGGGAAGCAAGTCAGAAGAAGAAAGACAAATACCAGATGATCTCACTATTCTGTAGGGCATAGAAAACAGGACAAGGGGACTAGAGGGTCACAGGGAGGATTCTTAGATTACACTCCTCCCAGGATTGCAGATTTGGGGTGGAGATGGAGGAAAAGAAGCCAAAAGATGGAGGGAAAAAAAAGGGAGAATGGGGGTATAAACAGGTGCAGACAGAAGGGACTAGGATAGGAGGCAGAGACTTCATGCACATCGGCAGTACAGAACTGAGGTGATTCTGTCTGTCTGAAACACAGAACCAACCAAACCAAATGCCTGAGATCCAAACTACAACAACCAAACCTGAAAATGTATCTGTCAACCTCTCAGTGTCTGTATTGCAAACCATAATGCCCAGAAGTAGAGAGAGAGTATGGGAGAAATTGTCTGCCATGGAAGCAGGGGGAGGGTGGGAGAGGGAGGGTACAGTGGGAGATTGGTGGTGGAATGTGCACTGGTGGAGGGATGGGTGTTTGATCATTATATGACTGAAACTCAAACATGAAAGCTTTGTAACTGTATCTCACGGTGATTCAACAAAATAATAAAAGAAAATGTATCTGTCAGGGAGGCAAGCCGGCGGGTGGGAGAGAACCTGGGGATGGGAAGGAAACTGGGGACACTGGTGAAGGGAATCGGCCACTGGTGGTGGGATTGGTGTTGGAACACTCTGTGTCTGAATCAGCTATGAATAACTAAGTCATGTTGCCTTAAAAGTTTTTGGAAATAAATAAAATGACAATTTGAGGCTAGCTAAGAAAATTGAAAAGGCCACTCATCCTATTGCTCTGATATTTCTAGGATGTTATCCTGTGAAACTATATAGGTGTAAGGTTTATTGTGAGAGTTTTGTTTATGATGGGAAAAATCAAGAAGCAGAACAGCAAATAGGGCATCAACCTAGGGATATGGTGGGACAGAGCCAGCGATTCAGTGGAAATGGGGCACAAAATAAAATATAGGTAGCAGAAATAAATATCATAAAGTGATTGCTTTAAAAAATTTTTAGTCATTAAAATTAACGTTTTAACATCTTTAAATAGGAAAGAGTCATGGTATACTGATTAGAATGAGGTTACCATATGTTCACTGTGTCCCATTTTTACAACATATACACTTGAGTAGGAACACACACCACCATCTAACAGTGAGCATCTCTGGGCGGTGTAGTAAAGGATGAACCAGAGTAGTTGAATGTGTCCTTTAAACTGAATTTTCCAATCGCTCAACATTCACAAATGACTTTCTTAATTAGGAACATAAAAGTGTCACGAGAACAGCAGAACCAAGAGCGGGAGAAGTTTTCCTAAACCAACCAGTGTTATTGGTCTTGGTTTTATTTTATTTTTTTCTTTATCTAAAAACTTTTAACTACTAGGATGAAGTGATTTTTGTGTGTTTATCCATCTAAATGCATAATATTTTAATATCATCTACACCCACATCTGTTAAATCCTTGACAGAGGGTGGTATTTTTTTTGGGGGGAGGTGTTCAAATTTAAACTTTTAAATACCTTGATCTATGTAATACCCGTTTTGCTGTCAGTCTTAACACCAGGAGTTTAGAAAGCACCGTGAATGAAATGTGCTCACCCTGTCTTCGTGATACAATCATTCTACAAAACATGTTTATTTTCTACTTTAACCAAAAAAATGCATGTTTCAGTTGCTATAGACTATGCATATATATATTCATTTTTCAAAATGGAAACCCAGCTGCAATGAGAAGAAACTTTAAGAAAAATTTAAAGTTATAAGCTGTGTAGCCATGCATAAAACCTCTTAAAAACTGAGACTATCCGAGGGCTTCTCTCTGAATGGATCTTTTATTCCAGTGAGTTGGCACAGTGAAAGATGCTCGGCATTGTTCTGACATCACACCAGGGAGAAAACACAGTTCTGTTGACATCAATACAATGCGCTACAATATATTTTGTATATCCTCTGTAGGTGTTCTGAAAGGATCCCATTGGTACAAATGTTTTATAAAAAAATCAGGAAAAAAATCTTCAACAAATAGAGCACAAAAGGATTTCAATTTCCTAGGAAAAACTGGAATCGACTTAGAAATGTGGCAGTAACATTGAGCATACAAAATAGAAAGAGGTTTCAGTGGGAACATATAAAACCAGTTCCCAGTGTCACTGCTCATTATGCTAACTCCATACATCTTGTGATCATGCAGCATACTTAAGAAAATTGGTTTACTGGGAAACTTGTTCATTAGTAACCACAGCAGACCACAAGAAACTAAAGTTTGATTTAAACATGGCTCTTTCTCTCTCTTTCTCTCTCTCACTTTTCTCAAGATGTTAGAAAGAAGTATTTTTACTTGAAGTCATCTAAGTGAATCTTCTTGCACTCTTCATGACCCCCTTTTCATCAAATTCTAGAAAATAAATACAGGTGCAGAGTCTAATTTTTTTGTCAGATACAGGTGCAGAGTCTAATATGGACAGTATATGGCGTGAAACTAAACCAGTAGAAAGTCAAACAAATGGAAAATTTAGATTCCTATAGGTCTTGGATCATCAGATATTCAAATTTAAGACAAACTCAGGATCTTGTCACAGGCCACTTGACTCAAATACTGGAAAACTCAAAAGAAATTAGTCAACAGTTAATTTTTCTTCCCCATATATATAATATTTTAATGCCTATCACATTGTAACCCAAAATAATTATTATTTATTCACTTGCTAGTTTAGTTAGATAGTAATTTTAGATAGGTATTTATTGAAAATAATAGTGTGCCCAACTTATAGGGACGTCATCGTATGTGTGTCCAAATGAGTGATTTTTCATTCTGCATACAATGTCTGCTTTCTTGCAGAAACATATCCATATATCACAGTAACCAGGTAGTAACAGTTTTATCCTCCAAAATGTATAAAGCTTCCCAACTAAAAGTATGAGTAAGACTGAAATCAGTCATTATTGAAATCACTCTGTTGAAAGCAACTTGAATTTTTAATGTGATTAATGCATACGATTGCCAAAGAGGAGGAAAGAAAATATTTAATTTATGTATTCATTTTATCCATTCTAAATGTACAGTTCAACATCATTAAGTATATTCACCTTGTTGGGCAAATAGCATTTCCAGAACTTCTAATCTTCCCCTACTGAAACTCCATATGCTTTAAACAATATCTCACAACCAAAAAAGTTAAATAGAGTGAATATCAAGTGTACAAAAACATTCCTCCCTTTTTATTGATTTATCATTAATTAAATGATGTAATTTCAGGACTATAACTTAACACCTCTCTATGTGTATAGGATTCACTGTATTGATCACCAAAGTTCTTGTGCAAACCTTCCCCCAAAAGACCTGTCTCCATCACGCATACGCTTTTCCTCCAGGAACCACCATTATTCTCAGAGTCCAGAAGTTAGTTTTGTTGGGTTTTGCCAATTCATTTACTTTCATTATTTATATTCCATATATGAGTGAAAACATCCAGTAATTGTCTTTCACTTCTTTACTTCTATCATGTAGCACAATCACCCCAAGTTCCATCACTTTGACTTAAATGAGTTTCCTCTTTTAATGTCAAGGTAGAATTCCACGATTTCTCCATCTGGTCATCTGTCGATAGGTTGGTTGTTTTAGCTTTTGTCATCAAGGCTGAAATGAACAGAGGAGCACAAGAATTTTTTTGTTGTTGTTTTTTTGTTTGTTTTTTTTTTTTTTTTGCTTTTTGGGTCACACCCAGCGATGCTCAGGGGTTACTCCTGGCTTTGTACTCAGGAATTGCTCCTGGCAGTGCTTGAGGGACCATATGGGATGCCGGGGATCGAACCCAGGTCGGCCGCATGCAAGGCAAACGCCCTACCCGCTGTGCTATCGCTCCGGCCCCAGCACAAGAATTTTTGAGGTGCATTGAAATCCAAATTTAAATGAGAAACTGTTCAAAGACATCACATTTTTTTTCTGTCTTTAGAAACATACTGCTCACTCTGAGTTTGAGAAAAATTGTTGAGGGAGGATATCTGAAAACTCATCTAAGAACTCATGCTCTCAAATTTTGTTCATTTGATCATTTCATCATTACCTCAAAACTGACATACTACTATCTGTGTCTTTACATGTTTCTTTTGGTTTGACTTAACAATTTGAATAAGCTTTTTTCTATCTCCCCATCTATCATCTATATAGCTATGTCTTCCTTTGCTGTATTGAGCAGATACAAAAAAAAAGTTCTGAATTTTCAACTGTTTGAGTGAAAATTAAGAACAGAGCACAAAGATGTATCTCATTGTTCCCTTATACCATTCTTTACTGATAATTCAATATTTTTGACAACATAATAAGAAATCTGAAAAATGGTGGGTAAGTTTATTATTGTACTATTCTTTGAAAACATACATGCAAATGACCCCTTTTCAAATCCCTGATACCATATAAGTTCCCATGAGCACCAGCAGGAGTGATGCCTGAGCACAGAACCAGGTGTAAGCCCTGATTACCGCAAGCTGTGTTCCTCCAAAAATTAACATTTATACAAGCAAAGAGCCCCATGGCCCTCCCCAAATCCCACAGGAGTATAATAGTCAGCTTGTCATTAATTATTCCAGATCTTTATGCACATACAGAAATTCATCATTTGTGACATTTTTCCTAAATTATAATAGATGCACATTATTTTAACCTGTTTTTAAAAATTAGTCATGATGATTAGAACCTATAGATTTGCCTCTTTAATTTAATTGTTGCATGGTATTCCCTGTTGGTATGGAGGACACCACTAAACTATAAGAAACGCTTAGGATATTTTCAAATGAGGGAAATTAATAAAATTGCTAGAGTAGGAGACCCAGAAGGTAGCTTATTGGCTAAAAATGCCTGCCTTGTAAGCATGAGGCCGCAAGTTTGGTTCCCTAGTGGCGTTCACTTCCTGCGCTGAGCACTGCACAGCAGCTCTAATGTCTAGCACCTTTGGTTCCACAACAGAAATCTCTGACACAGTCAGTAAAGGGTGTCACCCCGGGTGAATGCTGCAACTAAAATAATGTTCAAACACTGTAGCCAGGAGTGTAGGTCACAAGTAATACAACCAAGTGTCTGCAGCCCAGGTCCTAACAACCACAGCATCAAAGGGAGGGAAAGGGGGGAACCTGCTAAACACCTTTGTAAATTTCTCTGAAAATTGCTTTTGAGAAGCCATAGAGATAGCTCAGTAGCCGGGCATCTGCCTGGGTTCAGTCACCAACACTGCATGGTTCCCTGGCCATAGCCACATTCATAGTTCACTTCCTGAGCACTGGGTCAGGAGTAGTGACTAAGAAATGCTAGATGTAGCCTAATATCAAAAACCAAAAAAAAAATACTAAACAACTTCTGTGCATGTGCAGTTATGGATAATTTTTCTCTGAAGTGCCTCTAAACAAACACCCATCATGTCAAATCATTCTGCCACACAACAGTATCCAATCATATCTACTAACAGATTAGTAGAAGCTCCATTTCTTCATTTTCTCACCAATACTAGATCCTATATGTGTTTGATTTTTTTCCCAATATGATACAATCCTTTGGTTTTGGAAAACACATACAATATCTCTAAAAACTTTTCATGCCAAGACTAACCCTCTAGTTTCCAGACCATTTCCTATCTAGCTTGTCTCCCTGAGATGACTTGGTTTATTACTACCTTCCTTAAAGTGTGTTTCCAATAAGTTATTATAACAGTACCAATGTACTTTGACCTGACATGTGCAAATACAATGTACTGTGACCTGATATGCACAAAATAGCAATATTACCTGTCTCTAAACTAGTAGTAGATATCAACATTGAGTGAGACACTGTTTTCATTAAGAATCGAATAAAATAAGGCTGAGCCATATTTACAGCACAGTGGATTGAATGCTTGCCTAGCACGTGGCCAGCTCAAAGTACCACATACGATGTCCTGAGCCATACCAGGAGTGATCCCTGAGCATCATGGTTTGTAGATCCTCCCCATAACAAAGAATCTGTATCACTGTATCACTGTCATCCCATTGCTCATCAATTTGCTCGAGCAGGCATCAGTAACATCTCCATTGTGAGACTCGTTGTTACTGTTTTTGGCATATCGAATATGCCATGGGTAGCTTGCCAGGCTCTGCCGTGTGGGTGAGATACTCTCGGTAGCTTGCTGGGCTCTCTGAGAGGGATGAAGGAATTGAACCTGGGTCAATCGCATGCAAGGCAAAATGCTCTCCCCGCTGTGCTATCGTTCCTAATAAAATATAGTAATCCTTTCTCCTAAATAATAGAGTATATATGCATGAAATACATATGTCTACATATACAATGTTAGAGGTTTCATATACTATATATGATTATAGTCATACACTATGACTAATTCAACCCTATATGACATTTTAGGAGATATATATGTATATATACATGTGTATACATACATGTGTACATATATGTATATACACATACATACAGATATATACATGTATTTTTTTTTACATTGAGTCTTCAAACAACTAATTTTTAAACAGACTATTTGCTTATCTGCTTGAAATGCTTATCTTCATCATCTTATGTTTTTCTACTTTTTGAATCTAGGTGCTGGGGATTTATACCATTCTTTTAATATTTCAACATTTCACATTTTAACTGTCCCACTAGTCCATTGAGGTCTTTGAGAACTGTAATTTGCTGTCACCAAATTTGTGAAAGTCTCAATTCCTCTCCATGAGAGAAATTTTAGTATCAGCGCTGCAACGTTGTCACCAAAGGTCCCCTCTCCCTCAACAAATTTATTTTGAGTGACTGCTATGTGTCAAACTCTTGAGTATCTAGGCTATGATCTAGCATACTTTTCTTCCCCCAAGGATCTCATGTCAAGTTAATCAATATCTTGCTGAAATCCAGGTTACTTTATGTGAAGTATCCTACAGACAGTCCCCAGATCAGTTATCTGAGCTTCAAACTTTGAATTGTTAAAAATTTGCATTACCCTGATTTGTTTGTTCTCTCAAAAGAGCCAATAAACACAGTCTAAGTGAGAGTTGTTATCTAAGGGCTGAAATTGCAATGGTGCCACAGAAGAAAACTGCCTCTCTTTCAAAGTTTGCAGTCTATTGAGGAATTATAAAACTCAAGTTGGCTTCAATTCATAATCGTATCTCTTGCTGGATGTTCAAAAACTTCTATTGAATAATCTAATGTTTTGCCTAAGAGTAAAATGACCCAAGAATTCCTTTATTTTTCCAAATTTAAACAGCTAGCTGGTGATTAATTTTGACATTACTGGATTGACAGTGAGTGATAAAATTGCCAAAATTGTCTCTAAGAAAACAGTTGAGAACTTCTTAAGTAAATTAAACAGAGTGGGGAAACAAAATGAATTGTAGCAAACTTTTTGCACATTGCTATTATCAGAGGCATAACCCCGACTTGCACATTCTTAAGGAACTAAGCCCAGGTAACTAGATCTCTGACTCTGGCAATTGGACTTCAATGTATGACCAGATAGTCCATAAAGCTAAAAATGCCCAATCTATTCCCAGATATGTGGGTCTCTCATAGATGTAATGATCATGAGTGTGACTTCTTCAAAGGGGCACATGGTAACATAGAATGAAAAGTTCCACGGGGGCTGGGGAGGCCAAAGGGAGCCTGGAAAGACAGTACAGTGGGTAGGGCGCTAGCCTTGTACACAGCTCACCCGAGTTCAATTCCCAGCGCCCATATAGTTTCTTAAGCACTTCCCGGAGTGATCCCTGAGTGAGGAGTCAGGAGTAAGTCCTGAACATCACTGGGTATGGCCTAAAATACAAAAGAAAATAAAAACTTCCCCTGGGGATTGGGGGAATGAGTTTGATTTGTTTACTGTCATTGAGTTTAAAAGGAAAAGTTTCCATTTCAGTAGTCAACTTTCATTTTCATTAGAGTCCGTGTTATCAAATGAGTTCATTTTCCGAGGCTCTTTTAAGAAATCTATATACTCATGCACTACCACACTTACTTGGTTTCATGTCTAAAATAACAAAAGGAACCATATTGATTTGGGATTAATATGGTTTCTAAGTCCATGTATTCATGATCTTAATCAGGATATTCATATTTTTTTAAAAATCATGAAGTGCCATGTTCAATTAGCATGAGTAGTTCTTGAGCTCTGTGGGACCAAAAGAAAAAAAAATTCTACAGAAGCTTAAAGACATAATTAAACCTATATTTCAGTCTCTTTCAAGAACGTGTCTCAGAACAGCTGCAGGACAGCAAGTGGCAGCTTCCAATCAAAAGAAAAATGATTGGATTTTGATAAGCTGCTTTGTGATTTTTCAAATCCTCTTTTTGTGTTTCCATCGCATCTTTCTCTGTTTGGATATTGTTTGTTGAATTAGAAAATAGGGGCTTGCTGGAAATATTAATGTTGCTACAGTAAAAAAAATTTGGTTAATGAGAATTTCTCTAATTGCTTTCTAGTTAACCAGGCATCCACTGACCTCTGCTCTGTGTTTTTGAAAGAAACTGTTATTAGAGGGAAACTACATAGTTATAGCGTCAAATTACATTTTTTTAAATCTTAAACTATTTTTACATTTTAGAAAAATATTAATACTCAGCATGGGAGCCAAGATTATGAAAAAGATTGTCACACTGTACACTTTTGATTACATGAAATTTAACAGAAGTTATTTACAGCATTATCATAAATAAGAGCAAAAAATCTGTTAAATGCCATATTTATATAACTATACATAAAGTGTATAAACATTCTTATAGTTTATAGATCTATAAAAACATATGAATATATTTCAAATATGTTCAAATGACCATATTTTATAGCAATAACTAATAGCTAACTGTAAGTGAACAATAATTCATAAGTAAAACTATTGCTCATCTATTTAGCATAAGCTTATTCTATGAAACAGTAAAGAAAATACATTTCAATGATTTTAAAATTTTGTTTTTGAGTCTGTACGGGAAATCTCTTGCACAGAGAAAAATGTTTCTAATGATTTTTGCTTATTTGTTTCCCTGAGACTCTAAATATTAACAATTAGCTAAAGTAGAATATATTTTTGTGAGCTCAAAGAATCAAGCAATTTTTCTTTTTCTTCTCTGAAGCAAATCAGCTTTCCACGAATTGGGAAAAAGAGGAAGAAAATAGCAATGGCTGCTTTTGTAACTTGTGGATAGGCAATTGGCATACCTACTAACGAAAAATACAACTTCATAACTATAATTTGGTTTTATTGCTTCTGGTTCCTTCTTTTTACCATAATCTACTAAGTACCATACACAATGATTACCTGTGAATATCTAAAGTAAGTATCACTGTATCACTGTCATTTCGTTGTTCATCAATTTACTCAAACAGGCACCAGTAACATCTCTATCACACTCAGCCCTGAGATTTTAGCAGCTTCTCCTTACTCTTTTTTCCCAATGATTGGAGGCTCTTTCAGGGTCAAGGGAATGAGACCAATAGTTACTGTTTTTGGCATATCGAATACGTCACGGGTAGCATGCCAGGCTCTGCCGTGCAGGTGGGATACTCTCGGTAGCTTGCCGGGCTCTCCAAGAGGTGTGTATATATCTTTTACTGTATTTGGGGTATGAATATGCCATGGGGAGCTTGCAAGGCTCTCCCATGCAGGCAATAGACTCTTGATAGCTTGTCAGGTTCTCCAAGAAGGAGAACAAGTAAAGTTATTAAAAGTAAGTAAAGTTATTAAATTGACAATCATGGTTTTATTTTTCCTTGGGAAGGATGTGAACAAGCCAAAGTGCAGAAAGCCAGACATCTGTGGAAACTAAGTCATCAGTCATGGCGATTCTCAGTAGCTTCACCCAATGAGAGAAGTAGGAATCAAGGCAACCCCTGAAGAGGTCAAGTATCATGTGAAGAGAGATCCACAGACTCAGCTCAGCATCAAAGAAGCAGAGGGAGGAAGTAAGCAGAGTCCAGGGAGAATAGTCTTGGTCAGGGCTCCTGTCTGGGGCTGTTTTATTCCTTCCTGTCAGGGCAGCCTCCTTCAGAACAAGTGTTGTGGAGACACTGTATAGATCGTCTTCAGTTATAAGTGTGCCTGAAGACCCATTTCTAGGTTTAGAAAATCTGCTATTCTGTGAGTGACAGTGCCAGTAAAATCCCAATAATCTGTGTCAATACTTTGCTCCAAGACTCTGTGTCCCCTCCATCTTGACTCCTTCTCTGAAGATAATATCTCACAAGTTTGAGAACCTGTGACAAAGTCTTCAGTGATTCTGCAAACGTCATTTTCCCCCTAAATTTTATTTTATGTGAACACATTGTGATTTACAGTTATTCATAGTTGGGTTTTAGACATGCAGTATTCCGTCACTGATCCCACCGCCATTATCAGCTTCCCTCCACCGGTGTCCCCAGATTCCCACTCCTATCCCACCCCCCACCCTTGATAAGCACCTTTTTAAGTTTGGTCATTGAAATTGGGGTCTCATAATTTCAGTGTTGTTGATTCTGTGGTTTGGGTATTAAGCTCTATCATTCCCTAACACCACTAATATACCTTGACCCTTCCCTCCTATTGCTTCTCATCTGTCTCTTCTCCCCCTCTTCCACTTCTTTCCCCCTTCTAGACTTTGGGAACAAGGGTGATCTAGGCATCCTCCCCACCTTTAAACCATTGCATTTCATCATCCAGTTCATCATCGTCAGCAGCAGCAGCAGCAACCCGTTGATCATCAAATTTCTCAAGCGGTCTCAGCAACATATCCATTCGTCCAAGCCCTGAGATTTTAGAAGCCTCTCTCTACTCGTCCTTCCAACGATGCCGTACTAGAGGCTATTTCAGGATCAGAAGAATGAGACTCAGCTTGTTACTGGTTTTGGCATATTAATACACCATGGGACCTTGCCAGGCTCTCCCATGTGGGCAGGAAACTCCCAGTAGTTTGCCAGGTTCTCCCAGAGGGAGAGGTAGACTATATGATATCGCTTCTGGCAGCTGGGTTTTAAGTTTCTGGATGCTGGCCATTGACAGGATTACACGGTGCTGGGGGCAGTCCCTGGATGTGACCGCCTAGCTACTGGGAAATGGGAAACCTGGGCAGAGGAGCCCAGCCATGTTCTGAGCAGCCTTGGAGGTCTCAGCCCCGGGTCCCACACACCTGGGTTCCTCTGCCAGTTCCTTCATGCATGAGGCTCGTCCTAACTGTGGAGAGGGGCCTTGAGCATGGCTGTGGCTAGGATCTGGAGGTCTTCGGCCATGGGGAGCTCTGCTCAGGGTGGGGAGGGAAGCTGGAGCCCATCCCCTCTGAGGAGGCCCTGGGGAAGACAGCCAGGCGCGTGGGCAAAAGACTCTCTGCTATCATTCCACTGTTGATACCCAACAGTGGAATTGAGGGGCTATATGGCAGCTCAATTTTAAGTTTACTAATGTCATATAAGTGCTATCATTGTTTTCATCATTTTTTTTCTTCTTCTGGTTTACTCATTTAAGACCTTTAGCAGATTATCTTCCAGTTCCACCCTTGTTGCTGTGAATTGCGTTATGTTATCATTACTTACAGCTGAAGAGTATTCCACTGCGTGTGTGTGTATTTGTGTGTGTATCACATATTAATTATCCACTGATCTGTCATTCAACATCTAGGTTGATCCTAAATCTTAACTTTTGTGCTGAGTGTTACAATGAATAATAATGTGCACATGCTTTTTGAATGAATGTTTTTCTGTTCTGTGGGTTGATACCCAACAGTAGAATTGAGGGACTATATGGCAGCTCAATTTTAAGTTCACTGAAAACCCTCATACTGTTTTCTATAGGGGTTGAACCAATGCCTTTTTGTTTTTATATCAATATATCACATTACAATGGACTATCTAGATAGTAGGAGTCACTATTTGGACATGGAACAAAACAATCTAGTCCACACTCCTTCCTACCCTTCTCCCCATCAACATCTCTCACTTCAAGGTTTTGTGCTCTTATTCTACAAATCTCAAGTGCTGTTAAATTATTTTGTATATTTTGTAACATAATTGTCTATATCTCATTTTCAAATGCTAACAAATAAGTTTTGACTTCCATTCATTTTTAAAATTTTTTAACTTTATTTTCATAAAGTTGTTCACAATAATTGGTTACATTCAATATTTCAATACCAATCCCACCACCATTACACCTTCCCACCACCATTATTTTGAATTTTCCCAGTACCACCTAAGCCTGCCGCACAGGCAAATGCTAAATAATTTATTTTTATTGCTTGTTATGAATGGTCTGGAGCGATAGCACAGTGAGTAGGGCATTTGCCTTGCACTCGGCCAACCCGGGTTTGATTCCTCCATCCCACTCAGAGAGCCCAGCAAGCTACCGAGAGTATCCTGCCCACACGGCAGAGCCTGGCAAGCTACCCATGGCATACTCGATATTCCAAAAACAGTAACAACAAGTCTCACAATGGAGACATCTCCGGTGCCTGCTCAAGCAAATCAGTGAACAAGGGGATGACAATGCTACAGTGCTACAGTGCTTGTTATGAATAATTGACTAAAAGTGATTCCAAAAGGTTTCCTTTGGAGGAAAGTGTGAAAATTGTCATTTTCATCTTGGAGCCATTAGCTCCTGTATAAGAGATCATTAACATGTTATTAGTTTGAGTCTGTGTGTGTGTTCATATATATATTTTTTATCAAGATTGGTTGTCTTCTACCCTACACCCATCAAATGTGGTGTTCTACTCTTGATATATATTATATATATGCATGTATATATATACATATATATATATTTGGCATAATGCATGAGTTGTTGCGGCTGCATGCTCCTGAAATTCTAAAATTTTAAATAGGATGCTAGAGCTGGAGCTAATTTTTTTAACTGGATGGTGAAATGGGGTCCAGAGGCATCTCTGCAGCATGCTGCTCCTTTCCAAGATTTATTTGTGAGTCTCTGGATCATGGTTGTTAATGTGCTTAGGTGGTGTCCAGAGGCAGTTTGTGGGCAGAGGGGCTGGGAGTTGGGAAGGGCCAGGCGTTTTCAGTCACAAGTTCTGCATACCTGGGTTTTTCACCAGATTCAATCCCATAGAGCCTGTGAAAGTTGACCATGAGCATGGTGGCTATTGGGTTCTGGAGGTTTGCGACTGCTGATGTTCTTTTGGGGCAGGTGAAGGAATACACCTTCCCCTCTTCGAGGTGCCCGGAGGCAGTCAGCCTGGCAAAGGGTGGGGAGGCATTTCTACGGCTTGCTTCTCTCTTCCAAGATTCATTTGTGAGTCTCATCTTCCATTCTTTCGAGGTATCTGTGCTTTATTGTTGCCAACAGTACCAAAAGGAAAGGATAGAGCCTATGGCAGAGAGAAGATCTCATCGTCAAAGATTTTTATTATTTCTAAAGGCTTTATAATTGTTCACAGTTTGAGGTTTCTCCTATTCCCTGGGAATCACACCTATTTTTGCTTGTCTTCTTATTCTCACACACACAAAAAAAAATGGTGGGCAAGACAAGGCCTAGTATCTCATTCATCATAAATCCTGGTACATTCCCAGATCTTTCAACTTTAAATTGTTAAAGATGCTGAAGACTTACCTGCCATCTTGCATTGCATTTTCTAAATGGGATGCCAACTGAAATTTTTTTAAAGAAAATCTTCTCTCTCTGGGCATCAGATAATATGACAGGAGCAGCCCTGATGATTATTTGTGTCTAAATTCGACTTAATTTCCTCCAGGATTGAGAAGATGTCCTTCCCAATCAATACAATATCTGTCACACCAAGGAAGCTTATGAAATATACAGTGATTACTCTACTGAGATCTCATCCATCTAGACTTTTGTATATACTAATTTTATTTAAAGTCAAATAGCATTGATTTAAGATTAGTCAATGTAGTCTGTGAGAAAAAAAATCACTTCCCAGAATGCAGTTTGGGGCCATTTGCTTTGAGGTAGCCTTCTAGCATCACTAGAAACATACTGGCATCCAGCCTGATTTAAGAACCCACTATCAGTTTACATAATTTGAAGTCATCATTTCTTCTTCCTTCAATACTTTGTCTTTCTGAGAGTAAACAGAATGGACAGTTCTTGATCCCCAGGCCGCAAACTGTGCCTGGAGAATTTCTCAGGACTCTCACTCTAATTTGGGGAGGAGGTGGTATGCCCCAAATGGTACTCAAGAAACACACGAGTCCCTCCCTGAGATTCTTGGCAAACTGAGGGAGAAACTCCATGTAAGGACTCAAGAGCCATGCCCAGTGTGGGGGGGGAGGGGGTTGTACTCAGGGGTTACTCCTAATTCTGTGCTTAGAGTCATTCCTAAAAAAGTGATCCCAGAGTTGGATGTACCTACAAAGTCAAGTTCCTATAAAAGTTTCTATTTCCATTTCTATATTTCCACTGAAGACCAGGAAGCAGCTCACAGCCCAGCACCAACCCCGTGACCTGGCCCTGTGCAGTACTAACCTGACAATCTCTCCTGCTGCCATCATTTTGAAGGGTAAATTTTAAAGCTACTTAGGTTTCCCCTTTATCCACAGACAATCAGTTCCAGAAGAGTTTCGAGTTAAATCTAGCATAGTTCCCACTTGGAGGTGAGAGACCTGTTTTTCATTTGCAAGCATTTGCAGAGTACTTGCTCTGTTTTTCCTTTCGTGTTGGGGATGAAGGATATAAGGATTCAGATACAGAGCCTTTCATCAACTTGATCTCTAGATCGGTGAACAAAAATTGTGCCTTAGATGCTACAAGATTGCCATGGGTGCTTATCACATTTAAAGCAATAAATCCAAAAAGAAAAGATGAATAAAGAAATGAAATCTGTTTCACCTGCCATCCCTCTTACCAACTAAATAGAGGGCTGGTTGTGTCAGGATAATACAAAAACAGAATTTCCGGTCAAGTAAGAGCATCAACTGAATGCTACCCTTACCCTTGTTTCGTTGGTTTTGGACCACTTTCACCTCATCATCACTCCGAAAGACACCCCAGAAGATGTCTCCTCTGCATTTCATTATCTAAGCCTCTTGGTGTCCATTGGACAAGGTGGCCATTCTTTCCTACTGATTATTTCCTTTGTAGTAATATCCCAGCACTGAAGGTCCCTAGAGCTTTGAGGCTGATAATGAGGGCCCTGCTATAGGCTCAAAGACTTTATTTCCCATTACCATAAAAGCTCCATTGAAGCCATTGCCTTGCATCTCAAATCTCAGCTCTCCTAGTTTCTAATCTCTCTTGATTGTACTTGCCTTGTACAGAACGCAAGTCTGAGATCACTGAGCTGGATCATCTCAGTTCCCTGGTCTGGGAGGATATTAATTGACTCTACAGACTCACTTCCAGACACTAACCCACATCTCCATGAGATGCACCTTTGACCTCCCTCTCTGAGATAACTCTATCCCAGATTCTTTCATTCTTCCCAGTAAAGTGGATTCATAATGATCACATCCACTAGTCCTCTGGATATGCTGACACAAGGCATAAGCCACAACAGCTATTCGAGAATATGCCTGTCACTCAATATGACCCTTCCCTTCCCTTTCTTTTCAGTGATCACCATTTGCCTGTGCCAGTGAGTCCCTTCAACAGTCTCTGCAACACCACCCCAGGTCTTATAAAGAATGCAGCGGAGAGCGCAGTATGAGAATGCCCAGTGTCCAGGGGGTGCAGTTCTCCCAGGTGTGTGGATATATGCAGAAAATAAAATCTCTGCATTCCGTGTATGAATAAATGACCCCCAAAAATTGAAAATCATTATGTGGATTTTTTTTTTTAATGCTGATTCACATCTCCTTAGTGTGAGTTTCTCTGTTGTTCTTGCAAACACAAACTATTACATTGGGTGTTGATCCATGTATGGACTTTGCAGGACGCCTCTTAAACTGTATTTCCTCTCTTAGTTGTTCTAACTTGTCTAAACTTGCTTTTAGATTAGATCACGTCCTTTTTTTTCAATCTTTTTTCCTTAATTTTTTGTAACCTCCAAATGATCACAATAGTATGTTTATTGTTCAAATAAACAGCAAGCTAACACAACTTCTCTTATGACTTTGGCTCCGACAGGAAATCCTATTTTTCTTATGCAGCCACAAATAAATTAAAATTTCTTAGCTTTTTCCATGCTTGACTTATCTTTCCCAAACCACCTGGAAGAAAAGCAGAGCTCTTTTAATTCCTCCTTCTTCCAACACACCTGGACATTCTCTCCCCCTGATTCTGCCTAACACAAAAGTATTAACCCACCGTAGCAATGCTTCCCATCTTAGCAACGCGCTTATCAAATCAGAAGCAGAAGCATTGGGAAATTCCTCTCAAGAAGCAAGCCCGCCCAGTCATTGTCCCTGGGTCCTTACTCCAAAGTTGCTCCCAACATTGTTTTATTTGTTTTTTGTTTCTTAGGAAAATGCCTGAATTGTTCTGTAGGCTAGTTACGTTTGCAAACATAAATCTCCCAGAATATAGATTGAGCGGTTCAATGAATGATAGCTTTATTATTTGAAACTGATGGGGTTTTTTCCATTTTGAAAAAGTGAAAGGAAACATGTTTGCTGTTCACATCTGACTTTCTTTGTTTTTTAGTGAGGTTAGCTTTAAAATTTTTTATTTTCTATTCATATTTATTTGCTTCTTTCAAAAAATTCTTGATTCTTCTAATTTATTTTGCTTCTCCAGGGTAATAAAAACTTTGAGTTTGTGGGGGTTACTAACTTATGTCTGCTGCCTTGGCATAGGGTAACTCAAAACCATTTTGTTTAGAAAGATCAAGTGTCTGATCCCCCTACATCCCATTGTTGCCCTGTGGCCTTTGTGTATTCTCCACAGAACTGCTCCTTACTCTGTTCCTTACCTATACTGATGTCCCAGATATACCTTATGATAATTTTTTTAATTTATTTTATTCTTTAATTAGTGAATCACCATGAGGGTACAGATACAGATTCACACATTTTTGAGCTTGTTTTTCCCTCATACAATGTTTGCAAACACATCCCTCCACCAGTGACCATTCTCCACCACCAATAAGCCCAGTATCCCTCCCACCCCCCAATCCCATCTCCCCCCACCCCACCCTGCCTCTGTGGCAGGGCATTCCCTTTTGTTCTCTCTCCAGTGGTTTGCAATAGGATATTGAGTGGCCATTGTGTTCAGTCTCTAGTCTACTTTCAGCACGAATCTCCCTTCCCAGGCGGGATCTCCAACCACACTTTATTTGGTGTTCCCTTCTCTACCTGAGCTGCCTTTTCCCCCAGCATGTGAGACTAAATTCCAAGCCATGGAGCCAACCTACTGGTACTTATTTCTACTATTCTTGGATATTAGTCTCCTACTCTGTTATTTTATATTCCACAGATGAGTGCAATCTTTCTATGTTTATCCCTCTCTTTCTGACTCATTTCACTTAGCATGATACTTTCCATGTTGATCCACTTATATGCAAAGCTCATGACTTCATTTTTTCTAACAGCCGCATAGTATTCCATTGTATAGATGTACCAGAGTTTCTTTAACCAGTCATCTGTTCTCAGGAACTCTAGTTTTTTCCAGATTCTGGCTATTGTAAACAGTGCTGTGATGAACATATAAGTGCAGATGTCATTTTGACTATACTTTTTTGTTTCTTTGGGGTATATTCCCAGTAGTGGTATTGTTGGGTCAAATGGGAGCTCAATTTCTAATTTTTTGAGAAGCGTCCATATTGTTTTCCAGAAGGACTGAACCAGTCGGCATTCCCACCAGCAGTGTAAAAGGGTCCTTTTCTCCCCACATCCTCTCCAACAGCGGTTGCTTTTGTTCTTTTGGATGTGTGCCATTCTCTGTGGTGTGAGGTGGTATCTCATGGTTGTTTTGATCTGCATCTCCCTGATGATTAGTGATGTAGAGCACTTTTTCATGTGCCTTTTGGCCATTCGTATCTCTTCCTTGGGAAAGTTTCTGTTCATTTCTTCGCCCCAATTTTTGATGGGGTTGGATGTTTTCTTCTTGTAGAGGTCAACCAGTGCCTTGTATACCCTTGATATCAACCCCTCATCAGAAGGGTATTGGGTGAAAATCCTTTCCCATTCTGTAGACTGTCTTTGTATTCTGGTCACTATATCTTTTGCGGTGCGGAAGCTTCTTAGTTTAATGTAGTCCCATTTGTTTGTCTGTTTCCTCTTGGTTGGTCAGTTGCATGTCATCTTTGAAGAAACCGTTAGCTTCAATATCGTGGAGAGTTGGAGCAAGGAAAGCCTCTTTAACAAATGGTGCTGGCACAACTGGACAACCACATGCAAAAGAATGGGCTTAGACCTTGACCTGACACCATGCACAAAAATCAGATCAAAATGGATTAAAGACCTCAACATTAGACCACAAACCACAAGGTACATTGAAGACAAGGTCGGCAAAACCTTATGATAATTTTTTTGTAGCTAATAGCTTCTGTCAAAAAAGAAAAACCTCAAAATATTTTGCCCAATGATGACACTTTGAAGGAAAAATGACCTTCTTATAAATTACAACCTGAGGGGCCAGAAAGATAGTACAGCCTTGCCTGTGGTCAACCCAGGCTCAACCCTCTGCCAAACTATATGGTCCCCCTGAACCTTGCCAGGAGTCGTCTCTGAGTGCAGAGTGAGAAGCAAACCCTGACTACCACTAGGGGTGCCCCCACCAAAAAACATATTTTAATCAATTACAACTTCGGCCAACACTACAAAACTTAATTTTCTTTTTCTTTTTCACTTCACTTGTATCACTTGTTTTCCCATTGATCTTTGATTTGCTCAAGCGGGTGCCAGTAACGTCTCCATTTGTCCCTGTCGAGTGCTAGTGTAGCCCAATGATATCTGCTCGATCCAGGAACAGGAAGAGCCTCAAACTGTTCCTTCAGGGTTTTGACGAAGAAGTCTGAGGTGGGCGGCCATGCAGTCTTTTGACGTCCCGTGGAATCCAGTCAGTAACAGCTCTAGTCCAGCTGTCATCTCTGAATCACATTACATGTCTGGCCCATCTGATTTTTGATGTCTTGGCAAACAAGACAGCATCCCTGATTCTAGACAGTCGACGGAGGTCGGAACTCCAGATTCCTTTTCTCACTTGAGTGAGACGTGAAATTCCTAGCATAGCTCTTTCGATTCCTCTTTGGGATACCTGTCCATCCTATTTGCTTAGGACCCAGGTCTCTGAGGCATACGTTAGTGCAGGAAGAACGGTGGAATCGAAAAGATGTGCCCAGAATTGGAGGTCCTTTGTCCTCTTAACCACTTCTTTGACGCTCTTGAAGGTGTTCCACGCTGCTCTCTTCCTCCTGCACAGTTCTGGCGCCAAGTCGTTCCTCACGTTGAGTTCTCGACCAAGGTACACATAGCTGCTGCATTCAGATTTGTTCGTTCCATTAAGAGCAAATGGAGCGTCAGGGACTAGTTCGTTTTTCATGAGCATCGGCTTGTTGAGGTTCAGCTCCAGTCCGACCTTTCCACACTCATGGTCGAAGTCCACCAGCATTTTTATTTAGCTTTTTTTTAACTTTAAAAAGAAATTTAATGAATCACTGTGGGGTACAGTTACACTTACAAATTTTCATGCTTACACTTCAGTCATACAATGGATCGAGTGCCCATCCCTCCACCAGTGCCCATTCTCCATCACCAATGTTCCCAGTATCCCTCCCATTCCCCCCAATCCCCCACCCTGACCTCCCCAGCTCCGCCTCTGTGACAGGCACATTTCCTTTTACTTTCTCTCTCTCCTTTAGAGTTTTGTACTCTGCAATGCTAGAGTGGCCCTCATGTTCAGTCTATAGTCTACTTTGGGCACGCATCTCCCATCCCGAGCAGGCCTCTAAACACCCTTTACTTGGTGGTCCCTTCTCTGTCTGAGCTGTCTTTTTCCCCCAGCATACAAAGCTTAATTTTCCACACTTGGAAAACACTCACCATTTTAAAAGTGTAGAAGTCCCTTTCCCAAATGTTATGTTTTAAAATTTTCTTCTGCTTGGTCCTTTGCAATGGATCTACACTGTGTGTCATCCCCCAAAGGGACTTAATGGTCTGACACTGAATGCATTGGTTTCCCAAAGTGGCCACTGCACCCTCCAAGAGATACCGCAACAATCCAGGAGGCAGTTAGTAGCCTCAAGTGCACTTGGAGACACACTCTTTGTTCATTTTCAGAAGGAAGATCTCCAGACAAGTGCTAAGTGATTTTTTTTTTCATCTCCCTAAAAAGAGGATGCTGGGCCAAATAAGTTTGGGAACTTCTAATATATACACATAATCTTACATCTATGACAACCCTCTCCCTCCCTTTCTTCTTCCCTTCCTTCTTTCCTTCTTTCCCTTTTGTTCTTTTACCTATTTTTCCCCTTTTTCTTTCCTCTACCTCCCTCAGCTCTAGGAAGGGCAAGTTATTTGATGCTTCCATGTATTTCCCTCTTTACTTAGCCCTGCACCTAGAAGCAGACCTTCCTTCCCACGTTCAAGTTTGCTAATGCAGTTTCCTCCCAGCACCTCATCCATCACTGAGCAAAGACTGATGAAAAATACTAATATAACACAAATGAAATCTAACACACATGGCATGCATGGACTTTTTTGACCCATAAAATGGAGAGTAATTGGATTTTTTCCATTTGCACAATTTCACAGGTCTTTCAGGATCCTCTCTCTTTGGTGAATAAGATAAGGACAGAAAGCAAAGCACGGGAGAGTTCTTTGTGCTCTTTTACTGCGACAGTGTCTGGGCACAGGACCGGAAGTCCAAAGAACCACATAACCAACAACAAAGCATCTTTAGACATATTACAGGCGACTTCATATACATTTTCATTACACCTTCACAATTTCTACAAGTCTCATTATTCTTTTATCTACACACGAGGAAATTGGGAAACTCGCAGAGCGTGGGTGATGATTCCAGTCGTGGAGTGGGGCTCATGGCGTGGTCTTCATCATTATTTATGAGCCTTGGAGTCATGCTGGTGTTCTGCCCACTACGCTGTCCTGCCTCTTAGTGCACCACACTCAGCCTCCACACGCAAACTGAGGGAGAGAAGATACCCTTAGTACCTCCCACTCTCCTGCATTCTGCTGTGTTCCCCCTTTCCCAGAAACCTTTGCCCTCAGGTTCCCAGCGGGCTCAGGTATTCGGATTCTCCTTGGCATGGTGGGAGTTTGGACCATCTTCCCCAGGACGCCACATTGTGAAGCAGACTTTCCGTGGACAGATATGAATAGGGGAAGCAGAGCGTGTCATTATCCCAGCATCAATAAAAAATGTGGGAAAGGTTTGGATTTTTAAATCCTTACTTCATGGTTTTATTGAGGTATGATTCACAGAGCATCTTACTCTTCCTTTGCAATGGAACAGTTAGACAGTTTTTCATACAGTCACAGACTTGTACAACTGTCAACACAATCCATTTTGAATATTTTAAATGCCACAAATGGAAAACCCACCACCATTAATTGGTGCCATTTCCTCACACCTCATGCACTAGCCCTAAGTGATACTAATCTACATACTGGATTTATAATTTTTCTGGTTCTAAATGTTTTGCAAATGAAACCATATGATCTATCATTTCTTTCACTTAGCAAAAGGCTCTAGTGTTTATTGATACTTTGTTCATTTTTATTGCTAAATAACATTCCATTGTATGACTATGACTCCATTTTCTATCCCTTTTTCCTCAGTTGACAAACATTGATTTGTTTTATCTTTTGGTTGTTATAATTAAAACTGCTGTAAACATTCACATGCATTCACATGTCTATTCTTTTTTTTTTTGCTTTTTTTGGGGGGGCGGTCACTCCCGGCGATGCTCAGGGGTTACTCCTGGCTCTGCACTCAGGAATCACTCCTGGCGGTGCTCGGGGAACCATATGGGATGCTGGGAATTGAACCCGGGTTGGCCGCGTGCAAGGCAAACACCCTACCCGCTGTACTATTGCTCCAGCCCCTCACATGTCTATTTTTATGTAGACATTATGCTTTAAATTTTTCAAATATGCGTACCAATGTCATTATTGAATTATATGACACCGCACATTAAGTCTTTGGAGGAAATAACATGCATTTTTCCAGTGCACTGGTACCATTTTCTGTTCCCCTAGGAAAATATGAGGGTTCCAATTTCTTCATATACTCACTAACATTTACCACATGTCTTTTTCACCCTAGTCCTCCTAGTTAGAGTACAATGTACGTCACTGTAGTTTTGATTTGTATTTCTCAATAACTAGTGAAGTCCAGTTTTAGACATTTTTTGAAGGAGCTTGTTTGGTCACATCTGGTGGTACTTAGGGGCTACTCCTAGCTTTGTGCTCCTGCAGTGCTCAGGGAACTGTGTGTTGCTAAGGATCAAACCTGACCTCTGGCATGAAAAGAAACCCATAGTCTAGCCATTAAGTTTTCTTTCTGGTTCAGTTTTAAACAGCTTAGCTATGAAACATCTAGGAAGCTTCTAGAAACATCTAGGAAGCTTCTAGAAATGCTGCTTGATATCTAATGGAATATATAAACTGCAGATAGATGTTGCATTTACAATTGGAAGTCTTTGGTGTGATAACCTCAAAGAAAGCATTAGGCACTGTAACACTGAGTAGAAATTATCTGGGTCATGGGATTCTCCCAAGAATTATGAATTACATGGGCAACAACTATTCCTGCCCAAAACTAAACTCAGATAAGCAAACTATGTTCAGGTTTCTCCTATTTGATGTTGTATCTCACAATTCGCTGATTGCAAGTGATAAAATCTCAGCCTGTGGGGTTCAATTTTGATTTACACACAACATAGCTGTATCACTTAGGGGCATTTTACTTAATCCCTTTAAATCTGTTTCCTTTCCTGCAAACGAATAATAAATTCATGTCCCTACACTCTAAAGTTACTTTAAGGAATTAAAATGAAGTAGGACACAGCCTCGCGTGTAGTAGACAATCAATAATGAGTAAATGAAAAGTACTGAGCACAGTGTCCTCGACTTAATAAGTGTTCAACAGATACTATTAGTGCTCAGTACGTGCAAACAGTCAAGATGAATGTGCAGCAAGGACAAACATCGCATCGCTACCCCCATCCTTTGACTAGAACAAAACATAAATGGCAGATGTCTTGACATGTTTGCCCAGTTGGCAGGAGGCTCCCCGGGGCTGTCAGGGAGGAAGAATTCATGTCCACAGTCAGTCAAGAAAACGTGATTTGTGAGCCACTATGTTCCTCATCCTCTTCCATCAGGCCATTTATGGCCCTTACAACTTCGCTTTTGATGAGAATGCATAAAATATTATTGTCCCTGTGTGCTTGTGGTATAATATATGGAATTCGCAATAGGTGTTATTAAATATTGTTAAATGAAGGGCTGACGAGGGCCACACTGATGACTGCATGTTGAAAGGATCCATTAACCCTGCTGATCTGATAGAAAGGAACTGTGACATTTCCTGATTTCTCCTTGCTCCAGAATCATGGTTAAGTGATTCCCGGGGGCTCCGTGGAAAGGGGGTTCTTGGTTAATAGCACTGGCCCAGAGGTCAGAACTAGGGTTCACCACTTCTCTGGCCGTGGCTTTCAGCTGTAAACGAAAAGCTAGACAATGCAGTGTCTGAGTTCCTTTCCAGTTCTGGCATGCCTTGGATTCCATAGAAATATTCTGTGTAAAATTCACTTCTAGGGGTCAGAGTGATAGGACAGTGGGGAGGGCATTTGTTTTGCACGTGGCCAACCTGGGTTCGATCCCCGGCATCCCATAGGTCCCCCAAGCACCGCCAGGAGTAATTCTTGGGCAGAGTGCAGAGCCAGGAGAACCCCTGAGTATAGCTGGGTATGGCCCAAAAAGCAAAAAAAAAAAAAAAAAAAAATTCATTTCTACCTCTTTCTTTCTATTCCCTCACTGAATTCTCTATTCTTTTTATTTACGCTGTTTTCAGGTTGAATTGAAATGCAGCGCTGCACACCTCGAATCTCAAGGCAGAATTGTCTAAATTAGTTTTCTTTGGCACAGGTGCTCCAAGCAGGCAGGAGGGACTTGCCCAGAGACTGAAGTGCTGTATAGGACCGTAAGCAAATTCTCTGGAGCTAGAAAGTGAAGTTGATGGTAACTCAACAAGTGCGTTTTGGTTCCATTGGCAGGTCCTCATCTCTGTGGCACTCAAACCCACTGACGTCCATTTCTGCGCATTCCTCATGCACTTGTCTCTACACTGCCTTCCTGGCCTCCCTGTCCCCTGAACTCGTCTGACTTTGATTGCTCCCAAGGCACATAATGGATTTCTTCTCTGGTATTATGCATGTTCAGGTGTGTACAGGAAAATGAGAGGAGTAGGTTCAGAGAAAATTGAAGAAGTGAAGGTATAAATGTGGAGTGTGCCCTGGCTCTCCAAAGTACATTACTCCTCCCGGAAGTATTCTCCCCTCCTGCACACCCCTCACCGCCCCCCCCACACACACATGTACACATACTTTCAGAGTGAAACAAACAGACAGCGGTTACCTTTGAAAAACACAATCAACCAAAATCAACCCAAAAAGTCAACCAAAATACATGAATAGCACTGCCATTTTTTTTTCAGGATGTGATTTCAAATCCATTTGTCTGATAAATAGTTTGTAGATGTTGAGATGCTGGTATACATTCATTTTTTTCACAAAGAAAAATTAGTTTTGTGACTGCCATACTTCCTCAATAATAAAGTGCCAGTGTTCAAGGAAAGATCTATAAATGAAAGAAGCAATGCTAATAATCAACCACAGGAAAAAAAAAACAATGTTTAGATTTTGGAACTTTCTGATAGAGGAGAGTGTGATGTATCATTTTAATGTGGTATTTACAACTCCTCTCTCAGTAGCCTGTTACTTACAAGGCAGAGTCCCACATTTCTATAATAACTGGAATGTATTCTCCTGTGTAGTTGTTTCAATTCACTCTATAGTTCAAAATAAGATGTGCTTTTCTAATCAACGTACATATTAACCTACTCTCACATATATGCCCTTTTGCCGCTTCCACCTTTGCTTAGCACACAGAAAAGATACTGTCCTAATTTTACAATGTAACAAGGCAGTCACAATAAATTCAGAAAAGGGGAAATTTCATATTAACCCTCAAGCATGGTAAACAGAAGATAAACTAATAGGTGCGTTGATCAAAAAAAGTGAAGATATTTTGGATATATCCTTCTTCCGAAGAAAATGTGTTTCAGGGAAAGACATTTTTGCTACATTCTCATTCCAAAGAAGATGTGTTTCAGGGGAAAAGAATTCTGCATTAATATTAGTTGCCACATGTATTTAATAGACTGCTTTGGCATTTTCTGGAGCAAACTCTATTAGATTAATGAGTTTCATCAAGTCTTTCAGAAACAGTGTTCTCATTTGTCTTCTGAATAGTTCTCCCTGTGATCAATGACTACACTAAGCCTTGGTTTCTGTCCTGAAATGGGATGACACAGCATTTCTTTCGCCACGTGGCTTTGCTGGGCCTCCAGTGAAATATAGATGACACTGACCTTTGGCTTGTCATGTGACCACCTTTGTGCAGCAGAATATTAGTGGTCACGAAACAAATAAGGACTTCATATTTGGGGCCCAGAGTCCAATGCCCTGAGTTCAGGCAGAGCCCACATCACCCGATGTGGTCCCCAGCAGGACAATATCTAAAGTCCGAGCATTGAACCTTGAGCCTTGAATCAGGCTTGCCTTACCAGGCAAGTATCACCTGTAATAATCACCTGTAATCCCCAGATCCCCACCTCACTTCCACGAACACTACTGCAAAGTTCCCTTCCCAACTAAAAATTTTTTTAAAAGACCTTGAATTGGGGCTGGAGCAATAGCACAGTGGGTAGGGCGTTTGCCTTGCACACGGCCGACCCGGGTTCAAATCCCAACATCCCATATGGTCCCCTGAGCACCGCCAAGGGTAATTCCTGAGTGCAGAGCCAGGAGTAACCCCTGTGCATCGCCAGGTGTGACCCAAAACGCAAAAAAAAAAAAAAAGACCTTGAATTGACTTGCATAATATAGCCTGTCTTTTGTGTTCCTGCCATGTGTCATGAGAAAACCATGGCTTGGACAGTCCCGAATGGTAGAATGAGACAGAATAGTCCCAGTAATGAAACAGTCCTGAACCTGCCCTCCTCAGCCGAAAGCAGGCAGTCTCAAGCAAATGAGAGGAGTAAAAAAGAAAAAGAAATATAGGAGCCAGAGAAATAGAGCAAGGTATAAGGGGCTTGTGTTGTAGGCAGGTAACTCTGGTTTGAATCCCAGAACCATATATGATACCTCGGGAATGATCCCTGAGCACTGAGCCAAGAGTAAAGCCTGACCACTGTTGAGTATGGCCCTCAAACAAAATAAAACTACATATAATTTATTTATAAAATTTATAGACATTTTTGTATATATAATACATTATATATATATATATATATGAGTGTGCATATCCCTTGTCATCCCGATGCTCATCGATTTGCTCGAGCGGGCACCAATAATGTCTCAATTCGTCCCTGTTGCATGCTAGGTAGCCCAGTGGTGTATGCTCTCTCCAGGAACATGAAGAGCCTCAAACTATTCGTGCAGGGTCTTATGTGTATATATATGCACATGAATGCACCAAAATTGGAGGATAATTTGTTAGAGTTCGTTTGGCCATAGCTGACTAATTCACTCCCTCTTGCCATGATCATAATGTATAACAAGGCCACAAAAACTTATGACTTATAATAACAATCACTTGTTACTACTGCTAAGACTAAAAACAGCGGGATAATTGTCCCAGTAGGACTTAGAGAAACTTATCCATGCATCTGCAGTCAACTTCAGAGCAGGTAGAAACATGTTCTGATCTTGGCTACACTCCAGCAGCCTTCAGGGCTTAGGGGGCAGACGGGCTCTTTGTCTTTGTCCCATAAAGTCTCTCATCCTCCAGTAGAAAAGCCTTTGACTCAGGGTGTGGCTGAGTTCCAAAGAGAGAGGAAGGACACCCGGTAACCTAAGACCCAGGCTTTGAATTTCTGCTTATGGCATCTGTCACTTCTTCTCAGTCTACTCATGAAACCGAGTCACAAAACAAGCTCAGATTCAGAGAAAAGCCACTCTGCCCCTTGATGGGCAGTGCTGTCGTCCCATCACAGGGGGCCTGGGTACAGGAGAGGGTGGGATTTAAGAAGGAACCAAGTTAAGGACTGGAGTTCGCCCAGTACTGTATTCTTTTCATAATGTGTTCCATATAGGCATAAATCAAAAGTTTGAACATAGGAGTTCTATAAATTACACTGAAGAAGATGAGACAAAAGTAGGCCTTGCAGTTTTTGTTCTGTTTGGGTTTGGTTTTTTGTGCCCATAAAATATAGTCACGCTGATTGCAGTGGGAGTTGGTGCCTTTTGTGAAGTCACCTTCCTTTCAGTATTGGATAGCATCTATTTTTGATGCTTTATTTCGTGTCTCTCAACAACCTTTAAATATGCCTATATTCTACGTATAATTTAGAATATTAATAAAAATGTTCTTTTCATTTATACTAATTTCGATTCCCCAAAATGTCTGATCTAGATATCTTATAAGGTCATTTTTTAAGTCCTCGCTGCACATAACTTCATATTCTCTGCAAGGCCACCTCCAGTTAGGGGTCCTGTGTGAACAGGGCTCATAAGCTGTGGTGTTTTGTATCCTGATTCCCACCATGCCATGGTTCAGATTCTAGTCTCTTGTACTTAACTTAGATCCATGAGAAGATTATTCCAGCACCCGGCTCTCCCCACACTCCTTTCTGCTCAATTCTATTCGATTGTATAGCAAATAAACACATAAAAACAAAGAAAATGCAAGCAATTTTCAGGACTCATGAACTAACATGCCTAACATACATAACATATGTAACATGCGTGACATACCGGAGGTTGTTAGGCAAGTCATTGAAGGCCATCCCAGAGACTTCCCAGTACTTTGTGGAAATGCAGACTACCCAAAATCAAGCTAGGCCTCACAAACACTGTTTTTCATTTCAATTAATGTACTTCAGATGGCACTGGGGCAAGTATTCAAGGTTTTAAACTGATGAAAGAATGTCATCAAAAAATCTGACTTTTGTGTGCTTTCAGAAAAGTCAGATCAAACACCATTTTGTAAAATTTGTAAGGATTAGAGGGAGCAGTGGAATGAAAATCTTAGCAAGACCATTGAACCATTAGGGAAGCAAAAGGCTCTTTCTAAAGCCGTTCTTTGATGTAAGCGCATCTCTTGGGAAGATTAACAACTATTCATCTCAGTGCAGTTAGCAGCGGTACTCAGGGCGGGCCCCTGAAACACTCCCCTGCCCCTCGCTGATTACCCTCAGGTCTCTACATCTAATGGCTTTTTGGGTTTCTTAAAAAAAAAAAAAAGTACCTGACAGATTGAAACTTGCTGTACGTGAAAAAGCGTATTCATATTCGCCACTCCTCGGCCTTCCTCTCCCAGTCTCAGCGTGGAACAAGGCATTAGAAACAACCCCAGAGTGGATGGAAGAATAAAGGAAAGGGGGAAATATTCTTAATTACATCCCAACTGATTCTTTCTTGGAGTTGAGTTTAAGACGTATTTGATCAGGGACCCTTTTGATTCCTTGGGGTTATGATATTTAAGATCTCTAGGGGATCATTGGCAATATAAATAATGAATTGGAGCAGATGGCTTAACTTCTTGATGGCACATGTCCTGTGTGAAAGGAATTGTCACTTTCCACATTCATCGGACTATGGTCAGGGCAATGGGAACCCAAAGACATCAGGTGATGAATTGACACAAAATGAAGTGGTGTCAGAAATTGTATGTAAAGTCTTTCCCTGTTGACAAGGGTGTAGGCCAAAGAATGAATGTCGGCTCAACTGGATGAATTCCCAATTTGCAGCCTATCCTTCAGAGCAGAGCTCACTGTGCCCCATTCATTACACCTTTCCACTAACTCTGTGCTCCCCGTCTATGGCAAGTTAGGGTGTCATCGGGGTAAGTCAAGTGCATCAGTACTGATGCTAAATGCATCAGTACAGAGGCATCTCACAATGTGTTCCACCCTAAGATTTTCTTCGTAGCAAGTTGAGGACTCTGCTTCACATTCTAGCCCAAGTTGCATGTTCCATTACAAGTGACACTGCGAGTGGTACCTTCCCCAGGGACCCTCCTCACAGTGCTGTCTCAGAGAGAAATTCAAACTGAATTAGATTTTGGAGTGATAGATACAGTATAACCGCCATCACTGGTGGAGTTTGTAACCTCTAAAACATAAGTATGAGAGATCGGCATATATGTTAAGGCTCTTTGGAATCACATGGAGGTCAGTTAAAAGTTGGGATATCCAGTGGTTATTCTTAATCTGTGGTGAATAGGAAATAAAACAAAGGTATCCATAATGCCAATTGATGAAAAACTCTTACTGGAGTGAAAGCTGAGAACACCAGTTTGGGTTTTTTTGAGGGGAGTTGGGGGTACAGGTAGGTAAACTAGAGGTGACACATGGCCGTAGGCGGGAGGTCTTGGGCCTCTGGGTGGTGACTTGAGGTAACTGTGTGTACCAAGGTCATCTGCGTCAACACTATTGTAAACATTTTAACTAAAATTTTATTTTTAAATAAATACAAATAAAAAAAATTTTAAAGAAATGACGAAGATGGGGATTGGTGAGAAACAGCCAATGACTCAAGAGGAAAGGCTGGAGAGTGAGGCTTCATCCACGTCGGAGAATTTCAAGAGGAAGGTTTGTCACACTCAGCATGCAGTGACTGCTCTTGTGCTACGGGTTGAGCATACAACAAAGGATGAGCAAAGTCAGCAATGCATGGCATGAGCGGCCGTTCATTCCTCCCTGGAAGAGCGATGAGCTAAAATAACAATTCTCTCGGGGAAGAGTTCAGTGACTGCTCTCTGATTTCCCTCGCAGCTATTCTCAAGCCATCTTGCCAACGTTCACACCTTAAGCCGAGTCTTTGTGTCCCAACAGCAACAAAAAATAAGCACATATAATTTTATTATATATATTATTCTGACCATTTATATGTACTTGGCCATTTTTAATTGAGGTACTGGGATTTACAACACTGTTAATCATACTTTCCATACTTCATTCATGCATGCATCGTTCTAATACCCCTCATCCTTTTCCTCCACCAGTACCCCAAGGCCCCACCCAGCCACACTCTTCCTCCTGTAAGTTGGTTCCACTGGAAAAGTCTCTAGTTCTGATTACTTTGACCAATTTTTTTTCCCTTGCTATGTTTCTTTATATCACACATCTGAAAAAAATTTTTTTAACTTATGTGGTGTCAGTGATACCTTCACACATATAGATAAATAAAGCTAACCTCCTAAAAGTCCACAAAACCATAAATCAAAGCCTGGCAAGCTACCCGAGACTTGCTCGATATGCCAAAAGCAGGAACAATGATGCTCCTCATTCCCCTGATCCTGAAAGAGCCCCCAATATGCCATCGGGCTACACTAGCACACGACAGGGATGAGTGGAGACGTTACTGGCGCCCGCTCAAGCAAATCGATGAACAACGGGATGACAGTGATGCAGTGATACAATGATAAATCAATAATTAGTTGATAAAAATTTTCAGAACTCTGTGTTCTCTTTTTAATGGTATATAAATTTTTGAAATAATAGTATGAATACTTCTATGCTAATAAATTTTAAAATTCACATGAAGTACATAGATCCTATAAAAATACAATTTAGTAAGAGTGAGGAAATGAGAATTAAAAAAATTTTTAAGGTGGGGCCAGAGCAATAGCATAGCAGTTAGAGTTAGAGCATTTGCCTTGCACATGGCCAACCTGGGCTCGATCCTCGGCATCCCAGATGGTCTCCCAGCACCGACAGGAGGAATCCCCGAGTGCAGAGTCAGAAGAAACCCTGAGCGTTGCTGGATGTGATTGAAAAAGCGAACAAAAGAAGAAAATTTTAAGGGAAAAATCTGAATAGGTCTACACAAGTATTCGTGTTAGAAAATATATCATGGATAAACCTTAAATACATGTATTAATAAATAAAAGATTATGATAAAAATCTTGATATACGTAAAAATCACTTGAAATTACATAAAATGTTCAAGATCAATGAAACATTAGTGCCTTACTGAAAAAGTATGAAATTGCTTAACAAGCTAGGAATAAATGACCTTTTCTTAGTCTGGCAGAGGGCAACCATGAGTGAGAACCAGACATAAGGGCAAAGCGCCGAGCAGTTGGTCTTGTCTTTTAAAGAAGATCCTTTAAAGCTTCTTGAAAAACTAGTTTCAAGTCTATGAATTCCCTACCCCATTGCCTATTCACAAATCTCTGCATCATTGATTCAAATCTGAATGATAATTTAGCTAGATTCAATATTCTAGGTGAGATGTTCATGTCATTGTTTTTTGTTGTTTTATTTTGTTTTCTGTATTCCGCTATTCTCTGTTTGCTCATGGAGTTTCATTTGATAGAGCTGCTGTGACTCTTACGGGCTTTCCTTTGTATATGTTTCTTTTTTGGATCTTTTGGCTTTCAATATACTTTTTTACTTTTTGGGGGGACCCCGAGATTTACAGTACTGTTAATAATTGGGTTTCGGCCATACAATTGTTCCCAACATCACACCCATCACCAGTGTCCTGTCCCCCCACTGCTGTAACAAAGTCCCCTCCCAACAACATTCTTTTTTTTTTTTTTTCAGTGAAGACACTGTGATGTGCTAAGTATCCATCTTTGAGTTCTGGGCATACAGTGTTTCAACATCAGTCCCACCATCAGTGTCTGCTTCCCTCCATCAGAGTCCCTAGATTGCTAGACAAGCACGTTTATTTTACATTTGATTGTTGTGGTTTGGCATTGTTACTCTGTGGTTAGGATATACAGCTGCAAGACTCCTCGTCACCAACTGTGTACCCAAGGCCTGAGCCTTGCCTCCCATCAGTTCCCATCCACTTCTTCTGCCCCCTCAATTTCTTTTCCTCTCTCCCCTTCTTCCTATATTCTGCAGTCAAGAGTGATTTTCCCCTTCCATCCCTCGCATTCCCATCCAGTTATTCTACGAAACATAGATATTCCTAGATTTCAATTTGCACTTGCCTCCTGCCTCTGCAGCGTGTGTCCGGATCAGCCCGGCTCGGCCCGTGGGCAGGTCTCTCTCAGCTGTCCGGAGTTATTCTGCGCCTGGCAAGGGATCTACACTGTTTACGTCTAAGCTTCAGCACTCACTGGCAGCATAACCCATGTGTTTAACTGCGGTGAACTTCCGTTTTCTCAGCTGTAAATGTAACAGATCCAACTTTGCCCTTACGGATAATGTACGCATGAAAGCAGATAGCTCGTGAGACGCATAGAGCACAACGCTCGACCGACTATTTGCTAAATATTAAAACAATAAAGGATAAGAAGAGAGATTGACTGCTCAGAACAGCTCGACCTCCTGATTAAAAGGAGAGGGTCTGTGAGAGCTCCAGTCCCGCCCAGGCACAGAACTCACAGGAATTGTAGGAAACTGTGTTCTCAAATATGTGTCAGGCTCTTTCTCCCTTCTCAGATAGGGCTGAAGAGTGCAAACCTGGTCAGGGTCTTGGCCAGGGCAAGAAGAGTTTTAAATATTTGTCTTAAAATCTTTTTAATTGATTTGTGAAAGCACAAACACCTTCAATGTGTGGCCCAACCCCTGGCACCATCAAAGCAGTGGAGGCTGGGGGCGGCAGGGGTGGTGTGTCCTAGGGGGGCTTTGGCTAAGGCAGACGTCAGTGACTTGCGGAATGAATGGTAAGAGAGAAAGGAAAAGCGATTTGAACTTTCCTTTCAGGAAATCTGGCTATGGCCAAGGGGGAGCTGAGCACTGTTGAATCCTCCATTCTCCAGATCTCTCCCTGGATTAGAGCAACCTGGGTCGGCCTGACCCTATTTGAAGAGATTCTTAGTTGTTTTCATTCAGATATGGAGCACGTTAAGTTGCGTTCCACTAACAGTCATCCTGTTCTAATTACTGGCTTTCTCTCTACCCTGCCAATTTGGGATCATTTGCATATTGGAAGGAATTGCTGAGTCTCTCTCCTTGACCCCCACAGTGCATGTCCACGTGTGTGTGTGTGTGTGTGTGTGTGTGTGTGTATTTAAGACATAGACACGGCCTAGCAAAGCAGCTCAGCAAGGGAGCACTTTTCTACAGGCATGAAGACTTCCGTGCCATCCTGACCACACCTCGGATGCCCACCGCCGTCCCAGCACTGCTGAGTGTGATCCCAGTGCCATAATCAAATTGTGCACCTAAAGTGTGCAGGCCCCAGTGAACCAACTGCATGTGACCCCAGTCATTGCAACGACAGCAATGAGAAAGGAAAGGGAAATTTTTTAAATAATTAAAGTTTTTTCTTTAATGTATGAAAAAGTAAAAGAAAAGAAAGGGATAGACACTCCTGTCAACAGGATGAGACTCTGGCTTAAACTGAGTGACCTCAGAAGTTCCTTTCTCAGCATCAAAAGTTAATGGTCTTTGGGATCCTCTCTTTAAAATCAAATTCCAAATGGTCATATCAATCTCTTCGCCGTGGAAGAACTGATGAGCATCTTCTACTGCATTCCCATTGATGAGATCAAATGCTCGCCCTGGCTCCGACTACTTAGATAGGCCACTGATGTCTTTCAACTCCACTGCCCCATTTATATTTTGCTTTCGGTGCCAAAAAAGTCAAGAGGACCCTATTAACATAGCACTTTTCTCATTAAAGCCAAACATGAGTCTGAACACCACCCCCCACCTTCACCACTCAAACCAATAACGACCCCATTTAATTCCAGCACAGAACAATGCCTTTCACTTAAAATTAATGTCTTGTCCACATAAAACTGAAATACAGAATGCAGCCTTCCTGATGATAAGTAGGAAGCATAAAGGTGACTTTTAAGGAGATAAATTTATTCTGTCAAGGAAGGAATAAAAACCTTTTGCTATTCACCTGTGACTTGAACACTCCGAAGCAATGAGTTCTCCCCTTATTTGTAGCTAAATATGATCTGTCACTCAGCCTTCCCTGGCTGTCATGTGTTAAATTAAAATATATCATTAATACATACATCGTTTCTGATCCTCACACGGGTAATGGTTCTGTATTAAAAGCCCGGGCAGTGTGTTAGCGTCCGATAGCCATGCACAGAGAATAATATACCATACAAATGGACAGGTGCTAAGGAACATGACATTGTAAATTATTTAAAATAGCATAATTGTATCACCTCCATTTTCAAAGGGTACCAAGTGAGAGTCAGGACAAATTGTCTTTAAGTTAATGGAATAATAAAGAATCACAGTCATCCAATAAAGACTATGTAGAAATATTTGTGTTGTCTAATATGACAAGTCAAGATTTTAAAATAATTGAACAGAGAAGTGGAATTTTCTTCAGTGAATCAAAATCAAGACTCTTGTATTATTTTCTTGGATCTATTTTTTAAATGTGACCTGAGATTTTTTTTTTTACTTTTGTTTTTTGGGTCACACCTGGTGGTACTCAGGGGTTACTCATGACTCTGTGTCTAGAGTGTTTGGGGGACTATGTGGTTTTAGGGATTAAACTGGGATCAGCCACATGCAAAATGGGAACTTTAAGCACTCAGGGCCCAGTGACCTGAGGTTATTTAAATTATATGGACCATTCTCTTGCAGAAATATTATTCAGGTTGCATTTTGTTACATTGCTTCCAGAGTAGAGACAACAACTTTTTGATGAGTACTTATCAGGTGTAAGCTACTTTTTATTGAATCCTCACCCTGAACCTCCAAGGGTTATTTTGGCTTCAGCACCATCACCATTGACATATCACTATCATTTTATTTTTCAGATGATAATAATAATAATAAACAGAACTTGTTAAATACAAGACCTCTTTAACTCACGTATGTGTTTATGAAATGGGTCTACTATTAGTCATCCCCATTTTTCACATAGATTTCCTCCCACACTCCAACCTGAGTATTTGACAAATAAACTTACAATTCAAGAACTGTAGTTCAGATTTCATTGTTTTAGTAGCGTTGGGTCTAGTGGTTTAGATTACATACATGCTCCTCACGTCTCTACCACAGACAAGCTCCTATCTCCTGCCCCTACGCCATGTCCACTTGCTCCGCCCCCCCATTTAGCTCCTTCCTTGGCATTTTCATCTGTACAACCTAAAGCCAATGTTTTGCCCGTTTTTGATACCTTTTATTTCCTTGACATGTTATTCTATATGCCACAGATCAGTGAGAAAATCCTGTATTTGTCCTTGTCCCTCTGACATTTACTGCAGTGAGAATTACATTTACTCCACCTACTGACATTTACTTCGCTAAGTGACTTCTTACTAGACTTAACAACTTTGTAGAGAGTTGCATAGTTTCATCGTGCCTTGGGACTACCTTGTACTCCATTTCATATATATATCACGACTTCATTATTCACTCTTCTGTCATTGACACCCGGTTTCTCCCATACCCTGGCTATTATGCAAAGTGCTGTAATGAGCATTGGTGCACATATTTTTTTGGATTGAATGTTTTTGTGTTTTTGCATACTAGCAATGAGATTGCTGGGTCAAATGGGAGCTCTGTACTTGGTTCTTTGAGGATTCTCCATATTGTTTTCCATAGGGCTAGACCACATTACCTTCCCACCAGCAGTGCTTGAGAGTTCCTTTTCACCACATCCACACACCAACACAGGTGTTTTTAGGCTTTTGCCATTTTGTCTGCCATTTTCACTTGTGTAAGATGATTAATATCTCAGTGTCATCTTAATTTGGATTTCCCTGGCAATAGGCAACAATGAATACTTTTGTGTTTGACTACTAGCCTTTCATCTGTCTCCTTCAGTAAGGTATTTGTTCATTTGTTTCCTCTTCCCATTTTAATGGGTTATTGGATTTATTGATGTTGATTTTTATGAGTATTATGTATGCTGTGGATATTAACTCTTTATCTGCTGTATTACGTGCAAATGTTTTCTCCCAATCAATAGTGTCTCTTAATTTTAGCCTTTGTTTGCTTTTTATCCAGTAGAAGCTTTTTATTTGATGTGGTCCCATTTGTTTTTGTTTCTGCTCTCTTTGTCAATGGAGCCCTATCATTGAAAATTTCTTTGAGGTTCAAATCCTGGGCCTTTTTGCCTTTTTCTTTCTTTCTTTTTTTTTATAAAATCTATTAAGATCTTGAGGGTTTTGATGCACTTTGAATTTATTTTTGTGTGAGGCATAAATATGAATCCAGTCTCACATTTTGCGTGTAGTTTTCATTTTTTGTGCATTTTTTTCAACACTGTTTGTTGAAGAGACTATCTTTGCTCCATTTTTTGGAATTGGTTCCTTTGTCATAAATAAGCTGCCCATATATCTGATGGTTTACGGTTATATTCTCAATTCTAACACATTGATCTGACAATCTGTCCTTTCCTTGTTTCATCCTTAGCGTTTACATTCTACTCCGTGTCATTTACCTTATCAGTCTCTTGTAATGAATATTTTTTTAATTTTAGTTGTCATCCAAGTGCACTAAATTTCCTACCTTATGCATACTTCTATGCTTGTGCCATTATTACTAGAAGTTCCTGGCACACAGTAAGTTCTCTATTATTTGCTGAATTAATTGATGAATCAAAACTGAAATGGTATTTTTCAAATAATTGGTGGATCTGTTAAATTTGCTATGAATTGTTAAATTGGCTTCCTGAGGGAGTTAATTCATTTTACATTAACATTTATTTCATTTTTAAAACTTTGTTTATGGTTTAACTATTTAAGGAAACTACAAATATTTTACTTTGTGGTCCTTAGTGATATGTCAGAACCTGGTGGTTCTGACAGTAATATGTAGACATTAAACCCTACGAGTTTGTGAAAGCTATTCACCAATGCTCTAGGAATTTTGAGAACAAGTTGTAAACTGGGTCATTAATAGCATTGCTTAAATTTAAAATTAAATAAATCATATATGAAACAGAGTTAATAAATGTCCAGTGTGCATTACTTACTAAGCCTTACTTCTCTTGATGCTCTGAAAAGCCAATCTCTTATATCTGGATAGTGGAAACACTACATTGTACACCACTCTTACCAACTCTAGACCCATTGACCTTACTTTGATATCTTGAAATTTGTCCTGGTGGAAGTGTTTACACTATAGAAATTGGCTTTGATATAGTGCTGAAACTGAAAGACATTAGTTTAATTAGCCATTTATTTGGGGTGAAAGGTTTAACAACAAGTTACATATCAGATTTTAATGTTAATAAATTTATTGGGAGAAGGGTTATCAGGTTGCCATAAAACTCCACTTATCAAATCATGGCTGAATATTGACTACAGGTTCAACCAGAAAACTATCAAGAAAGCTGAAGCAATAGTACAATAGGCAGGGTACTTGCCTTGCATGTGGCCAACCCAAGTTTGGTTCCCCAGCACCCCATATAGTCCCCTGAGCACAAAGCCAGGAGTAAACCATGAGCATATTTGGTGCGATTCAAAACCAAAACTAAAGAAAAACAAAGTATCAAGAAAAGCATTCCATGTGCACTGGTGAAGGGATGGGTGTTTGAGCATTGTATAACTGAGACTTAAACCTGAAAGCTTTGTAACTTTCCACATGGTGATTCAATAAAAGAATAAAATTTAAAAAAAAAGAAAAGCATTCCAAGAAAATCAATTGACTATATGAAATTACACTTATTTTCAATAAAAATATTGCATATTTTTAAATTGTATGTTATGCATTTTTATATTAGCAAAATTTCTAATAAATATAACTGCATACATTTTTCCAGAGAACTAATTGCTAAACATTTAATAGCATGCTACTGCCCAGAGATCATATTTTTAGCTTTATCTTTATAAAAACTGAATACAGCATGCACTTTATTCTAAATTCCTACATATAGTTACTTTTTCTGAGATTTGTCTTCTGTTTCATTGATCTCTCTGTGTTATGGCCTTATACTGAAATGCTGTAGATAGCCTTAAATTGCATTCATTCTCTGAGAGAAAGACAATATTGCTCCTTCCTTCCTCCCACTCTCTAGTTATCCCAGATGAACTTTAAAAACCTTTTTCAACTCAGATAGTGTTGCAATGATATCTCCTCCTTTCATTCATCTTTTATTTCAAATGTATTGTAAAATCTTACTTTCTTCATCTGTGCCCGTTACCATTGTACCTTATATATTGGAGTTTTTTCTAATTTTTAAACTAATACTTGTCACAGATACTTTACCTTCAACTAGAACTATCAAAGAACTCCTCTACCAAAAAGAAGCTTTAAAAGAATCATCATAAACTGATTTCAACAAGAATAATGGCTGGATTCGCATCCAGATGCATCCACACGCACTTATTAGCATCCAGGTGCACTTATTAGCATCTTTCAGTGATTCTGAATTTTTTTCAATGTAGAATTGGACTGCAGTTATTATCTTGAAATTTTGCTTCTTTGGGGGTTTCAGGGGGTCAGTTTTCCCATTGTTGTTTCTGCTTTACTTTATCAGTGTATTTGGGGGTGCCAGAAATCAAACAAGGGCCTCACATACCGTGTAAACTATGTACTACAACGCTGAGCTACATTTGTGGTCATAAATTTCCTTTTTTCAGAAAGTATAGGTTGTTGCAAAGTCTCAACTCTAGATGAATGGATCTAGAATGGATCTGGTTGTGGTGTACATGCACAGTGGAATGCAATAAAGCTGTAAGACAAGGCAAAATCATGCAATCTGTTGCTCTGTGGATGGAACTGGAGGGAATCATGCTGAGTGAAGCCAGATGTCAAGGGGGAAGATACAGAATGGTCTCTCTCATATGTGGGGTTTAAAGAAACACAGTAAGGGAGCAACAAATGGCCAGAGGCAATAGAGTTGGTTAGCAGAACTAGCTTACAGGGAAGGAGGGTTGGACATGGGACCTTGGTGGAAGTGGGAAGTGGTGTTGAAACAATGTATGCATGAAACTACTATTAACAGTATGTAAATCATAGCACCTCAACAAAGATACAAAAACAATAAGGTTGGGGTAGTCATATGTAAATTCTAGAGTGCCATCAACATCATAATATCAATAAAAGCACAGTTGCATTTATCTATACCATGAGTGGCCATATGCCAGCAAGCATAAATATGGCCTCTTTAGTACTTAGACCTGTGGAGTGTGAAAATATTAGTCACAAATATGCACTGTTCTTCAAATTACTTGTAGTCTTCCTTCTTCAAATGTGTACCTGATTCATGTGTCCTCCTGTCAGTAAAAAGAAAGCACAGAACCTCGTTTCATATCTTAACTACACCCCAGCTTAGAAACAATCATTTCCTTCACCCATTTTTTGGTAATTATTTTACCTCACTAATTCATGAATACTTTTCTGTTTACAAGTTCAAACTAAAAGACCTTGGTAAAAGTAGTTTCCTTTTTTCCCTTCAGTATAACATATGGCATTTTCTTAAGTAAAACTTAGGTAATTTTTACTTAATTAAAGAAAATTTAATTATTTAAATTTAATTATTTAAATTTAATTATTTAAGAAGTAAAACATTTTTAGATAATGGTAAATTCACACTAGTTTGCAAGAAACTGTTCAGAACTTTTTACCCAGTTGCCTCACTAGTGATTCCTTGGTAACAATGGTATGAGATCACAATTAGCATATTTTAATTGAAATATATGCAGCATCTCCTATCCCCGCCTCAGGCTTTCTTCACGGGGGGGGGGGGCCTCAGTGGGGGGTGGGTTGAGTTTCCCTCCCAGCCCCAAGCAGAGCCCTGATAGCTGAAAACCTCCAGAACCCAGCCACAGCCATGCTCAAGGCCACTCTCCACACACTCGGATGAGCCTCACCCATGAAGGAACCGGCAGAGGAACCCAGGCCTGTGGAACCCGGGCTGAGATCTCCAAGCCAGCTCAGGTCGGAACTGGGCCTCCTCCACCCAGACCCCCCATTTTCCAATAGCTAGGGAGTCACACCCAGAAACTGCCCCCAGCACCTTGTAATCCCATCAACGGCCAAGATCCAGAGACTATATAAAACAAAGCTCCTGGAAGCATGTGGCACAAAGTGGCCGCACAACCTCTTGTAATCTAGCCCGCTGATGTGCCTAAAGCAGCACACACGTGTTTGGTTTCAACATACTTGCTTATATTCTCTGCTATACATTCTTGTCCCTCTCAGAGAGCCTGGCAAGCTACCGAGAGTATCCCGCCCACATGGAAGAGCCTGGCAAGCTCCCCTCGGTGTATTCAATATGCCAAAAACAGTAACAATAGCAGGTCTCATTCCCTTGACCTGAAAGAGCCTCCAATCCTTGGGAAAGACGATTAAGGGGAGGCTGCTAAAATCTCAGGGCTGGGACTAATGGAGACATTACTGGTGCCCGCCTGAGCAAACCAAGGAACAACAGTGACAGTGACAATAATTATGCAGAATATTTCCATGGCCATAAAGATCTGTCACTTTACCTTGACCTTCTAGAACCACATACACTTCTTTTCTGTGTCTCATTCCTTAAGCCCTGGCAACTACTGGTCAGACTTCATGTCCCTAATTTTGGCATTTCAAGAGCGCTATAGTAATGAACTCATAAAGTGTATAAAATTTTTTGAAGGTGGCAGAACAATAGTACAGCAGGTAGAGTACTTGGCTTGCACCAGCACCCCATATCATCCCCGAGTACCCCCAGAAGTGGTCCCTGAATGCAGAGCCAGGAGTAAGCCCTGAGCTCTGCTAAGTGTGGCACAAAAACAAACCAACAAAAAATTTTTTTAGATTATCTTTCTTCACTCAGCATAAGTCTCTGGAACTGTGTCCAGGCTCACTGCATGTATCAGTAATTCTCCGTAGCACAGCAGAGTCCAGGGTGTGACTGTGCCACGGTTTGTTAATCATTCACCCATTGAAAGACATCTGGGTGGTTTCCATTTTAGGGTGACTATGAATACAGCTATTCTAAACATTTATGGAAAGGTTTTGTATGAGCAAACATGATTCTTTTTCTTTTCTCTGGGAGAAATGCCCAGGAGTACAATTGCTGGGTATATGGAAGGTGCTTGTTTAGTGTATTTTAAAAACTGTCAAACTTTACCAAAGTGGTTGTGCCATTTTGTATTCCCACCAGAAAAGCATGAGTGCTCTAGTTTCTCTCTATTCTCGCAAGCATTTGGTGTTGCCACTGTTTTGCATTTTAGCCATTCTGAGTGGTTAATATTCCCATCATATTTGAATTTAAACATTTTTATATTTACATAATGTAATGGTATTAAATATCCTTTTATGTGCTTATTTACCATCTATCTTCTATGTGAAATGTCTTTAAGGTCTTTTACTCATGTTCTAATTTGATTAACTTTTTTCCAATTTTTTTAAAAGCACCATGATTTACAAAGTCATTCATAGTTGGGTTCCAGACATACAATGACATCCCATCATCGTTCCAGTCACCAGTGTCAACTTCCCTCCACCAGTGTTCCCAGGTTCTCTCCCCTACCCCTACCCCCACCTCCACCCCAGCCTGACATTTCAACAGGCACCTTTTTAAGTGTGATTATTAAATTTGGGGTCTCGGGATTTTAGTGTTGCTGACTCTGTGGTTTGGATATTTGGCTCTATTATTCCTTAACACCATGATGCACTTTGTCCCATACCCCCTCTTGCTTCTCATCTGTTTCTTCATAAACTTCTATTGCATAAAATGTACAGTTGTTGATTGCAAGATAATGAAAAACACTATTTTTGTTGACTTTTCCGTTCCTGTGTATATATGAGGGGTAGGTGATGTCATATTTTTATTTAATAGACATGTAAGAAATAAAACTATTATTCCTAAAAAAACACATTGGACTCTGAAGTAAGAAAATGCCTACTGAAAAAAAGGCATAATTTCAGGGCTAGCAACATAGTACAGCAAGCAGGTAGAGAGCTTGTACTGCATGCAACCAGCCTGTGTTCAGTCCACAGCACCACATACAGAACTCTAATCACCTTCAGACCAAAAAAAAAAAAGAGGAAAGAAAGAAAGAAAGAAAGAAAGAAAGAAAGAAAGAAAGAAAGAAAGAAAGAAAGAAAGAAAGAAAGAAAGAAAGAAAGAAAGAAAGAAAGAAAGAAAGAAAGAAAGAGGAAGGAAGGAAGGAAGGAAGGAAGGAAGGAAGGAAGGAAGGAAGGAAGGAAGGAAGGAAGGAAGGAAGGAAGGAAGGAAGGAAGGAAGGGAGGGACGAAGGGAGGGACGAAGGGAGGGAGGGAGGGAGGGAGGGAGGAAGGGAGGGAGGAAGGAAGGAAGGAAGGAAGGAAGGAAGGAAGGAAGGAAGGAAGGAAGGAAGGAAGGAAGGAAGGGAGGAAGGGAGGGAGGGAGGGAGGGAGGGAAGGAGGGAGGAAGGGAGGGACGGAGGGAGGGAAGGAGGGAGGAAGGGAGGGACAAAGGGAGGGAGGGAGGGAGGGAGGGAGGGAGGAAGGAAGGAAGGAAGGAAGGAAGGAAGGAAGGAAGGAAGGAAGGAAGGAAGGAAGGAAGGAAGGGAGGGAGGGAGGGAGGGAGGAAGGAAGGGAGGGAGGGAGGAAGGAAGGGAGGGAGGGAGGGAGGGAGGGAGGGAGGGAGGGAAGGAGGGAGGAAGGGAAGGAAGGAGGGAGGAAGGGAGGGACAAAGGGAGGGAGGAAGGGAGGGAGGGAGGGAGGGAGGAAGCAAGCAAGCAAGGAAGGAAGGAAGGAAGGAAGGAAGGAAGGAAGGAAGGAAGGAAGGAAGGAAGGAAGGAAGGAAGGAAGGAAGGAAGGAAGGAAGTCATTTCTCCCCTGCAAAAGACAAAGATTACTGCCCTGAGTCATTCCCTTTCCAAACACAAATGGGAAGACTAGGTCCACTTGTCCATCATATTATATATCAATAGCCATCATCATCATTGGACGATCTTTTGTTTTACTCCCATGTTGTTTTACACAGCCACCTCAAATTGCCGTAGTAAAAGCTCAGTGGACACATCAGTGCTGCCACAATCGTTAGCAACTCAGGGAGTCCCTTCGCAGATTTCTCTGTAAATGAGGCCCCAGGAGCACAAACAGCATCATCGGGGCTTGCTGGGCCTCCTTGTGTACATGCATCGATTGGACAAAGTAGAGGCATCATTCACATGATACGATGACCCTAATCAATATTCTCTTAATGGGGGTCCACACCCAGCTGTGCTCAGGGAATCTAGCAGTTCCCAGAACTGCACCCGGAAGTTGCATATGCAAAGCATGTACTCGGGTCCTTGGAGTCATCTCCCCAGTATTTGCATAAGGGGGGCCTTGGAAAAGCATAAGGTGTGTGGGAAGAAAACCAAAAATTTTTCCTTGTATTGTGACTCATTAGTGGACTGATCTGGAGGAGTAATTTGCACTACAGAGACGCTTGCTATTTCCCAGGCCAATAGAATCTTGCTTCTAACTCAAAAATTTTATTAGTTCTATCAAAAATGTAGATTTCACTAAATGATATGATTTGAAAAAACATCACACAAACTCAAACCAACGGGCTTTTAACAAAATTTCTAACCAGTCCTGTGTTAGTACAGACTATTGACAAAGTTAACTCTATGAAAGACAAGAAGGCTCAGAAACCTGGCACAGACCAGAGGAGACTAAAAGAGACACAACAATTACATGCAATGTGGGATCTTGGACTGAATCCTGGAAGACGGAATGGGCAGGAATGGGAAAACTGGGGGAATCTAAATTAAGTCTCTAGTGGATTTAAAACTATGACTGCTGGTGAAAAGTATTATTAGGACAGTCAGAGAAATAAAGGTTCTGGAGCCATTAAAGAGAGTATTTTTTTGAAAAGAGATCAAGATTGTTTTTCAAGTGTGAATATGCATATTTAAATAATCTTAAAATGACACAGATCTTTAGTTATTTATTCTACACTTTGGGCCTCTTCAATACGGCTAATTAAAAAGAAATGGGAGCCTATATTGTTCTCTTAATAATACTCTCTTGGCCACATATTTATCTTCTAAGAGATTCTACAATCAGAAAACTATTTGCCAGATGTGGGAATGTGAAGATATTATGAGATCTTGACAAACAAGCCAGAAAAACACATATACCATAAAGAACAACCATGTAATTTTATGCTAACTGTCTTAAGAAAGATGACCCTTGAATTTTTATTTCAAATTAGTATGTTACATAAATTACACACTGAATACCATCTCCATAATTAGCATCCCTTTTACAAAGGGTTCTTTTAATAAATTACTGAGAGAAAGTTTAAAGCAAACAAGTGAATTCTGGATCCCTCTCCCTAATAAAATTTATTTACCCCACCGGGCTCTAAATAGCCCTATCATTCATAGGCTTATAGCAAGAAGTGGCCCATTCCACAGTAAACAGCTACCCTCGGTCCTTTGTCTGATGGTTTGAGAGGTGGCGCCACACTTCTCTGAGTTGCTCCTGGGTAAATGTGGAATCCGAGTGACGCGAAAGAACAGTGAGCTATGGATGGTTTCAGACTCTGTTTATGTTGCCTTCTTATCACATTACCTAATGCAAAGCGTGAGTGGTCAGGTGTTCCGTATCCTCAGGACTGGGAAGGCACCTCTCTGAGCTGTCCCACTACCTCTGTCTGTTTTGCTCATGGCTAACATCTCTCGTGATGCACATTGGCAATTATCAACCTGAGAAACCAATCTCTTACAGTCTATTTAGATAGAACTGCTTGGATCTTTTCAAAAAATGAAAACTATTCAGGGTTAAGCAGAACTATATAATTTTTGTGTAACTATTTAAAAATGTAAAAGCAGAGTTTGAGAGAAAATATCTTGAGGACAAGTCACAAAAACCTACATTCAGATGGGAGACACTTAGCCTTTGGAACAATTTAGCTTCCAAAAAAAAAAGAAAGAAAGAAACTTAAAAAGCCATTTCTGACAGAACTTCTTTCTTCCAGTCAGAAAAATCTCCTTAACAAAACCAGTTCTGTCCAAAACCCTGTGGTTGGTTTTTTGGGGGTTTTTTTGTTTTTTTTTCTTTTTACATGGTAAAGCATCATTCTTATCTGAATGCATTTCCATAATCTGAAAAGAAGAGGAGATTGCTGATTATCCGCTGCTGACTCTGTGGGAATCTCAGCAAGGCTTCTGGAAATGAGCTGGGGCTGAGTCCAGCCTGCCCAGCACTCACCAGGACATTACAGTCGCCAGCTTTTTCTTTGCTTGGAGAGTTTTGCTGGACCCTGTTCAATGCTCCTGTTGCAGGACCTTATTTAACCCTGACAACCTCTGTGCAGATCAGTACTTTTCTCCCTGTTTTATGAAAGAACAAATTGAGGCACACAAAGGTTAAATTACTTTCCAAGAATAGCAGCGCTACTTGAGGTACAACTACCATGAACATACCTGTCCTTCCTAACTGGATTGCTTTCTCCAAAATATCAACCCCCCCTTCCGACTCATGTCCTCCTAGAAGACATTAGTGTCAATGCCTGCTCCATCTACTTCAAAGACTTGTTGCAAGGGTCAATGGGATGGGAATTGCCTCCATTTTTTTTTTCTTCTCCAGGACCGCTATACACACTGTGGAATATATAACACACGTGGCAAGATCCCAGGCCTACTTAGAATCAAACCAATGAGGACAAAGGAAGCTGAGGCTTCTCCAGCCTCTTTGCCTCCTCCCTCCCCGTTTTCCCGGCTGTGATGGCAACCTCCCTCAGTTCTGTACTAGGCATTTAGTTTTAAAATGCAGAGTCTCCAGTGAATTAAGTTTTTAGTCGGTCCCTGTTAGGAGCAAAGGAATTGGTCTTCCTTCAAACACTTTTAAGAAAACACCCCGAGCAAAAGTGCATGTGTTTAAACAAAAGGGATGGTAATTCTTTCCCCTTTTTGCTGTTTCATCTCACAGGCTGCAGCATCTTCCCTGCTCTGCCTCTTCCCTCCTCTCTGATGCATTGTTGGTAGCAGACTGCCTCCATCCAGTTACCTTCTCATCATCTATACCCTCCTGCCTCTGCCCCATCTCTCCTGATACTAATGTATTGAACAACATATCGTTCTTTTATAGTTCATTCCCCTGCTCTTTGGCCACACCGGGCTGGATTCAGGTCTTACTTCTGGTGGGACTCAGGGGATCATATGGGGAACTGAGGATCGAACCTGGATGAGCCATGTTCAAGGCAATCACCATACCTGCTATATATCTCTCCAGCCCCAATATCCATCCTTTACTCTATTTCAGAACAGGATTTTTCTGAGACACAGGGAATGAGGGAATTGGTAAGAAACTCACAAATCACTTTGATTCTTCATACATCAATCAAAGCTCCCTGAGAGGTGGAGAGTCAGGCTGAAAGCTCACAGAGTGGGAGACCTTTGGCTCCTTTGGGATCTGAAGAGAAGCGATGGGGACCCCAGGCAGTAACTTACGGGCTCAAGGCAATAACTTAATTCCTAGGTAGACTGTGTATAAACCTCCGAGAGCAGAATTCTGCCCCGCGGTGCTCTGTGAATTAATGAAGGCAAATTAGCCTGGGATTTGTGTTTGTTGTGTGGGAAGGTGATGGCAGAGTAAATCTTCCCAATTTAAGTAGTATATTTTATGTTTAATTGCATAAAGTAGCATGTATCTGTTGCTTTAAATCTCATCCACTGGGAGTTCGAATTGGGCTTGTTGATTTCTTTCATTATCCCCTAAAATGACTCCAGTCCTTGTTTATGTTTACTTGAGAAGCACAGATCTTTTTCTTCAATAGCTTTACAACTTTAAATGTTTGAAGAAACTTCTTTTTAAGACCATCTAGCTAATTGTTCCATGATAGCTCCTAAGTGGAACATTATATCTATCAGTCTTAAGTGCAGCTGTGGTTATAATAGCTTCAGTCGTGTTATTATAGTCTCTTTTATTTAGAGCATGAGTAAAAATGAAAATTAAATATGCCCTAATCTGCTATCATTCTATACTTACCTTAGTGCAAGCAAAGTAAGTGCTAATAAAACTCTGTCACCTCCCATAAAATTTATTCTGAATTATTTCATGTTGGAATATAGGTTCAACTTTTTTTCTGTTTTGCTTTCCCCCTTGCAACTCAGTAAAAAATGTTTTCTTGAATGACAGTCAGTTTTTGAACTTTCAGTTGTACATTTACTGGGGAGAGAATTAGAATAAAGGAGAAAGAGAAAATAGCATAATTGTATTGAAAAGTCCTAGATGCAATTAACAAATAAGACCAGACGTGGCCACGTGCTTGGAGAATAGTCAGACTGGGCCAGGCAAGTGTCACTAAAGCTAGATCCAGCCAGAGTAATCACTCACTGTCTCTCTAAATAGTAGTCTGCAAGTGGCCACAGCGGCTTTTTAGAGATCTCAGCCCCAGACTGGCCTCATAAAGGCTGCCACTTACAAAGATTCTTAGAGGATTCCGTTGCCCCTTCAAATAGGTAAAGCCTACCTGGACCTCACTTGGAGCCCTACTGGGACTTGGGAAACTCCACCCACATGCACCTTGGGAATTACCTGGAAACACTCTCATCCTTGTCCTTAGGGGTGATGGTGCGTCAGAGGTGATAGAACATAAAAAAGCTGCAACTCTTCCAACATTCAACTCTGTCTCATGAAATGGTGTGCGTGAGAAACCATCATTAACAGTATTGCGAATGAGAGAAGTTCGATCAATAGAAAATAAATAAAACATAACCAAAAATTGTTCATATCTACCATTGGTGGAGACGTGGAAGGTCAGGCTAGGAAACGGGCTGGTGTCACAGACAATTCCAACCAACCGTTGCAGGAAACGGCTCTGGTCGAAGCTATCCTCGAGTCCTCTCTGGGAGATGTGATTGGATTTGATTTCCTCTCCTAGAGGACACATTGGGGGGGAAGTAACCTGAATTCCGTATTCCATCCAGATGCTCTCAATTTGGCAGGCAGGAGGTAGGTTTTGCATAGAGACCGAGCTCAGTGGAAAGGATTAGAATTCTGAGTTGGAACCTCCAAAGGCATTTTAAAGTCAAGGAACTGTTGAGGACCAAAATACATACAATTGACCTTGTCGTAATTCTGCAATGATATTTACCTCTCAGTGCCATGTTGGAATAAGCCCCTCTGGATTCCTCTGTGTCTGCATCTTCCTGGTGTTGAATTCCAATCACCCTCTGGATACTAAATCTCATTTAGACCGTGATAAAAAAGCAGGAGGTGAAATAGGACCCAAAACTCAGGGGAGGTGATTTCAGTGTAAGAAGCCAGGCACAGAAGCCCCAGGAAGGAAAACCACCACAGCCTACAAGGGAACCTTGGCAAGGGCTAGGCGGAGCCAACGGATGGCGTCTCAGAAACCACACTTGCCTCTGCAGCTGAACACAGTCCTGGACTTGGTCCTCAGGACAGACCCCCAGAGGAGTCCCAGGGGCAGCTTCCAGCTTCCTTCCCAGAAGGGATTGCAGGGTCAGGCAGTCTCCAGTCTCAAATCTGAGATTTGGAGCATTTCTTTTCTTTTTTCATTTTGGGTCACACCCACCCATACACAGGGGTTACTCCTGGCTCTGCACTCAGGAATTACCCCTGGCGGTGCTCAGGGGACCATATGGGATGCTGGGAATCGAACCTGAACCCGGGTCGGCCGTGTGCAAGGCAAACGCCCTACCCGCTGTGCTATTGCTCCAGCCCCTGGAGCATTTCTTGATTACATGCTTTAATGGTTGCAGAGGCTGTCCTGCGAATTTTCCCATTTCCCTTATCATTTGTGTGTCTTCCTTGTCTTTTTGCCTTTAGTTAGGAGACATCCTGAACACTAATAGATTCTTATTTCCAATCATATTTAAACACTTTTTTCCATTCATTTTCAAATAACTTATTGTGTTAGGAGTAAATGTTTCTAATTTTTCATTGCTGTGTTTTGGGGTCTCACCCAGGGTACCCAGGACTTACTCATGACTGTTCTCAGGAATCATTCCTGGCAGGCTCAGGGCACCCTCGGGGCTGCTGGGGGTTGAACCAGGTCAGCCACGGGCAAGGCAAGTGCTCCACCTTTTTTTTGTACTGTCACTCCAGTCCCACGTGGCTCTAATTTTTAAAATCAGACTATTATTTAGAAATATCAACTAGTGGGCTGGAGAGATAGCACAGCGGGTAGGGCGTTTGCCTTGCACGCGGCCGACCCGGGTTCGAATCCCAGCATCCCATATGGTCCCCCTGAGCACCGCCAGGGGTAATTCCTGAGTGCATGAGCCAGGAATGACCCCTGTGCATTGCCGGGTGTGACCCAAAAAGCAAAAAAAAAAAAAAAGAAATATCAACTAGTTAAGTTCTAAGAAATGGTGTGAAATTATTTTTAATATTTTTTCAAGATGAGAATGCAAATAAGTATTTTAATTTTGCAATTAAGACATTTCACAAGAAAAGGGAAACGAAACGTAAAGATATTAACAGGAGGGGAGTGCTTGCCTTTCATCCGGCCGACCCTGATTCAAACCCTCAGCAACACCAAGAGTCGCTCCAGAGCACAGAACCAGGAATAGTTCCTGAGCACCACCTGGTGTGGGCCCCCAAATAAATAAATACAAATAAAATTGTACTTTGTCATTTGGTGAAAAAGTACACTGAAACTATGGGATATATGGAGGATATGAAAGCTATTTAAGTGGCTGCTACAAACAGGGGATTTGAATGTAGCATAAATTATGAAATATTTTACTTCTTTATTGATGATAATGAGTATTTTACCTCAAACAAAATTATTCAAAATGAATAAGCTCATTTAAAATTGAATAAGAATGATTATAACTGGGGACAGAGTGATAGTACAGCAAGTAGGGTGTTTGCCTTGCGTGCAGTCAACCTTGAACCCAGGTTCAGTCCCCAGGACTGCATATGGTGTCCCCTAAGCCCCACCAGGATTGGTCCCTGAGCACAGGGCCAGGAGTAAGCCCGAGTACTTCCAGGTGTGACCCAAGAATGAAAACGGGGAAAGGAAAGGGAGAGAAGAGTATGTAAGGTATTTAGTAATTAATGTATTCAAAAAAAATGAGCTGGGACTTGGGGTCCTGAGAAACTGTAGCTGGGGAGATGATTCAAAGGACTGTAGTGCATGATCACATGTGGGAGGACCAGGGTCCAGCTCCAGCACCACAAGGTTCCCTAAGCATTGCCATAAATGGCAAGGAAGGGAGGGAGGGAGGGAGGGAGGGAGGGAGGGAGGGAGGGAGGGAGGGAGGGAGGGAGGGAGGGAGGGAGGGAGGGAGGGAGGGAGGGAGGGAAATAGAAAAAGAGTAAGGAAAGAAGGGAAGGATGGAGGGAGGGAAGAGGAGGGGAGGAAGGAAGAGAAGAGGAGAGGAGGAATGGAGGAAGGGAGAAAGGAAGGGAGGCAGAGAGGGGAGGAAGGAAGGAAGGAAAGAGGGAGGGAGAGAAGGAAGGGAGGGAAGAAGGGGAGGAAGGAGGGAACAAAGGAAGGGAGGGAGGGACGGAAGGAGGGGAGGGAGGTAAAAGGAAGGAGGGATGGAGAAAGGGAGGGAGGAAAGGAAGGAGAAAAGGAAGGAAGGAAGGAAGGAAGGAAGGAAGGAAGGAAGGAAGGAAGGAAGGAAGGAAGGAAGGAAGGAAGGAAGGAAGGAAGGAAGGAAGGAAGGAAGGAAGGAGGGAAGGAGAGGGAAAGAAGAGGAAAGTGATCCTGATATTTTCAAATAGTTTGATTGCCTAGGTAGCACAGAGATCAAGAAAGTTATGGTAAATCTAAAATTTATGTCAAGGGAGAAAGACTTAAAAATCTGCTTCAAGGGGGGGGCGGGCGGAATCTGCTTCAAGTCTTGAATTCTTAAATCAAAAACTTCCATCATGACAATTCCCTGACAACATTTGGATGTTAGAAAATACAGCTATGTGCCATGCTTTCATATATTTCAGAAGCAGCTTCTTTTTGTTGCTGCAGTGCCTGAATCTAATGAGTGATTCTCTTCCTGGACTTTCCGTTTTTCTGCCTTTCCCTGAAGGCCCAGTTCTAGGACTCATTCTTCCTCGGCTCTCTCCTCTCGCCATCTCTCCATTCCTTCAGACACTGGTAGGGGACCTTCACAGGGACCTCTCAGGACCCTCCTAGGTATGGGCATCCTCCCGTCTCCTCTCTGGCGCCTGCCGTGTGCGTCCAGCACTTCTCAAACATGAGTGTGGGATTTGGTTAGAGCAGAGAGTCTCGGGGCTAGAGCTATAGCACAGCGGGTAGGGCGTTTGCCTTGCACACGGCCAAATCCCAGCATCCCACATGGTCCCCTGAGCACCGCCAGGGATGATTCCTGAGTGTATGAGCCAGGAGTGACCCCTGTGCATCACTGGGTGTGACCCAAAAAGCAAAAAAAAAAAAAAATAAGAACAGAGAGTCTCATTCAGTACCTCTGGAGCGGAGCCTGGGACTCAAAGCTTTCTGCTGGCTTTGGATCACACCCTTTGCTACTTTGAGTCTTCTTCCTGCACGAGGCTTGGCAGGGGCCACAGCACCACTTCGACAGTGCTTGGGAGACACGAGGTGCTAAGGATGAAAGGTGGGGTTCCTGCATGCAAAACCTGTGTCTGTGTCAGGCCCTCAAATCATTTCCCCAGCCTGAACCTGCATTTCTTTTATTTTTTTTTTTTGCTTTCTTTTTGGGTCACACCCGGTGATGCACCAGGGTTACTCCTGGCTCACGCACTCAGGAATTACTCCTGGCAATGGTCAGGGGACCATATGAGATGCTGGGAATCGAACCCAGGTTGGCCGCATGCAAGGAAAATGAACTACCCGCTGTGCTCCAGAAATGGCTTGCATTTCTAACAAGCCATGCTCACTGATAACCTGCACCGGGCCATAGACACAGATTGCGTAGCACATGCGTCTGTTATGACTAACTGTGCCCCAAAGTCTGCACTGGATGCTCCCGCCCACCCCCAGACTCTCCTCCACAGAATCTCTAACTCAGAATTGGTCTTACCATCCCATGCGCCTCCTTCCAGCACCAGCTCCTGTGGCTCAAACACATTTTAGCAGGAACTTCATTCAGGAACCGACAGTTGAGAGTCTCCTCACACCTTCCTCCCTCGGCTTCTCCTGGGCAGTCCGTGTGAAGCTCTGAATGAGGTTGTCTTTTCTTGAAGGGCGAATGCTGGTGCCTTTTCCTGGGGAGCAGAGTGGAGATTGTTTTCGGATCAAAAGTTCCCTGACCCCCAAAGACAAAAGTCAAACTCTACATAGTCAAGTGTCGGGCCCTGACAGCAAACCTGTTTTCTGATCCATTGGAGAGGGGCCCTGGCAGATGGTACAGTGGGCAAGGCCTCGCCTTGCACATAGCCTCCCCGGGTTCAGTACCCGCCATTCCCTCTGATCCCCCCAAACCTCACCAGGGGAGTGCGAGTCCACATTGCTCAGAATCCCTGCAATGCTGGTGTGGCACCAAAAATACCAGAAAACTTGAGAGAGGCTGGAGGTGAGGGGTCCCTCTTTAGAACATGCCATTTGGCTTTCTTCTTTCCCTTCACCTCTACCCATCGTGCAAACAGAGGGAGCAGAGGGGGCAGCTGGAAGTCTACATACCCTCACAAAGAAGCCGCTAACTTCTGGTGTTGAAATCAAATCACTCCCTGGAGTCTGCAGGGCCAGCTGGGCCACAGTCCTTAGGGAAGGTGACATCGAGGGGAGGGTGACCGAGGGTAGCCAAGATCCAAGTTCCCAGCCAGGATGGTGGCAAAAGACTTGGACACTTTCTTGCCAAAGAAAAGAAAATTCTGGACTCTCTGAAAGCCCTCAAAGTATAACTTCTTCCTCCTTCCACCACACTGGACACTGGAAGTACCTTGTTTAGCTGCCCGTTAATGAGGTAACATATGTAAAGCTCCCAGCATGGAGCCCAGCAGATATTAGAGCTTCAATAAATATTAGTCCCCTTCCTTATTAAAAGTAACACCAGCTACACTGCTTATGTGATTCGCTTGCTCTTATTACCACATAGCGCAGTAAGATGTGTGCATGTAATTAAATACGTACCACTCTGGTCATTCTGTGTTTTAAATTTTATTGATCACATCATTATGTTCTTTATGTAAGCTCAGAGGTTTTCTGCTTATGCAGCATGAACATCACTTCCCAACTTTAGGAAAAAGGAAAAACAAGGAACATCAGGAACGTCTGAGGGAAGGACAGTTTAGTGGTTTAACAATCAATTACAAAATTTAAAAAAGTTAAGCATCTTCCGGTGGTATAAATATCACTTCCCACTTTATTCTTCCTATTCTAACTCAATCCCACCACTTAACCCTGGGTTTTCCCCCCTATGGCTCTTCACAAGACACTCCCTCTTGGTTGTTGAAAGATCATAGGTGGAAGGTTGGTGCAGAAACACAGGGCTAAGAGTGAGATTGGGTTATTATAGTCCTGTTCTTATTAATGCAGACATTTGTGCAGTGTCTACATAATACATTTTCTAACATAAAGCCAACGTTTTCTTCTTTAGATAAAGCACACTTTTATACATCTACTCAGATATATAAAATTGGGGAGGCCTATTCAGATTCTTAAATTTTCCTTTACTCTCTTCATGCTTACTAAATCTTACGTGTGTAGGATTTATATACTTCATGTAAATATTCACATATATTAGCACAGAATTATTTACAATATTAGTTCTTAAACTTATGTACTCATAAAAGTTATAGTTTTTGAAAAAATATTTTATCAATTTATCATTGATTTACAAGATAATCTGTGGAATTTTCTAGTTTATCTCCATTATTCTTTGTACACCACTCTATGCGGTCCACAATTTAAGAGGAAGAGAGAGAGAGAGAGAGAGAGAGAGAGTCTAAATCAAATATGACATTTTAAAAAATGAGACATAGTAAAGAAACCAAAAATGGTCAAAGTCATCAGAACTGAAGATTTTGTCTATAGAACTGTTCATACCCTGGAATCTGGGAACACCAACCAGGCCAGAGCTTGCTTCTGGAGCTGACAGGCATCTGTCAAAGTTCTGGCTACAGAATTCTTTATCCAAACACAACGGGTGACGACTCTGACTTGAAGCCACCAAGGAGCTGAAATCCACCATCCACATCTATCAATCCCTGGAATGCAGGGGAAATGTCAGCGTTGAGAAAGAGCCTCTCCCACATGGAAGCAGCTATTAATGACACTAACACGGAGCCAACGCCAAAGTGGAGGTCGCGGGGAAGCCCTGGGACCCCGTCAGCCCCCATCTGAATGCGAATTCCTGTCACTTAGGAAATCTGTGGAGCCACAGAGCACATACATAAAACCCTCAACAATATTGCTGTAAAGAGGAGCCCGGAGTCTCAGCCCGACTTGAGGAAATGACAATATCCACAAACGGAATCAATCATTTTGGAATAAGCCTCGTAATAGCAAACAACTCAAATCACAGGAAACTCTGAGAGAGAGTGCTCATCACAGAACTCACCGGAAATAAATCAGTCGCTCGAGTTTCCCAAGAACATCCCCTGACATTTTTTTTAAATTGAAATAGAAAATAGGGTCACTGCCAATAGGCTCAGCACTCGCTCCTCTCCACCCGTGCTCCTCTCGCTTCTAAAACCCCAGGCAGGAGAGACAAGACAGCACCAAGACTATCCACTCGACTCATTCCACCCTCCCTTGACAAGAACTTTGAATCTCATCATTACAACTGCCATTTCTTACAAATGGCACCATGCCCATCTTCACACCGCGACCCTCCTACTGGTGACATACACCTCTCCCAGCACACCAAAGAAGAGCAAGTCGACAAGACAAAAAGAACCCCAGGGTTGGTGAAAGTTACCAGGCTTGCAGAGCTGAACTGAGATTTCATCTCCAAAACCTTTTTAAACTTTCATCCTTGAGAAATAAAATAATTTTTTAAGTTCAGCCATCTTTAGTTTTCTACAGCTACAAAATACAAAATAAAAGAGCTATAAAACATTAACAAAAAAGAAATAAGACAATTCTTAACTTTCAGGAAGAACACATAGTCTGGAACTTGGTGATCAGACCGGGTGAATGTCTGAAATGCATAGTCTAGTGAAACAAGAATGTTGAATACCATATCAGATCGAAGCATCTAGAAAGCAGATAGAGGGTGGGGGTGGGGGGTGTATTTGTGAGTACACTGTCACTGTCATCCCGTTGCTCATCGATTTATGCGAGCGGGCACCAGTAACGTCTCTCATTGAGAGACTTATTGTTACTGTGTTTGGCATATCCAATACGCCACGGGTAGCTTGCCAGGCTCTGCTGCGCAGGCTCGATACTCTCAGTAGCTTGCTGGGCTCTCCGAGAGGGGCGGAGGAATCGAACTCGGGTCCGCTTCGTGAAAGGCAAACGCCCAACCGCTGTGCTGTCACTCCTGCCCCATTTGTGAGTACAAAGTCAATAAAAAAAAGAATTCCCATTCTAATTCTGCAGAGAGCCTTCTTGGGGAGCAAGTGTGTTTGTCACTAAAACTATGACAACTGAGTGAGGGCACACTCCTTAGGAGATCCAGTGCTTCTCTTCATGATTCAAATGGCAATTCATTTTTAAATAAATGCAATACAAGATTTACAAGAGGTAAGTCATTCGGAAAATAATTCTCTCCCCACATTTTCTGACCAAAAGAAAAAAATTATCATAGCCCTATCGCAAACATTCACATTTGTCTTTTTTCTAACATTTACCATAAAAATGATGAATTTACACACGTGCAAGAACTCAGCACATTTTCTTTCAACTAACTACGTGTAACTGCTTCCTGGGCTTGATGTTCTAGCTGTCATAGTTACAGGCCTTGCTGCCACTGCATCCACAGGTGCCGCTGTGGATGTCCCAGACGTGGCTTCCAGGCCACTTTGCTGTGTGTGACTCTCCGTCCCCCAGCTCCCAGCACCACAGTTCCTGCAGGGCCAGCCTTTCACGAGCAAGCAACACCCGAGCTTAGTCCATGTTCCATCTCCAGCAACCAAACGTTCCTCAAGTTGACTTGAAAGGGTGGGGAGGGAGGGTGAGTGCATCATTCCTGAGCTCCATGGTAGAGGCCCCTGAAAATCCAAGGACAAGAGGTCAGCTCGGTCTCCAGGGGGACCAGGAGCAGCGAGCAGGAGCTACCTCTTCCCTGACTTTCACTGCACCGCCTTTGGGGGGTGAGAGTGGGGACACTGTACTCTGGCTGATCCTTGCATGTTCTTGCCTGTATAGTCAGGAAGCATCTCCCTGTTGGCCCCTGTCTGACCTCAGTGTGCACCCCATTTCCAAATGGCCTAGAAAGGGGCAGCACCTTTCATTACAAAGCTGTAAGAGTGGGGCCGGAGCAATAGTACAGTGGGTAGGGATTTTCCTTGCACACGGTCAAACCAGGTTCGATCCCCGGCATCCCATATGGTCCCCCAAGCACTGCCAGGAGTAATTCCTGAGTGCAGAACCAAAAGGAACCCCTGCACATCTCTGGGTGTGACCAGAGATGAAAACATAAATAAATAAATGTTTTTAATTTAAAAAAAAGCTGTAAGAGCTTGTCCTGTATGAAGGAGGCAGATCTTGGGCAGGAAGAGCGTTACTGCACAGGCTGCCCCAAAGGCCTCTGTCCGGCACAGTCGTGAATGAGAAATCATATACATAAGGGTGGTTCGCCACTGGGAAGACACTACTCAGTTATCCCGGTTAGATCATATCGGTAGAAACCTGTGCCTCTTCATTAGAAAATGTGTACTGTGGTTTGGTTGCTTTTTTTTTTATCAGTAGGCTGGTGCCCATCATTTTTCTTCCTCTCCTCATACCCTCCAAGTGACAATGAAAAGCGGCAGGTTTGAGACCTTCAGTCTGTGCATTTCACAAATAGATCAAGAATAGAGTACCCTTTGGACAGGGGGGTAGAATGATGTATCCCACGACTTAGCACTAAGCACCCAAGATGGGACTTGCAGTTTGAATAGCTTTAGGGAAATTGCCACTGCTGATGAGCTGGAAAGATCTACAACCCCCACACCCAAAGGAAAGAAAAAATACACACAAGAAAGCACACACACAGGTAGGCAACACTATCGTTGGAGAGCTTGGCTCCAGAAAGACCCAAACTTTCCTTGAGCATCTACTTTGTTCCACTTTGTTCCACACCAGACTTTGCTGATGTCGTCCTGGGGATGACTTAATCCTTACAGCAACCCTGAACTGGGGAATCTCTGTTCCTCAAAGAAACAGAATCACCTGCCTGCCAGATACAGAAGAGCTAAACTTGCTTGACCAAAACTTACGTTCCAGAGGACTGAAGCTTTGTCCCAGTGCCTCAGCGATGCCAGCTTAGGAAGCAGGTGTGTGAATATGAACGCGATGCTGTGAGATCCAGTCCACCGACACGGAAAGGGAAGCTCAAAGGAGGTTAGATGCATCCTCAAGTTCACACAACCTGTGCTCAGGGCAGAACTATGATCAGACGCAAGGGACCCAGCCGTACATCCATCCCATCAGGTGACTGCAGGGGAAAATTGGATCCTTCCCAAGCACATGACTGAGGCAAACAGTACCCATGTGAGCAACCACGAGTCCATCCCAAATTCAGAGGAAAGCCAAGTGAAAATTGCAAAGCTGGGCCTTGTCACCGAGTGTGTAGAAACAGAAATGGCAATCTGGGTAGCCAGGATTCCCAAATCCTTTTTTCACTCTGCAACGCATTCTTTTCTTAATATCTCTTAAAGAGTCAAGCTGTCAATAGAGGCTAAGGATTTTATGTCACTGTTACTGTCACTGTCATCCCGTTGTTCGATTTGCTCCAGCAAGCACGAGTAACGTCTTCATTGTGAGACTTGTTGTCACTGATTTTTGGCATATTGAATACACCACGGGTAGCTTGCCAGGCTCTGCCGTGTGGGCAGGATACTCTCCATAGCTTGCCGGGCTCTCCGAGAGGGACAGAGGAATCGAACCTGGGTCAGCCACGTGCAAGGCGAATGCCCTACCCGCTGTGCTATCATAAAATCCAGTCCCATGATTTCATGAAAGCAAGAAATTTGTTATATCTATTTCTACACGAACATGTGGAACATGTGTGTGTGTGTGTGTGTGTGTGTGTGTGTGTGTGTTGGAGGACAAACATAACGCTAGAGAATGGTGGTCAGTCTCTCCTCAATATGTTCTTTCCTTGTTTCGCCCTTTGAGCACACGCATATTGGGTTTCTCTTTGCAGGAACTTTAATGGACTGAATGCCTCTAGGTCTCTTTTTCCCTCCTGCTTGCTCCATTAAAAGTCTTCCCCTTTCAAATCGCTACAGTGCAAGTGGCTTAGATAATGTACTGTCATCCCTAACTTATACATCATGTCCAGGGGACTGGCTTACAGTAAGCATCGCTTCAATTGCAGGGAGCTGGCCATGGGCCATGACCTACGGGGACCCTGTGGCCATTTATTGCAAACTACAGCTTGAGGGTGATGCTAATGAACTTCTTCAAGAAGCCTGCTTGCATGGCTTTTACATTTTGCTGTGTCTTCTTCGAGGCTGCTAGGGAAAGACTGGTAGCTTTTTCACATTGATTTGCTTCCCCTTTTTCTGTAACCCCTTGTGTCAAGATGAGTCCCGCTACAACACACCTCTACATGACGACACATACACAAACATTCCCCTGCCCTCTCCCCACATCACAAAATCAAATGTGGTGATTGCCTCCAAATCTGAGCTGTCTGAGCAAACTGTTCATGACATTCACAAAACTGGGAAGAAACTGCAATTGCACGGTGCTTCTGGGAAGATAAAGCCAATTTCAGAAGCCAATTTTCAAAAGGAAATGCCATGTTTGTTTCATGTCATCCACTGCTTCAGTTCAGGAAAAAAAAAAAAATAGAGCCGAACAAAGCAGAACCCGACAGTCAGACTGGCTGATTAGTCCCAGGAAGTGCAGGGGACAGCTGGAAAGTTATACCTTTGGCCGGAGACTCTTGTCCTGTCCACCCCCAGTTGCTTTGGAAGCAGCTGAGCAAAGCTTAACCCGCCCCTGCTGAATAAGATCTCACACACTCATACACATGCTTCCGGATGTTCATTTAAATAACATTATTAAAAATATAGCGAACAGGCCATCACACGGACAGGGGGTCCAGCTGTCTCAGCACTTCTTGTGCACCAGGCTGGCCGCCCAGTCTGTCAGAGGCTTTGCCTCCTATTTGTCCAACAGTGGCAACATAACACACAGCCTTGCTTCAACATGGAAGCCTCCAGCCCAAAGCCATCACTCATGCCAAGGAAAGGAGCTCTGGAAGCAAGCCTACAGCATTAGGTAGTATGATTATGTGCAGACATATCTATATATGAGGAAAACCATCTCTGTTATTGCTTCTGCTTTGCCTATGCTTTACACATTGTACATGAAAGATTCCAGCTATGGGACTGGAGATGTGTGCTGGAAGTAGATAATGGGCAAAACATGATGACCTCTCAGTATCTGTACTGCAAACCATAATGCCCAAATGGAGAGAGAGAGAGAGTATGGGGAATATTGTCTGCCATGGGGGCAGAGGGAGGGTGTGAAAGGAGGTGTGTACTGGGGATATTGGTGGTTGGGAATGTGCACTGGTGGAGGGATGGGTGTTTGATCATTGTGTGATTGTAACCCAAACATGAAAGCTTGTAACTATCTCACGGTGATTCAATAAAATTTAAAAAAAATAAAGAAAAAAGAAAAATTCCAGCTACATACATGTGGAATTAATGAATTGAATAAAAACTCTCTCTTTCTCTCTCTCTCTCTCTCTCTCTCTCTCTCTCTCTCTCTCTCTCTCTCTCTCTCTCTCTCTCTCTCTCTCTCTCTCTCTCACACACACACACACACACACACACATTCACATCCCAAACACAGAAGAAACAGATATGAACTGCATGGATTATATGTGATGTGTCAATGATGCAAAAAGATTCTGGTACAAAAATTTTTGCAGAGAAACCATGCCGTTGATCTTTAAATGAGTCTTCCTGTGTGTTTAGCCCTTTTAGCTGAAGACCCTTCTTCTCCTTGCCCCCTGGTGAAAATGACTTGAAGTTGTTTCTGGTGGTCCCCACCAGATGCAGAACCAGCCACGTGTGGCTCCTCTCTGCCAGCTTCCCCACCGACTGCTATTTGAGCAGATCGCATTTAGCAGAATGCCCAGGGCATGTGGAGAAAACAAGATGATGCTAGCATGGTGATTGTTCCCTGGGCTGCCTCCTGTCCTCCTTGGATGTAATAAAACTCAGGACTGTTGCTGACCAGGCTCTGGCTGCAGCCCTTCTAGTTCTACACTGTATTGGCATTGGCCAAACATGGCCTGGTTCTCCCATTGCGTCCATTTTCCAACTGAAAGAGAAAAGGAACTGATAAATCTGGACACAATTTGTCCTGACAATCATCGCTAAGTTCCTGCTGTGAGGGAGGCCCCGACCCACTGGTGTGGGATGACACAGCCATCCGGAGTCCAGACAAAGGGAGCCCCTGCCTTTTTCTAAGTGTATTATTATTCAGCCATGTAGAGTCATACCGGCGTGGATGCCTACCCACTCACATCTTAATAGGAAAGAGATCCAGAATAGGACACGGGGCTGGGGGGGAGGGGCGAGGGGCATGCACAAAAGATGGTCAAGCTGTACTAGACAAGAAAGCGTGAACTTGATGAAGAGGAAGGAAGGACTCTATTTTGACCACAGAACAATAAATCACTGCCACGCTGTGAATATACGTGTTTTCATAGCACTCCATTAAAATACGGTTTTATTATGGATAAAGGTTACTTTCTACTGAAATGTGAACTTGATGAAAGTTATGCTTATAAGGTGGATATAATATGAACTTCCCTTTCCGTCTTCTGTTCTCTCTCTCCATCCTCCCAGCCCCCTCCCCCGACCCCCTGCCTTCACTTAGATACAGCTGCCCATTAATTCAACCTAATGAAACTGTTAGGATGAAATACCACTGAGATGCATTCTAAAGTGTAATTCTTCTGAAACAAGTATATAACTTTATTAAAAACTCAAAGTACCAGTCAAAAGGTGAAAAAATATATTACATTATGATGAAAAAGAGGTCATTTAAGAAAAGGCTGAAATAGCACTTCCCTGTGAAATGGCATATAGAGACTTCTTTTATAACAATGGGTGGAGGGAAGTGACTTTTTCTTAATATTTGTCTTATTCACTGTTCATGAACAGAAAAAAATGTTGGAAGATAAGGTCACTTTAAATTCTAGGTCATAGTACATGTTCCTCCGTGGGGTGGAATGCCCTCATCTTTCCGCCTTTCAACTAAATCTAGTGATAATTGTTCTACTCATCCACATTTCTGTCAACTAGGAAAATAGTTGACAAGAAGTAATGTCAGAGTAACATCTAGGACATAGCAGAAATCATTCCTCCCAGCAAAATTCACTTCTTGCAGAGGACAAGAAATGAAGTGGGAGAAGGGGTATTAAGTCCATTTTAAAGTCTAGTATTAGTTGCTTCTCTTTAGTCATAATGGAAACGGGGGGATTACATATTCAATAACAACATGCAGTTTTTCCATTATGGGGAATGGCTAATTCAATGGATGAATCATTAGAAAATGATCCCTCTGGCCTTATGATACTGCAGACCTAAAAACAAAAATGGAAAGTTTAAGATATAAAATATACCATAAAATGGTTGGGAAAAGTGAACTACAATCCTCAACGCAATTACCTCTTAGGGCAATTAAGAGCCCAGTTAGTTGGCACATTAGCAGCCGGAGGCAAACTCAACAGACCCATTCCTGGCTGCCGGTAATGACAGATTTCTTGGGGAGTATTATTTAATTAACAATAATTTGAAAGAGCAGCTCAGCTGAGATACAGCATTTACTTACTGGAAACTCTGAGCAACGGTAAGTGAAAAAGATGTGCCATTTCTTAGCTCCCCATTATCTTTTGCTTCTGAGCTACATGAGTAGCTGATAGGTATTTGCCACTAGATGTTTTCAGCTGTCTGGGCGGCCAACACATCCGACACATCCAGAGAACTCCAGCTCTTTCTGTACGAGGCTGCTAATAGTCCTTTGCAGTTTGCTTCTGTGAGGAAATCCCTCTGGGGCCTCGAACGTTCTTCCCAAGGAGGTCGACTGCCAGCCCCTCTTTCTACAAGCCAGTGGGCTCCCTACATGCACAGACAGCATTTGGTGCGAATCACAAATGGTGCCTTTTCTTCTCATTCCTTTCCCCATTGGCCTTGACTCGCAAGTTGGTGAAGGCTGGGTCTTGCCTTCCTCCAAGAGCCTCTGTCCTACCCCAGGCCACCGGCACGGGCAAGAGAGGGGCTTGGTGGATGCAGCTTCCTTCTCTCCTCCAAGGGGCCAGATTCAGTTCCCTCCACCTCTTTTAGAGCTGATTATCACTTAAAGGCCAATTTCACACTGGCAAAGGGAGGACTATTTTAAGTTGTCCAGGGAGTTCACGCCAAGTGAGCTCCAGGACTCAAGGGACAAGAGCAGGGAAATGCGAAAACCGAGCCCTCTGAGGAAGAAAGGGGTAAGTAAGTTCTAAAACTTTTCATGGCAGCCTGTTGCTTTCATGTCGCTTCAAATCAGGTCCAAAGATGGTTGATGTCATAGAAAGATTGCCTTGGGAAAGGAGGGTGTCGATTTCGCTCCTGGGAGTCCAACAAAGCGATGTGAGATCATCATTTAAAATTATTATTGGGTGTCCATTCGTTGAAGTCACCCATGTCCATTAAAATTCCTGCTAACAGAAAATCCTTATCTTGCCTTGATTTGCGATAAGCTTAGAAATGAACAGTTGGCATAGAGCACAGTTATTAAGAAAAACTAATTTCTATACACAGTCTTCTGAAGAGACAGATCTGAAATACCAGCCAGTTAGCTGACGCTTATGTTTGCGGGTAGATTAGAATGAGGTGTGTATAAAGTGCTAACATCTACCATGGATTAAGATTGATTGCAGGAACTAAAGATTTTTCTCTTTGATTCTTCTAAGTCCAAAGTAGCTTTGGCTTGAATAATATCAAAGGCATCTGATTAAACACATTTCCCAGCAGGATTTTATCATAGGGCAGGCTTTATTATGTGTAGTATAATCAGACTGATATAATATGGCATCAGTGTGTGAATGCTTTGCTTAGAAACAACTCTTGGAGAGAGATTTTTATCCTTTTCTTTAATCCTAATTTGATCCTATTAGTCAATTCCACTATTTAAATTGACTGTTAAGATTAGAATATATTTCCCATTAATATGGCTTTCTTTTTAGCTCCTTCCTTAACTTTCATTTACTAGAAGTAAATGAAGAGAAACATTTGCAAAATCGTTTTCCCTAGCATGGTTTAGAGCATGTAAGTGGTTCCTACGAAACTATTCTTAGACTCACAGCATAAGAACAAAAAGTTGCAGAGTTTAGATCTCCTTTCATGATTCATTACTGTAGAAGAAAAATAAAAGGAATCACAGGAGATAGAAATAAACATAAATTTTGTGAAGGATATTCTTGTATTATTATATGAAATAAATACCCAGGAATCTTAACCACTAATACAGTTTTTACCAATAGCACTGAAATATCTTTTTCTTTTCTCTTTTTCTTTTTTTCTTTTCTTTTTTTTTCTTTTTGTTTTTGGGCCACATCCAGCAATTCACATGAGCTATTCTGGCTCTGCACTCAGGAATTATTCCTGATGACCTTGGGTAACCATATGGGGTGCACAAGATTGAACCCAGGTCAGCCATATGGCATGCAAAGTCCAACCCCTACAGAAACATCTTTGTGAGACAGCTATGTGATCTTTAGACATTTAAATATCAGGAAAGGAGGGAGTACCAGCATAAATGTTAGAAAAAGCCTTCAAATTTTTCCAGAAAAAAAATTTTTAAAATCCTACCTTGCAATAAGCATTGAGCTAATAATCCCATCATCCTATAAGTATTACCTGGAATTAATCAGGAGGTGTATAAAAGTATTTTTAATACTTTACAGCAAATAAAAGTAGAAATGCCTAGAATCAACGCTTATCAATTGATTGCACTTTGGAAGTAACTACTAATTTTTTTTTAATTGTGTGTTTACAAATAACAGTTCTCCTAGGCAAAATGTTAAATATTACTGAAAGGTAAAGGCAGCATTAGAAAATGCATTAATCTATAATATTCATGAAGATGATGAGGCCCCTGGCATCCAGCCCTTCACCTCTGGCAGCCCAACACTCTGTCAAGGAGAAACATTTTCCCCTTCAGTCTTCTAGCCCTGACTCCTCTCATGATCCCCCCGCCACCAGGAAGGAAGGTGATTTTTTTTTTTTGCTTGTTTGGGTCACAACTGGCAATGCACAGGGGTTACTACTGGCTTTACACTCAGAAATTACTCCTGGCGGTGCTCAGGAGATCATATGGGATGCTGGGAATCGAACCCGGGTCAGCCGCATGCAAGGCAAACACCCTGTCCTCTGTGCTGTCACTCCAGCCCCAAGGAAGGTGATTCTTAATCTCCATAAGCAACCTATGCCTGTTTGTATAAGCTTCACCACCAAGAAACCTGTCTGAACATCAATTCCTTCTGCTACTAATTCAGGCAGTGTTCCTGGCCCCATATAAATGCCATCTTTAGTGAAGATGAACTTTCTCTCTAGTCTTAAAGATTATGGATGCATGAGTTTCCTCCTGAAGGCTCAGTGATGCTGGTGAACTTGCTTTAACATCTGCCCTTGGGCTGGAGAGATAATACAGAGATTAAGGCATCTGCCTTGCTCGAGGCCTACCTGGGCTCAGTCCTGGGAGTTCCTTGAGCACTGAACCAGGATTATTAGCCCGAGGCACAGCTGGTTGAGGTCCACCCACTCTGCAGATAAAAGAAAATAAAGAGAACTTCTTTCCTTACTCTCCCCAGCCCCATCCCATCTCCCAGCTCTCAGAAACGGACGAAGTTCCTACAAGAGTCCCAACCCCACCAGGTGTTTGCCTGGCACTCCGCTCGCCTCATGCCAAGGTTCTCTTGGGAACCAGAAGACAGTGTTGCTGAACTGTTAGTCCCTTTGCATTGAATTTAACTCAAAGACAAGTTTGCTTCAAGTCCGGCTCAAAGCTGACACTGAGCTAGTCCTGAGAAGACAAAAGAGGGTGCCCGGGCTCTGGGACCAAGCAGACCTTGTGGGGTATGCAGGCCTAAAGGACAGGGTGGCCTGAGAGCACAGCAGAGGGAGTTGCTGATTAGGAAGTGCCAGAGGTGGGGCTGGAGTGATAGCACAGCGGGTAGGACATTTGCCTTGCACGCGGCCGACCCAGGTTCGATTCCCAGCATCCCATATGTTCCCCTGAGCACCGCCAGGAGTAATTCCTGAGTGCAGAGCCAGGAGTAACCCCTGAGCATCGCCAGGTGTGACCCAAAAAGAAAAAAAAAAAAGAAGTGCCAGAGGGTCTCCCAGTGAATGTCCAGAGAGGGCATTTGCAGGTCCTGATTGCTTGGAGCGGTGTTTTGTACAAAAGGCTCCCCAGCAGTGCTCAGGGATCTCCATCTGGCTATTCACACCTGAAGGGTCAGGGCCTGGCCCTGGGCTGGCCATGGGGACTGCACAGTGCTGGAGGCCCCCAAAGCCACATCCAGCAGTGACCTGGCCGTGTTCTCCCTGCTCAGCCCTCTGAGCCTTCTGGGCAGCCCCGAGGCACTTGTATTTGAACAAAGAGCATGAAGTGTTAAAAAATATATCAGCCTCTAGTTTAATTTGATGCACCAAAAACCCCTGAAGGGAGAGAAGAAAGGGCAGCAGAGGCTAGCATGAGGGGGTCAGATCCTGTAGGTCCTCAAACTCTTACCTAAGAGTTTAGATCTTTTCTTCAAAAAGAGCCCTTAGAATTCTTTCAGTGGGTGTCTATTAAAAGCACATTCTTGGGGCTGGAGCAATAGCACAGCGGGTAGGGTGTTTGCCTTGCATGCAGCTGACCCGGGTTCAATTCCCAGCATCCCATATGGTCCCTGAGTACCGCCAGGAGTAATTCCTGAGTGCAGAGCCAGGAGTAACCCCTGTGCATCGCCGGGTGTGACCCCAAGAAAAGCCAAAGAATAAAAAATAAATTAAAAAAAAAGCACGTTCTTCTTGGGACTGGAACAATAGGACAGTGGGGTAGGGTGTGTTCTGCATGCTGGTTCAGTACCCAGCACCACATATGGTTCCCTGAGCCCGCAAGGAGTGATCCCCTGAGCACAGAGCAAGCAGTAAGTCCTGAGGACTGCCAGGTGTGGCCCCAAAACAACAAAAAGCAGATCCTTCTGGCTAGAAACCAAACAAATTAGAACCAGGATTTTCCAGGTAGGAGGCTGCTACAATGGAGGTATGACATCTTAAACTCCAGAACCATAGCCAGGGCGGCAGGAACACAGCAGGGATGCAGAGCCAAGATAGACTTGAGAAAGACAAGGTAGAAATGGAAGGACTGATAGTTATGGGGTGGGAGGAGGACAGATGATGGAGGGGCAGTTGGAATGGAAGAACTCTTAGACTGACTTCTAGATCTCCACTGAATGGCAGAAGAGCCATTCATTCACTCCCCAGGCCAGACTGAGCAGACCCAATAGATCTAATCAAAAAAAAAAAAAAAACACAGGAGGACCAAAGAGGGGATGAGCCTCACCCAAGAAGGGATGAACCTCACCCAAGAGGGGACCAGCCAGAAAACCCAGGTAAGCATGAATCTGTGGCTGAGATCTCCAAGCCTGCTCAGATCAGGACTGGGCCCCCACCCCCCAGCTCCCCAGTTTTCTAGTAGCTTGGCAGTCACACCCACAAACTGCCCCTGGCACCATGTACTCTCATCAATGGCCAAGACCCAGAGACTATAAACTAAAACTCCCTGAAGAGAACAACGCAGAATTTCCTTACACTCTAACTTACTCATTAAAAGTAGCATACATTTGTTTGGTTTTAACATACTTGCTTGTATTCTCTTGTATCTCTTGTATTCTCTTGTATTCTCTTGCATCCTCAGGCTTAAATGGCTCCAGAATGAAATACAACAACCTTCACACACTTTCCTTTTATTGTGGTGGGAAGGTGCTCGGGGTGGGATTGGTGTTTGAATGTTATCTGTAATGAACTACTGTGAACTACTTTTATGAAAATAAAATATATATTAAAAAAGGAAAAAGAAAAATACCCACAGTGACCCACCAATCTTCTCTCTGTTCATGAGGTATCATTTGCAGGTATTACTAAATGGGACTTTATTCATCATAGCCCTGTTTATCTTCCCCTTGTAAGACTACCCCTAGGAGCCATGTGTTTAAATCCAAGCCACATCCTTTATCACCATTTAAATTTGTTCTATTTTGGTAAAGCCTCCATGCTCAATGATCATGATTTCATATGTTCTTATAATTGTAAATATTCAACACTTGATACAGAACTCGATCTTCTATAATACAACTTGTCATTGCTCTAAAATTGAAAAGGATGCCTTGACAACAATTCTTCCACCACTCAATGCTAAAGTGAGAACTGCCTTTTTCTGTTTCCTGTGCATGAATGGCAAAATCATGCTCAGAAGTTTTGCATGCATAGCTTACATTAGATACTCTCCCATATATATATATATACATATATACTCTCCCATATATATACATATATATAAGTATATCACTATATCACTGTATTACTGTCATCCCATTGCTCATCAATTTGCTCGAGCGGGTACCAGTAATGTCTCCATTGTGAAACTTGTTACTGTTTTTAGCATATCAAATACTCTATGGTAGCTTCCAGGCTCTGCCGGACAAACAAGATATTCGCATTAGCTTGCCAGGCTCTCCAAGAGGGGCAGAGGAATGGAACCTGGGTCAGCGGCTTGCAAGGCAAATGCCCTACCCGCTATGCTATCGCTCCAGTATACCCTTTTTTCTTATAGTAAATTAAAGGGGCCAAAGAGATAGTACAGAGGTTAAGGGCTTGCCTTGCACATGGCCAGCTCTGGTTCTATCCCTGGCACCACAAGAAGTGACCCCTGAGCAGAGTCAAGAGTATTAAATGTAGAGAATTTAAGACATCTTTTTCTCTATTTTTAGTAAAAGAATAAATAGCCCCACTCTTGTTCCCTTTAAAATGCCAAAATGTGCTTGCGATTATGAGATTACAGTTCTTCCACCAGGAATTCACTGGCGCTGGGTGACTTGCCTGACATTCTGGGTGAGGAACCTGATGCCCTTCTCCTGATAGGTTTGGACTTGTTAGTGGTTCATGGGCAATAGGGTGCAACAGAGATGAATGTGAGGGGGCCTTGAGGCTGGGTCATAACAGACAAAATCGCTGTGACTCTGAGAATGGGAGCACTGATGGTGACATCAGCACCTCGTGCTGTGAGGAAGCCCATATTGGTCCAAATGAAAACCACATGTCCACGAGTTAAGCGAGACCATGTTAAGAGACCAAGATGCCCAGCTTGGGACTGAGACCAAGACCAGTCCCAGCTCCCCCGGCTAGCCACCGTCTGACTGCAGATGTGTGAGAGACCCCATGCTGGCACCACGCAGACAAATCCTCACCCACGGAAACCACCAAGACGGGAAATCGTCGCTGTTGTAAACTACTACATTTTGAAATGATCACAGAAATAACTAGTGAGAAAACCAGAAATGGGTGTCAAAATGATCCGGTGTAAGATCAAGTGGCAGAAAAGGGGCAGACTAGTGATTCAAATCCCCCTCTCCTTTCTGAGGAAGACACGTTTCCACCTCTTGATTCAAGCCTGAAGGTAGTTGGTAACTTCAGTGCTAAAGCAACACTATTCTGAGGGGCCTGAATTGACCAAGTTCAGGATTCGGGACGTTTCTGAAACCTCAGGTCACTTCTGGGATGTGTGATGGCTCTGTTGGGGACCATGATTTAGCCATGTGAGAAGCTCCTTTAGAGCTCCTAAGAAGAATACAAACCTAAGTAAATATATTCAATGATTCTACCACGGTTCATGATGAACTGGAACAGTCTTTCCAAAGGGGTAGGGGGGGTAGTATATACCAACCCCCTACAGGGCACTAGAAAGATCCATTGGTCGAAATTGGCAGGGGAGGGCAGCCAATTCCCTTAAAGAAGGTAAATTTGTTCGAGGGAAGGGTGCAGGTAATGGCATTGAGTTGTTTTGGTTTGCAGTTTGTTTCTTTTGTTTTCAATTTTTTTTTCTGCAAAGGGGGAAATAGGCCAAATAATTTGGGGAACCTTAAATAATTTGGATTTAACATTTTAGGAGGCAGGAGGATAACGGATAGTGGTCCAATTAAAAACATCACACACACTTGCTTAAAGGATGGTTCTAGTAACTGAAACACTGGAGGAAAAAAAAGTCAGTATGAATTTATTACGAAAAAAAATTCAGTATGGCTTCAGTACTGAATTCAGTAAGAAAACAATGGTTCGGTTACTGAATTAGTATACCCAGTATACTGGTATTTTGAATACTAGTGAAAAACCAAGCAGGGAATAAAAACATCCCAGAAAAATGAGCACATTTTACCAGTCTTTCCCCACTATTGTGTTTCAGTGGCACAGTGAGAGGCTGGTTGTCTGCAGCTCAGTCAGACAGGCACTCTTGCCACTCACATCTCGCTCATCTGGGTCTGCCGGGCAGATCCAAGAGACATCAAGAAGAATGGAGTAAGTTTGATATCACCCATGTAGACAGCACCTATGCTTTGGTCAATCACCTTCTCTAAAATTAACTGGATTTTATTGATAATAGATAAGATCAGTTCATTCTAACATGCCGACCCGTCGTTATAATTTCTTTTGAGGTATTTTTCTAGAGTAGATTTCCCACTAGAAAACTTCCCATGACTTTATGATAAAACTTTAATTTTTTTAATTTATTCAAAACTTTAATTTCTTTTAGTTTTATTTTATTGAGTCACCGTGAGATAGTTACAAGCTTTCATGTCTGGGTTACAATCTCACAATGATCAAACACCCATCCCTCCACCAGTGCACATTCTTCATCACCAATATCCCGGGTATACCCCCCCTTTCCCACCTTCCCCCTGCCCCTGTGGTAGACAATATTCCCCATACTCTCTCTCTACTTTTGGGCATTATGGCTTGCAACACAGACACTGAGAGGTCATCATGTTTGTTCCATTATCTACTTTATGATAGAACCTTAAAGTGACCAAATTCTCTGTTCATCCCATTGACCACATACATGAAGAAGTTAATGTTAGTGGGTACCAGATAGTACAGCAGATAGGGTGTTTGCCTACATGTGGTCAACCTTGGTTTTATCCCTGTCCCCACTCCCCTCGTGTAGTCCCCTGAGCAACACCAGGAGATTCCTGAGCACTGCCAGGTGTGGTCTCAAAACCAAAAAACGAAACAAACAAAAAACCAAGAGTTTATGATAAATTATGGCTTAATAAATATAATCATATAAATAATAAAGCTGAGAATAGCTTTAGAACAATTCTCAAACTTCCTTCAAAGACAGAGCTACATGGTATTTCTTGGTACATCATAATTTTTAAATTATCTATTGCCAATGATTCTAGTTTTTTGCTATAAGACTACTATATGAATACAAGTACATTTAAATTCAAATAAAACATATCTGATAATTATTTCTTTGTGATCAGTTAGTTACACATTCATTTTAAAGATATGACACATACTGAAAATTTGCTTTCAAGAAAAGTTTTGTCAACCTACACCCCATCTGAAGCATATGAGAAACATAATTTCCCACAATCTCAGTACCAGTAGTTAGCTATGAGTCATTTTCAATTTAGGAGTTATTTTGTAACGTTTCCCAATTTAATTGGGGGAAAATGGTTCATATTCTTTCTTCAGCTAATTATGGAAACAAAATATTCACTCTACATTATATATCATTGTATTTTCTCTCATGAGTTTCTCTTATCATTTGATCACTTTCCATTAGAAAGATATCTGTTTTTACATTGAACATAAATATTCCCTGTATGTTAAAAATAATAAGCCTTTGTTTTTTAATGCATTTACTTTGTTCTATGTATATGTAAATAATTTCTAATAATTATTTAGTCAAATCAATTAAAAATTTCCTTTAATTTCCTTGGGAAGGTTTCTCTAACCCAGTATTATAAAAACAAGTCTTCTGGGGGCTGGAGCGATAGCACAGCGGGTAGGGCATTTGCCTTGCACGCGGCCGACCTGAGTTCGAATCCCAGCATCCCATATGGTCCCCTGAGCACCGCCAGGGGTAATTCCTGAGTGCAGAGCCAGGAGTAACCCCTGTGCATCGCCAGGTGTGACCCAAAAAGCAAAAAAAAAAAACAAGTCTTCTGCACCTTCTGCTAACATTTCAAATTTTTTTACATGGATTAATTTTTCCCATTTAATGGGTACTGGAGATATAGTACAGCAAATAAGGCATTTGCCTTGCACATGGCCAACCTAGGTTTTATCCCTGGCCCCCTCCCCTGCATGTGATCCCCTGAGCATCACCAGGGAACGAAGATTGGTTAATAAATGGTGAAGCACATGGATATTCCTATTTGGGGATTGGGGAGGGCACAGGGGTGGTGCTCGGGGCCTGCTCTTGACTCAGTGCTCAGGAGACCTTGTGTGCTTGGGTGTCATATCCTGGCTTCCTGGCAAACCCTGCGTGCCCTTTACCCCTTTGTGCTATCTCCCTGACCCAGATGTATCCTTTTATTATTGTAGTTGCGTGGATTTTGTTGGGGGAACACACTTGGTGGTGTCAGTGCTGAACCCTGGCTCTGCACTCCAAGATCTATTCCTGACAGGGCTCAGGGGACCATACGTGGCACCAGAGGACGGTTGGATGCATGCAAGACAAGTGCCTTACTTGCTGGCCCCAGGTATAGCCTCTTTTCACCCAGTTAGTCAACTACTAATGAAATCTGCCTTGCCAAACATACTATACAAATTAAGGGAAAATGTGTTTTATTTTTAATACAGCTTTTAAATTAATTTTTATTTGAAACCCCATGATTTACAAAGTTGTTCATTACACAATTGTTTTAAGCATTTAGTGTTTCAACACCACCCGTGTGACTGTCCCTCCACCAAATAAATCCCCAGTTTCCCACCCAATCGCAACCTGCCCCTTAGCTACATAACAAATTTATTTTATATTGTTTACTTTATATTCCAGCAAAACTTTAAGAAATGAAAAGAAAATAAATCAGTAAGAGCCAATTTGTGATGACTATATGATTTTGACCTGTGTAAATAAGAAAATTGAAATCATGTGTTATAATAAAATGCCTATTCTTATACAACTTTTCAGCTCTAAAATATAAATTTCATTTTATTTTAATATAATTTAATTTAGCACAGCGGGTAGGGCATTTGCCTTGCATGAGACTGATCAGATTCGATTCCTCCATCCCTCTCTGGAGAGCCCGACAAACTACCGAGTATCCCGCCCGTACGGTAGAGCCTGGCAAGCTCCCCGTGGTGTATTCGAAATGCCAAAAACAGTAACAACAAATCTCACAATGAAGACATTACTGGTACCCACTCAAGCAAACGGGATGTACAACGGGATGACAGTGATAGTACAGTGCTACAGTGTTATTATCAATAACAATATCAATATCAAAAAATATGAATATTTTTGCTAACAGGATGGTCAAAGGAATGCTCCCTTAGAAGAAGATTAGTGCAACTTGTGGTATCTCACCATGGAGACACTAAGTCCTTCTGTGAGAGATGGTTAAGATGGTACAGGGTAAGCTTTCTGTGTCCATGTTCTGTTAATCGAGATGGGTCGCCTTCTACATCACATCACACCCACTCTGGTGTGCTGCTACTGATTTATTAGTGTTGTAGAAGTTGAGACGTCCCTCCAGGAAGTCCAGAATTTGTAAGGGTGGTAGCACATCTGGAGTTAACTTTATAACTGGGTGGTGGCGTTCAGGTGGGTGTGGCTGCCAGGGCTTCCGGAAGTGCTGGGAAGTGGGGAGGGGCCGGTAGCCCATCCTGACTCGGTGCAAATGGAGATTTCAGTGACAAAACCCATGTACCTGGTTTTCTCAGCAAATTAATTTCTGACTGGTGCTGTCCCAAGACAGTTGAGTCGGGGGCATGGTGGCAATTTTGAAATGGGGGGGGGGGGGGGGGCAATCGGTTGCCAGGACTCTGTCTGGGCAGGCACTGGGGATGACTCACCCCACTCTGGGGTGCCCCGGGAGTCTCAATCATTCAAGGGTTTCCGGAGAAATTTTTCCCTGAGGTGCAGCTTAATGAAGAGGAAAGAAGAGTAAAGAAGAGTAATGAAAGAATGACAATAAGTGGAAGACAGAGACAAACAATTTCACTTTGAAAATCCTTCAGAACTTTAAGGGCTTTCAGAAGGGCTGGGTTGTGAGAAACACTGAACTGATGTATTTCCTACTTTCCTGAGCCTAGGAAACCAGAATTAAAATATATCAAAAATAGAATAACTGTAAGTTTGGGAAGCAGGAAATGCTAGTAGTTAAGTGCTAATATAAGTCCTAATAACACTGATGGAGGGAGGGCTGGAGCACTCCTTGTGGTGTCCAGGGCCCTCCTTCCAGCTCTGTGCTTGAGGTCACTCTGCCTCATGCCAGGGGAACTAAGTGTTGTCGGGGATTAAACCCAGACTACTCATGTGCAAAGTATGTGCTCAGTCTTGCACTTCTCTCTCCAACCCATAATGTAGATTATTATGAAATCATTTCTGATCTGTCTGGAGCTTTTCCTTTTCTTTTCTCTTCAATCCCTCAGTCGTTTGCTTATTTTTTAGCATCCTTCTCAACTTTCCTATTAGTTTTTATTTCATTGAAAGCAAAGTATTGGCACAGGTCAGAAACAAAAGAGAGGATTGGAGGGCTAGTGGGGGGGTGGGGAATTAAGGCCCTGGCCTTGTGTGTGGTCAATCTCTGCCATCACATGGTCCCCTGGGCACTGCTAAGGAGTCACCCCCAAGCACAGAACTGAGAGTAATCCCTGAGCATCTCAGGTGGGACCTTAAAATACCCACCAAAAATTTAAAACAAAGCAAACTAAGACTTATAGTAATGTAGTAACTAAAATAAAAACAGGACTTTGTCTCAACTCAAAACCCAGTATGTGAAGGCAACTCCAAAACTTGTATCTTTACATATTTGCCAATATATTTGTAAAGTGCTTATACAAATATTTCTCAAGCTCTCCATTGTAAATACTAGCAGCTGGCTTACTAATAGAATGTTGAAGATTTCTCCTTAAGCATACTCCCATCTGCCCTCCCCTCCTCACCCTCTCTTCTTAGCCACATTTCATTTTCATTAAAAGAGTAGATGGTATTTACCATATTTTGTATGAATTTTGTTCGTTATCAAGCAAACTTGTGCATGAAGATCTTAATTATTTTAGCACATTTTTGTTTTCTGATATTTTTTCCTCTTGTTCTTTGTGCGTGTTACTAATTTTATTCAAATGTTCAAAAGATGTGTCTTGCACTTGTCAATAATTTTTTCAAACGTTACAAGACTTTCTGAGGCAGTCGACAGTGCTCCATTTTGTTTTTTTCTGAGTCCTCCCACCTGAGCTTGACTTTCATAGTCTTTTGGGGTTACAGCTACTTTTGCCAGTCCCCAGGGCTTTCTCCAGGATCCCATATCTTTTTCTTACTTTCTTCTCTCATTTTGCTAAACTGCATTCATTTCTTCAATAGAAATGCTAAATTCTAGAAGAGAGTAGACCAATTTCCATCATGAACTTCAATGCATAGCCAAACTACTATTGGAATATTCTAATGTATATTCTAAACACAGAATTCAGGTGTCAAGTAAGACAATTAAAGGGAAGACAGGTGGATATTTTTCTTGAAAAGAGAGTTCTCCTATCAGCTCCTATTCCCATAATTAAGGATATAAAAAAAAACAGAATAACTCGATGGTTACATTATTTTATTTAAGCAACTTTAGAATATCATAAAATTTTAGACCATTATAACTTCTCAAATCCCAATTCCTTCCGAAGAATCCCTAACATCTTTACAGAAGATTCTATACTTTATACTTACAAGTGATGCTAAGGTGTAAAGCACTTCTAACATGCAAGTGTTTATTATATTTGTTGTCTAGTAATAGAAATAACATATGTAAAAGCTGACTGCTTGACTTCTGTTGACTTTATACTGTCTGACTACCCATACATCTTACTATGTTCACTAATATATTGCTGGAAGAGTGGATATTAAAGCTAATGTGAAAAATATTATTTAGATCAAATCACAAGCTTGAAGGATAATATAATATCCAACTGTTAAGTGCTGCTTTTTTACAGTTTAGAAGTACATTGGCTCCAGTTAATATTTTCTGAGCACCTCAGAAGTGACAAATACTGCAATAGGCATTAGGATAAAAAATAAAGGATGTGGGTTCATCTGTGTCTTCAAGGAGTTTACAAGCAAGTACTTATATGCCTAAATATTGAAGCCCCATGACAGGAAATGCGCATACCGTTCTGAGAAGACAGAAGGAAAGGACACAAACCGGAACTAAAAGAGAAAGAAAGAAAAGAATGTAATCAATGCATTAGGTCATGATTATCTGTGATAACCCTTCATTATCCTCACACTTGCGGCTCCAGGAGGTTGAGCAAATGCCCGAAGTGGCAGAACTGGAACTAGTATTAAATCAAGATACCTCGATTCCATCATTCTCTGTAAAGAGTTTCCTTTGTTTTTGAAAGCATGGAGAAGAAGGCACATTTTTCTTTTCCTGCCGCAGGATAAGCAATAAATATGAATCAATTTGGGGTTTGATTTGTTCAAGCAGGATTTTTTTTTTCTCCTGGAGTCAACTTTCCAGTGCTGTCTCTGTATACATACCGACTCACGACAAGGAATGCTCTAGAGTCACGACTCAGGTGGGAGTAGCTGGGGACTGTGTCAAGTGGACATCTGAGAAGGAATGGCCAGAAAGCGCCAGGCTGAAGTGGAAGTGGCTTTGCCCAAACCACCCCCAGGGAAGCGACTTAGAGGGCCCTGGCCCCAGGTTGGGGAGCGAGTACTGGGGCTCAGGGATGTCGGGCCCGGCGCTGAGAAACGCTCTCAGGGAAAGAAGGAGCTCACATATTTTATGCCCAAAGCGGCTTTGAAGTTTTGGGCTAAAAAGGCAAGGAGAGTCCTGGCCTCTTTAAATAATCAGCACAGAGGATGAATTTTTCATCCCCGAGTCTGAAGCTACATTATTACCTAGCCTCTGACTCGCGCCTCCTCCCGGCCTCCGGGGCCCACCCAAGTGCAGAAGTGTCCTGGGGTCTGGTCGCTTCCTCTTTGCCCGCCGCCACCTGCCTTCAGCCTCAGCCCGTTGGGGTGGTGGGGATTCTGCGCGCTCCAGAGTGGGGACCTGTCACCAGTCTCTTTCTTCCCGACCCAGGTTATAGTGCTTCCCGTTTTCCCGGAGTCTCCCCTAACTCTCCAGCCCCACTTGCTGGAGCTTGGCTGGGCTACAACCTCTCAGGTTTCACCGTGAGCCTCTAAATAGAGTCTCCACGCACCGTTCAAAGCTCCTAAGGGTTCCTGTGTCCTGTTTTTGCACCCCCTCTCTCACTGCTGCCATGAACAGCTCGGATTCTCCAAGCCAACGGCGTCATTCTTGTCCGGGACAGGCCTTGTGTAGAGGCATCCTGTCTCTCTGCGCGCCCGCAGCACTCCTCCAAGCTCTGGGTCACACACCACCAGAAATCGCTCCCTCTCTGATTTGGTCTCACGGTTTGTTTTTGAGGGACGTTGTGGCCCTTCCCAAGAAGAGATCTCTGTTCAAAGAGGTCTCTGTACCAAGAGATTTCTGTGTAAAGCACATGCCATGGCCTAGCCTGAGGAAAAAACCCAGTTCAGCTACTGGTTCTAGGTAGAATTAAGACTTTCGCCACTCATTTCAAGTAACTGTGAAACCTCATATGCTAATTGACTCCTGGGAGAACTAGTGGAAGCCAACCTTCAAGTGGCACTACCATTCTATTACTTGGCTTGCTTGCATCCTCCATTCTCCCCTTCCTAATTCCTTCCTTCCTTCCTTATTTCCTTCCTTCCTTCCTTATTTCCTTCCTTCCTTCCTTCCTTATTTCCTTCCTTCCTTTTTTCCTTCCTTCTTTCCTTCCTCTGTTCTTCCTTCCTTTCCTTCTTCCTTTCTTTTTTCTTCTTATTATTTTGTGTTCAGGCCACACCCCTGAGTAAGGCCTTGCTTAGGGCTTACTCCCAGCTCTGGCTCAGGGCTTATTTTTGCCTGACTGGGGGACTATAGGGTATGGGTGCCTGGGAATGAATCTAGGTTGGCCATGTGCAAGGCAAATGCCCTACTACTGCTCCAGCCCCTATTCCTTTGTTTTCTTCACTCTTGCTATATCACTGTCATCCTGTTGTTCATCAATTTACTCAAGCAGGTGCCAGTAACATCTCCATTAATCCCTGTCACGTGCTAGTGTAGCCCAATGACATCTGCTCGCTTTAGGAACACGAAGAGCCTGAGATTTTAGCAGTCTCTCCTTACTCGTCCTTCCCAATGCTACTGCATTGGGGGCTCTTTCAGGGTCAGAGGAATGAGGCCTGTTATTGTTACTGTTTTTGGCATATAGAATACGTCATGGGTAGCTTGCTAGGCTCTGCCATGTGAACTCGGTAGCTTGCTGGGCTCTCCGAGAGGAAAAACTATGTAGCTCTCTCCAGGGAACTTTGTTTTATAGTCTCTGGATCTTGGCTGTTGATGAGATTACAAATGGCGCCCAGGACAGTTTGTGGGTGTGACTGCCAAGCTACTGGAAAAATGAGGATCTGGGTGGAGGAGGCCCAGTCCCGATCTGAACAGGCTTGGAGATCTCAGCCAGGGGTTCCTCACACCTGGGTTCCTCTGTTGGTTTCCTCATGGGTGAGGTTCATCTGAGCCATGTGGAGAGTGGCCTTAAGTATGGCTGCAGCTGGGTCCTGAAGGTTTTCGGCTGCTTGGGCTTTGCTTGGGGAGGGGAGGGAAACTCAACCCACCTCACTCCGAGGGGGCCCCGGTGAAGACAGCCTGGTGCAGAGGCAGGAGATTCTGCCCTTTTGTTTTCTTAGAAAACAAAAAATCTCTTGAGTGGGAAGGGATACCAAGATCTTTCAGGGCCACAGCTGGTGATGCTTAGGGCACCTTGAGATGCTGGGGATCAAACCTGAATCAATGGGAGCTCTAACCACTGAACTACTTTCCAACCCAGAAAACAACACATTTCCAAAGAACTCTTAAAATATTAAATACCAGAGCAAGAGAGATAATACAGGGGCTAAAATGCTTGTCTGCGTGCAGCCTGCCCAGGTTCCATACCCATCACCAGAGGGTGCTTTAAGCATTGCCAGGGGCATTGCCAGGGGCAACCTGACACAGAGCCAGGAATAGCCCCAGTGCTGCAGGCTGTGCCTCCACATCAAACAAACCAAAAGATTAAATGACAAATTGAACATAAATGACTTAATGCAGCCTGGCATCAATACTCCCTGGGATGTAACTTCTCCTGCTATTGCTTCTGTTACTCCTGCTGTTGCTGCATCACATCAGTGCTCTAATGGGATTATGCCTACGCCTACTCCTACCACTGTTTATACTATTAGTATTAATGTAGGACTTCCCCCACCAAAGGGAGAAAGAAAACTAACATTTATTAAGCAGCTACTACTTTTCAAACACAAGGCTTTTACCATCTGCTGAACATTGTGCTAAGAGCCTCATACATATTTTCTCACTTAATTCTGACAATCTCCCCATGCGTCTATAATTATCTCCAGTTTGTTGATGACAATCTGAGGCTGAAAGAGTTGAAGTCACTTGTTCTTGATCGCCCAGATAAGAATGAAGGTCTAAAATGGAAACTTGGGTTAATCTTCAAAAACCTTTCTTCAATTAAGTGTAATGGGTTTTTAAATATTTATCGAATTAACAAATTAAATCTTAATTTTGTATAGCAAAGTTGCTTTTTCCAGAAATTGCTTTCTGTGGAAAAATCGGGTGGTAGACTAGAAGACTACGGAATTGACCCACCTGAAGTAAAAGGGCAAGTTTTCTATAAACAAAACTAACTGCTATGTAGGGATGATTTGCAATTTCTTCCTTTCTTTTTTTATATTTTATTTTTTGGATCACAACTAGGAGTCCCCAGGGGTTCAGAGCTCCGGGGACCATGCGGTATCAGGGATGGAACCAGGCCTCCTGCATGCAAAGCATGTGCTCAGTCAGTGAGCTATTTCTCTTCAATCAGCGAGCTATCTCTCCATTCCTTTACTGGCAACTTCTTCTCAATGAAGAACCTTAAGCAAAGGATTATATTTTTTAAAGAATTTTAATGAATGAGGTTAAATGTAACACAATAGAAGGATTGTCTAAGAGTAGACATTAGTGAATATGCAAGGCAACTCTAAAAAATCAAAATTGATCATTCTGGTTTAACTGTAGTCAAAGAAATTGCCCATGCACTGAACGTAGTTTCAGTAACTTGATTAAAAGTGAAAACTGGAAGAAGAGCAAAGTAGGTCAAAAACTTCTGGGTGCCTTTAGGGATTAAAACATTTACTGATCATGTATGGGAAAAGATCAGTAAGGATATTTGCTACTCTTGAAAAATATGAGGAAAAAGACAGGGCGCCCTCAACTGGAGAAATGAATTGTAATGGAAATAAAATGAAAAACAAAAAAGGAATCAGACAAGAGGAAATCTGTGTGTGTGTGTGTGTGTGTGTGTGTGTGTGTGTGTGTGTGTGTGTGTGTGTGAGACCCACCAAGGGAATTTGGGAGGGTCAGCCTATATATTGGGTATCCAAAACATGGGACTTATGGGGGTTTTATTGTGAGATTGATCAAAACCAGTTCTAATTAACTGATTCAAACTTTCTACCTTTTCCTTTGCTCTACTCTCAACGCTCAATGGCAAATGAACATTCCATATTCTACACTACACACACACACACACACACACACACACACACACACACACACACACACCGCACCCCCTGCCCTTACATAAAGCTAGATCTTGTTCCTGAACTCTTCCATTAAGCCACTTTGCACTTCTCCTGTGCTCACATCAACCCACAATTCCATTTCTGAACTTCTTAGAACAGCATTCCCTCATAAAATAGCATGTCTGCACCATGGAAAAGGAGAGCAAAGAAAAAAAGAAGAAGAAGAAGAAGTAAATGGAGAAAGAAAAAGGTTGTAGAAAATGATAATGGCTTGAGAGAAACACGAGCAGAATCTAAGCTGAGGCTTTTGCACAGATTACAAGGAAATTGCAGGGGAAATTCATTCATAGGAGAACAATCAAAATTAGAATAAGCAAAAGTGACAGCCACTTTTTCTAAATTTAATTTCATAAAAATTAAATTTGCTTTGTTTTTCTTTTTCTCTTCAATACTATTTAAATACCATGATTCGTCAATTCTTGACACACGCCATTACCAACTCCTTTGAAGGAGTTTTTAAGATCTATTTCACTGCAGAAACGTTAAACTTAGGGGAAGGGCATAGTGTCAGGAGGAGGTAAGGCCTGGAGCAGTGTGGGGTGAAGGATCACCCTCATCCAAGGAGTTCTAATGCCTGCACAGCCTTCCCCGGCCCTGCTGAGTAAGTTGCCTCCATAGATGGCTAGTTTGGGGTCAGTCAATGACTTGAAGGCCTCAAAAGAAGCTTGAGGTCTAATCACAAGGTCCGGGGAAGAAATTGAGATGGGTGTAATACAAAAATGACAAAGACTTCAGGTGAGAGAACTCAGTTTCAGTCACAAGATCACGCTCCTCACTCCCCCATTCTAGGCCTTCCCTCCTTCCCTTTCCAAAACAGATCCAGTGGTGAACGAGCAGTAGCACAACTCTACACATACAAGTCCAGGAGTGCTGAAAGTTGAAGAATCACTGAAAGCATTTTAATTATAGGATTCTCCAAAAAGAATCCTACTGTATGTGAATTGTACATGTTCCATGATATTGCCATCAGATGAATTTCTCACTCCATTGATACCACCAGCAGCCTTCTCTGTGGGTTTGTACCTTACGGATAATGACTCCTAAGTAAATGCATTTGTTTCTATTTCTCAAAAGACACTGTAAGTTGGCAGGTGGGATAACATGATGACTACATATGGTTGTGATCCGAGCTAATGTTGATGCTTCTTGTGGTACACGGTGATACTTCATTGTAAAAGCTAGGAGGAGTGTCCCAAGGTTTCTTTTAAGTGCAGTTTGAGGCTCTTTCTTAAAGTAAAAATGATAGCTTAAGTTCAGTTGCCTAAAATGACAGCACCACTGTCTACATTGATCATTTTCATGACATCCAGCCATAGCAGAAAGTTAAAATACCCCATCCCCCTTGCATGGACGGAATCAATCCAGCTTCAATAGACTCGCCTCCTTCTCCAGAGATGCCACGTGAGCATCACCAAGTAGCACTTCCTTCCGCCATGAAAAGCTCAGGAAAATGGGAATAATAAAGGAACTCATAGGAGGACCATAAAAGCCCGGTTTATTTCGAGGAGAAGGCAGTGACCGTCCTTCACCCTTCCCTTTTAAATATCACAACAAATTTAACTAATGAAATAAACAATTCGCTGGGAACACACTTTATGGACAACTTTAATTTCTTCCTACTGTGTTCATTACCAAGCTGTTTGAAGGAGAGGGTGAGGGGACGGGGGAAATTTTAAGACTCATTAAACACAGAAATTAACTTGCGCTAACGTCACCTTCATGTGGCATATGTGTTCTCCCAAAGCCCATGTATAGACACCACGTATCTATGGATGCAGTAGTAAGATCTCCAAAGAACAGCAGCCTCTGGCCCATCTCACACACGTCATCTGTATGCTGATCCTGGACTGAAAACACAATAGCAAAATAACCAGCATTCCTGACAGAAGTGATTTCCCTTCACTTATCAAAGCAAACAAGTTAACAAACAAAAGCAGCTTGAGTTGTGAAAAGAATCACGCACCTATTGAGCCAGCCCCGGTTTTATGCCCTGAGGAGTAAAGTTGGACTTCCTTGTGGTGCCTCTGCCCTGAGGAAGCGCCATCAAGCACTGCCAGCAAGGAAAGAGTTGACAGCACTACAGGCTTTGGTACTGAGGTACCTTGAGATGAGGGGCGGGGGGGCGGGCTGCAGGCACTAGGACCACCAGAGCTCTCACAGGTGGCCAAGAACTCTAAGTACTACCAATTCACTTAGCTGTGAGTACTTTACAGGAGTTTGTAATAGTATGTCGAAGCTGAAGGAGAGAAGGAGAGAGGA